>NC_065582.1:169600680-169919430 GCF_024542745.1 Macaca thibetana thibetana
GTGTCATCATCCCAGGGGGGTTGCAGTTGGCTGACCCTCAGGAGATAAGCCTGTCCTAGAGATAAGCATGTGGGGATCATCAGAAAGCGTCGTGGTTGAGAGACCAAGCTCTGGAGCTGCCTGCCTAGATTCGGGACACTGCAGTAGCACATGCTACACTACACGTGGCCATAAAAAAATTGTCATTTTTCATCTACGTGTCCCTTTCCATCCATCAGACTCTGCGGACCATCACTGTGTCTCACTCATCTCTCTGTCCCCAGCACCCAGCACCCAGCACAGTACTTGGTACATAATAGATGTTTATTAAGTGAATAAGTAATGATGCAAAGCAGTGATGCAGCTTACAACTTGATTGAAGAGAGAAATTGCTCACAGATACTCCTCTGGGTAGAGAAGATTTACTGGTACAATGACATGGGACACCTAAGAAAGGAGAGTCTGACTGGAGCTGTAGGAAGAGTTCAGGGAAGCCTTCGTCAGGGAGGCAGTATTGAGCTGAGCCTTAAATAGTATTTGCATATCAACTGAGCTGTATAGATAATAGATAAAAGGTTTGCATATATTTTCATAGGAACCTCAAAGTGCATCTCAATTCAATGTGCATGATATTTAATGTGCATTGCTTTGCTTGGCCAAATAAGTCCCAAGGGAGTACTGTTAGAATTGCTATATGCTCTTAAGAGACAACATACATTCTGGAAGCTCTTTGCTGCTTCACAAATCCAATCGTTGAAAACCCAGCTCTATACCTTCTGACATGGAAAACAAAACACTATGAATCTGGGTAGACGCTAACCTGCTATAACGAACATACCCCAAAATACCATGACTTAAGGGAGATAGAAGCTTATTCATCCTCATGTAACATTCCCAAAGTGAGCAATTGAGACTTGTGTGCTGGCTGGGATTCATATGGCCATTCATGGGCCAAGTTCCTGTTTTTTCGTCTTATGACTCTACCATTCCTTAGGGCATTGTCCTGTCTATATGGTCCTTCTGAGATGCAGCTCATGTGAAGGGATATAGAGGATTTCCCGGGCAAGCAACCTGGAGATGGCACAGAATTTGCATATTTCATTGCCACTCACTTCCCATTGATCTAACCTAACCATACACTTAGTATGCATAGCTAGTTGTAAGGGAACCTGGGAAATATAGGAATAATTGAAGCTGACTGTACCCCAGCTTCAATTCTATTCCTAATGAAGAAGGAAGAAATGGCTTCCAGTGGATAGCCATCAGTGTTTGCTGAAAAAGGATTCACACAAAAAGATAGGTAATTTATAAGTATTTACAGGGAACTTTGGCAATCATTTGATTAATTCTTTATTTTAGGCTTCAGCAAGAAATGCTTCAATCATCCAGAAATCCACAGGGTGGTAAGTTCAGATGGCTTATCTAGTCCAATTTTAGGTGGGACGGTTTAGTCTTAGTCTCTCAGGACCCATTCATAATTTCTCCCTTTCTCCCTCTCTCTCTCTCTTTTTTTCTTTTTTGAGATAGAGTCTAGCTTTGTCAGCCAGGCTGAAGAGCAGTGGCATGATCTTGGCTCACTGCAATCTCTGCCTCCCAGTTTCGAGCAATTCTCCTGCCTCAGCCTTCCCAGTGGCTGGGATTACAGGCATGTGACACCACGCCCAGCTAATTTTATATTTTCAGTAGAGGTGGGATTTCACCATGTTGGCCAGGCTAGTCTCCAACTCATGACCTCAAGTGATCCACCCACCTCAGCCTCCCAAAGTACTGGGATTACAGGAGTGAGCCACAATGCCCAGCTCCCTTTTTCTCTCTTATCCCATACCACCTCTTGGCCATTTTTCATTCTGTTGCTTCTTTCTTCAAACTTCTCCTTCTCCCAGTGTCTGACCTTAAATTTCAGTTGTCAGTCATTGTGTGCTCTACCTGATCCCACTGCTTGGAAGGGTTTTCTGACAGAGCGAGGAGCTTCACAACTTGAGATTAGAGGAGAGGAAGGGGAAGGGGTCCTTACTAGGGTCAAGCATCAGGGCAGATGATCTAAAAGACTCCTAACCTCTTATACTGCAAAGATGCCTGCAATGTATTATGCTCAAAGAGTTTGTGAGTCTTTTTCCTCTGTGAATTACAAAACACAGTCCTCTCCTACAGATTAATCTCTGGAATTCACAGATAAAAGGTGATGAAAAAAAGAAATGCCTACCCACTATGATGGAAAGAATTAATGCACAAATGAATGAGCGAGTGAATGAATGCATGAAATTTCTGACTTGCTTCTGATTCGCCATCGTGTAGGGATATAGTGGGATGCAAGTCAGATGTGCTCCTGCTCCTGTGGGGCTTACAGACTAGTAGTGAAGACAGCCACTTACTAAGTCACTTTGAGTGGACTGAATTTTACAAGGGAAGAAGTATAACGGGCTCTGACACCTGTAAATGAGTGAACTAGGTTGACATGTGGGGAAAGGAAAGGCTTATTTCCTTTAAAGCAAGGTTCAGGCTAAGATTCAAATGACAAGGAAGTGTTAACTAGATGAGGTGTGGGTGAGTGAGTGGAGTGGGGAATGGGCAGGGGAGAAGAACATTCTAGGAACAGAGAAAAGCATCATGAGAGCCTGGCAGTGGGAGGGAATATGGCCCCTTAATGGAACCAAGAGAAGTTCACTGTGGCTAGAGAGTAAGAAACGAGAGGGAGAGGGCAGGACGGTGCCCTGGCCATGTAATTCTCTCTGAGGAGGAGGTTGAACTTGATTCTGAGGGCAAGAGGAAACGATTGAAGAATTTTAAGTAGGCAAGTGATATGAATAGATTTTCACTTTAAAAGAAATCCATCTGGAATCAGAGTGGAGAATAAATTGGTAGAAGGAAGGGAAAGGGGCAGAATGGGAGGCTGTTGCTTTAAACTCAGGACTGAGAGGACAGCAGTGGGTAGTGGGTGTAGAGTGAGGAGGGACATAGGTTGGAGGAATTTTAGGTTCTATCTAGATGATGTCTCGGAGGCTTAGGGGGATGAAATAGGGATTTACCTAAAGTATCTAAGTTACGGAGAGGCAGAGTTTCCAACAGGACATGTAAAATCCCAAGCCCTAGTCTTCACTGTTCCTCTCAACCAGCAACTGGTGAGAACAAGTCTTCTAGTGACAACCAGAGGCGATGGGCAGTTACAGATGAAGAAACAGAGGCTGTGAAGGATGAAACAATTATCCCAACATCAAATAGTTGAAGGTGGCTGATGTAGACTCAAACCCAGACAGGCAGACTAAAAAAGCCTACATCCTTCTCCATGACAGCAGTCTCATGAAGCCACAGTGCATGCCTCTGAGTCCGCTGGGCATGACCCTTCCTGGCACTGTGAAGGTCACCTCCTGCTATGTACTCTGCTCAAAGAGTTTGAGTTACAAAGCACAGTCCTCTCTTACAGGCTTACTTCTGGAAGTAGCAAAGGAAAAGTGATGGAAAGAGGAGAGAAATGCCTACTGTGGCCGTTCTGGGGTTTGGGGAGGAGATAGGACCCGACAAAGAAAAATGAGGAATTGAGAGAATGTAACAACGGAGGTAAGAGTGAGAGAAATCTGACCCTGGGCCCAGAGAACCATGATCCTTCCCGGTTCCCACTACCCCCGTGATCCAACCACATGGTAGAAAGAGCTGGACTTTGAATTCAGGCAATCCTTTATTTGTTAATGGCTCTGAGGTCTTCAGTCATTTATATGAACAGTTTGTCTGTAAAGTGGGGATAATAATACCTACAGGTTTGGGATGAATTAATAAAGATCATGTATGGAAAGAGCTGATTGAAGCATCTGGTGCATGGTCAGTACTTAAAACACAAGGCATCCTCATTTCCATGGTGATCATTTAATTTATTGTCCAAAGGGGGACACATGGGAGTCAAAGGGGAGGTTGTAATGATTACACTGGGACAACAAGCAATAACTGGAACTGTTGCAGGCAGACTAGGACATATGGAGGGGCCTGATCACATCCCACTCTGACCTCAGAAGCCACTAAAATTTCCCAGCTCTACCTGAACCCAGACTTCTGCTCTGGAGTTTTCAGAACTCTCCATTCTTTTGGGCCATTTATTTATTCATTCACTTGGGGAAAACAGTTCCAGATCCCATGCTAAGGGCAAAGGAGGCAGTTGCTAACGAGATTCAGTGCATGGTACTTCTAGAGGAGTTCAGAGTTTGATGGAGGAGGCAGGCAGTGACACCACAGCGTGGTCATTGCTGTCTCAGGCGCAATGGCAAGGTGTCTGGAGGTGGGGCAGAGAGAAGCATGGAATTCAGCGTTGGAAGAGTTCCTTGAGACGTAGTGCACTTCCTTCATTTTACAAAGAAGAATACTGAGGCCCAGAGAGGTAAATCAGCTTGATGAAAGTCACTCAGCTAATTGGGGCCCACATGGGAAACCAGGACCTGAACATTTCATCCTGTTGCATGATGCCCACGGTACTGATGATTCAACAGCACTGGTCAACCAGAACTCCTCCCTGACCTCTCCCAGATGCTCTCCCATCTTACCCTCTACTGAACTAGCTCTGGACTGCCCCTTTTTCTTCTCACTACCTCTCTTCTCTTTCCTCCCTTCCGTTCATTTGACTAGATACTGTGGGGAGTGCAGACATGAGTCAAAGAGGTTCTAGCCCTTAAGGGAGATGGATGGAAAAATAAATAATGAAAAAAAGTAAAGAATACATTGCTCATTAGAGGAAAAAAATACGTGCATGAGTAGTTTAAAATGATTGAATCTGGTGGAGAGAGTGCAGAAGACTTCTCTGGAAGGCGATACTGGAGCTAAGTCTAGATACCTGTTTTAGAAACTTGTTTTTAATAGCTGAAGAAATGGGAAAGGCTTTCCAAGACCAGTGTAAACAAAAGCTGTAAAGAATAAAAATGCCTTTCATATTTATGTGATTATTGTAGGCAGGGGACAGGCAGGCAGACATGTTAGATATGAGGAACAAGGAGGGGAGTAGGTCATAGAGCATTTTAAGTACCTTTTAATAACAATTGTTATTCTTTAATAACAATAACAAATTAAGAATAATAATTCAATGCCTGCCACAAGCCAGGTGTTCTGGTGACCACAGTTGTTTAGACCTCATGACAAATATTTGAGTTAGATGTTATGGTCCCATTTTATAGATGAGGAAAACTAGGCGCATAGAGATTAATTATTTATCTGAGTCCACATAGTTGGTAATTGACGGGCAGGCAAACTATTTGAATTCAGCCCCCTTTGCAGTAGACACAAGCCTCAGAGAAGTTTGGAGTAAAGGGAGGGGACGGGCTAGAATATTGCTGGTGCTGCCCTGTAACCTTGGATGTGTCACCTTCTCTCTCTAAACTTTAGCTTCCTCATCTCTTAGCCAGACACCATTATAGTGTGTGTTCCACAAGTGATATTACAAGTAAGTAGTAACTGGTTGGCATGGCATTGACCAGTTATGATGGGGGCAATCTATAGACAACCAGGATGGCCACTGTGAGGAGCAGCTCTACCCACTTCATCAGGCTGTTGAGAAAATTAAGTGAGTGTGTTTGTAAATCACTGAGAACAGTTCCTAGCCCATCGTAAGCACTGCAAAGGAGGCGGTTGATTATGAGACTCAGTGCACAGTACTTCTAGAGAGGTTTAGAGTTTGATGGAGGAGGCAGGCAGTGATACCACAGTGTGGTCATTGCAGTCAATAGTGATTGGAGATATGGGAGAGTTTAGGATGGAACAAGGGTAAACTTTAAAAAGTAGGAGTCAGATGAGAGAGATAATGTGGGATACATTAGCACTTGTCAGGTGAGAATTCTACCACTGATTCCCCCCCCTCTCTGCCCCCAGGGGAGACTGGCACTTGGGGGAAGCTCCACATAGGCACAAAAGTTAAGACTTAGAGTCTGACAGGTCCGGGTTTGAATGTTGGCTTACTGCTCGGCTACTAATTTGTGATGTGACTTTAGACACTTACTCAACCTCTTTGAGCTGAAAGTGCTCACTTGTAAACAAGATAAATGCAATCTTCCTGCAGAGCTGTTGTAAAGAGCAGGTTAATGATGCCCAGGAAGGGACCAGCCTTCATAGGGCCACATATATTCATAGGTGACTTTTCTCACTGTGGAGTAGCTTACTGCTCATTTACATGGAGCTGTGATCTGAGCGGGATCTTCATTTTCTCCTCCTCACCATGGCCGGGAAGATATTTCCCAAATGGAGCTTGAAAATATCTTGATGTGTCACAGTAAAGTAAATCATTGTAACATTAAATGTCTTTCTTTCTCTCTTTAGTTTGTTGTGCCTAAGACGTTGGGTATTCAGTTGGCATCTTCCATGCATTATTATAAATTGACACCAGTGACAGGCATAGACCCAGACAATGCCTGTGGTGGCTATGAATTTGTTTGTTACTTAAAATGGCACTGAAAAGTGACAAGAACAAAGGTCAATTTGGTGGAATTAAGCTTGTGCTTCTTTTTTCCAATGTTGCTGGTTGCCTAGCAAGGTGTGGGTGGGCTGCGTGTGTGCTGGGCTCCCAGCATGGTTAAAACTAGAGGAGACAGATTCTAGTGGAGGAGGCAAAGGGGTGTAGGCAGCTGATCTTGGCTGAGTGGGGACACCGAAATGAGCAAGATTGCAGTTTAAATTCAGGCTCTGAAACGTATGTGCCCTGGAGCAGGTGGCCAAATATATCTGAGTGAGTGAGCATACTGAATAACTGAGTAACCGTAATACATCTGAGTAACTGAGCATAGACATAATATAAAATGGGTGGTGGAAGGGAGAAAAGGACGGGACAGTGCAGGGGAAAAGGTACTGCCTCAATGTACCAAAGTAAGGTCTATATCTCCACACGTCCCAGAGAAAAGAATGTTTTTGTGTCTTCCAAGAAGTTTGAACTGGCATATTCAGTTAGGATCTGAAACTGAGTTTTTCGGTATCTACAACTCAAGATCTAGGTTGTATTTTCTGAACAATTTTATGCTTTATCACTTTGGCATGTTTATTCATGAGTTCCCTTACCAGGAATGCTGAAATAGACTAAATGTTTGTCCCCCTGCCCCAAATTCATATGTTGCAACCTAAATCTGCAGTGTGATGATATTTGGAGGAGAAGCCTTTGGGAGTTGGATTGAATTCCACCCTCTTGTATAAGATTCGTGTCCTCATATAAGAGACTCCAGAGAATTTCCTTGCCCCTTCCACCTTGTGAGGATGCAATGAAAAGATGAATTAGGAAGTGGGCCCTCACCAGACACCAAATGTGCCAGCACTTTGATCTTGGAATTCTCAGCCTCCAGAGCTATGAGAAATAATTTTTTTTGTTGTTTAAGCCACCTAATCTATGGTATCTTGTTAGAGCAGCCAAAACAGACTAAGACAGTTGTTGTCGTCTTTGCATGTCTAAATCATACCCAACCTTCAAAAGCAGCTCAAATGCTACCTTTTCCTAAAAACCTTGAAAACCTTTGTAGTAGACCTAAGCCTCAGAGAAGTTTGGAGGGAAGTCAGGGGATGGGCTAGAATCTTGCTGGTGCTGCTTCAGCCCTGTGATCTTGGATGTGTCACCTCACCTCTCCTAAGCTTCAGTACTCATCTCTTAGCCAGACAGCATTATAGTAAGAATTCCACAAGTGATTTTACAAGTATTTAGTAACTGGTTGGCATGGCATTGACTGGTCATTTTGTAAGAGAAAACTGTGCAAAAAGGTTTTGCATGGCATTGACCGGTCATGCAAAACCTTTTTGTAGGGTTTTCTCTCTTCAAGCACTTGCATGTTTTTCTTTTTTGTTAGAATACATGAATTAGTTTCCCTGGTAAGCTAAAAATTCATAGGTAAGCTCAATTGTTTATCTTCCATGGAACTTAAGACAGTGTATTGCTCATGATAAATATTAGACAAAGGCTATCTATTGATTCTGAAAACAAACAGAAAAATGCAACAAGATAGTAGCTAGCAAGACAGTAAAAATACACAAGAGTACAAGACACTGCCCATCAAAATATTTGCCCATTAGGGCTTCTTAAATTTCTCATTCTAGTGATGTTCTAAAGGGTAAATCGGTCTTTTGCGTGGTGATTTTATTTGCTTTAATATTCATTTTTGTCACTGTCAAGGCAAAGTGGATCTCCATTATATTTATGTCCTAATAACAAGGCCCTGCTGTGCCTTGTTCTGGCTTGCTATTGTGGTTATCAGAAGCTCTCTAAGCTTCAAATTTTCTGAAATGAAGGGGGCAGGAAAGAGAGCAGGATCAGGCTAAGAAATGTTTGCTGTGATTTTCTTAAGCTTCTTCTCTTGGTTTGTTATGAGAGCAAACTGATTAGAAGCCCTAGTGGAAGCAAAGGCTAGAATTAGGAACAAAAGAAAGCAAAATTAGAGTGGAGTTAAATCTAAGTGAGATGGACCTAGATCGTGAACTTGAAACCCAAATAAAGGATATGTTGTATACTATGTACACTGAGAATAAGATATTAAAGATGCACTACCTGGGGGAAGTCATTAGCTCATGACTTTATTTAATGAAAACATTTTTGAAGGCGTTCTCCTGTTTTTATACATACACATTCCAAAAAATATGCATGTGCTAACTGCAAATGTGTGAAAAATGCAGATATTCATGGGATGATGGGGGCTGCATTCCAGAAAGCTGAAAATACTAGAAAATTCCTATAATTACTTCTTCATTTTTGATCACAATTTTCAATCACATATCATGAATGATATTTCGTACATGTTTATCTTCTGTTTCTTGTCCTTGACAATGAATCGCATGTGTGGTTGACCATGCGAAGTTCGTTAAACATCGAATTGAGACAAAGTTTGCTGCTTTGAGTGTGCTTAAAGATTTCTATCTTAATTTTGATTGTAACATGTTTATACCTATCACGTGTGTCAAGACTTCTATTTTTAAAAATTTTTCCTCATTTTTTATAAAAGAAGGATAAAATATAATAAAACAGCAGGTTAAAAAATTAAACAGTGAAGTTCTCTTCAAATAGAATCTTACCAGGATCCTAATCTGTAAAACATAGAAATAGAGCAGCCTGATTCAATTCAACAATCCCAATACTGGGCACCTACCCAAAGGAAATCATTATATCCAAAAGATGCCTGCACTTGTATGTTTCTTGCAGTGCTATTCACAATAGCAAAGATATGGAATAAAAGTGTCCATTAATGGAGGATTAAAGGAAACACGTATCTGTATACATATATATACACATATATGAAATATGGTGTATATATACTCACACACCATGGAATATTACCCAGCCATAAAAAGAATGAAATCATGTTCTTTGCAGCAACATGGATGAAGCTAGAGGCCATTATTCTAAATAAATTAATGCAGGAACAGAAAACCAAATGCCACATGTTCTCACTTATAAGTGAGAGCTAAATGATGTGTACACATGGACATAAAGTGTGGAATAATAGACATTAGAGACTCAGAAGTGTATAAGGGTGGGATAGGTGAAGGATGATAAATTTAATGGGCACAATGTACATTATTCAGGTGATGGTTACACTAAAAGTCCAGATTTCACCGTTATGCAGTATATCCACATAACAAAATTGTACTTGTGCCCCTTACGTTTATACAAATAATAAATGAAACAAAATAAGTAGACCAACTTTGATTAAAATTGAGACAGGAATACAAAGGTCTTAGAGGCATCTCTCTGGGATCCCCAGAACCCTGTTTAAAGACCCTTCCAATATTATATTCATATTCTGCATTAAACACTATTGTACAGCCCAAGGTGATAACGCTGTCAGAAAGGGACTTGATGGGTACTACTATTAAATAGTTCAAAATGTTCATTTGTCAGCTCACAGAGGAAAGTCTTTATTGGGTATACGAAAGTCACTTTATGGTGTCGGTGTGCAATGTGTGAAAAGGCAGGTTGTCTGAAAGTAGAAACTTTGGAAGTGGCCTGGTGCAATGGCTCATGCCTGTAATCCCAGCACTTTGGGAGGCTGAACAGATGGATTACTTGAGGTCAGGAGTTTGAGACCAGCCTGGCCAACATGGTAAAACCCCGTATCTGCTAAAAATAAATAATTAGTCAGGCATGGTGGCATGCACCTGTAATTCCATCTTCTCTAGGGAGGCTGAGGCATGAGAATCACTAGAACTCAGGAGGCAGAAGTTGCAGTGAGCCGAGATTGCACTCCATCCTGGGTGACAGAGCAAGACTCTGTCTCAAAAAGAAAAAAAAAAAAAAAAAGAAAAGAAACTTTGGAAGTGGATGACTGTCTGCATTTCACTGCCAGAACCACCTGTCTAAGTGCAGCCATCAGACAACTCTGTCTTCTTTCTTCTCCAATCCATTGCACTGAACTCCAGTCCTTCCACTCACCTTTTCTTGACTCTGAGACTGCATTATCCTATCCTGTCCTTTTTGGTCATCTCAGCTGCTTCTTAGGTATGGAATGAAGAGATTGATTTTTGAAGAATTTCAAGTTCTTGGCCACTCAACATGTGACCATGCACTAATTATTATGTTGAAATTGCTGTGATGTCAAGTGTTTTCCCCAAGCCTTTACTCTGCTCATTTGTAAAATTGGTTCTTTGTTCACATTCTTGAGCTTTTTATTACACACACATTTGCTGAATGCCTGACACAAGTAAAGCACTGCGGAAACATGTGGGGCTTCCCCTCCTCTTTCGAAAGCCTATCAAATGGCACCTCCTCCATTAACTTTTCCTGCCTTTATCATGGAAAATTAGGGCTCCTGGTTCTGGGCTGGGGCTTGTACATAACTATAGGCCAGTGTTGATTACAAGCTATACTGTAGCTGTTTACAGGACTGTCTCTTCCACTAGTGTATGAACTTTTGAAACATAGGGGTGCTATGGACTGAATGTGTCTCCCCCAAATTCATATGTTGAAATCCCAACACCCAATGTAATGGTACCAGGAGGTGGGGCCTTTGGGAAATAATTAGGTCATGAGGGTGGAGACATCATGAATGGGATTAGTGCCCTTAGAAGAAAAACAGGAGAGGTTAATGATTCTCTCTGCTTTGTTCTCTGTCATGTGAGGATACACTGAGAAGACGGCTGTCTGAACACCAGAGAGAGTCCTCACCTGAACCTGACCATGCAGGCATTTTGACCTCTGTTTCTGGCCTCCAGAACTGTGAGAAATAAATGTCTGTTGTTTAAGCCACCCAGGGTATGATAGTCTGTTGTAGCAGCCTGCACTAAGACAAGCGGCTTGTTTTAATCATTTTTGTTTCACTTAAGGTAGTATGATTTGCACATAGCAGACCCTCTACATGTGGAAGAAAGGAAGTAAAGAAACAAGGAAGGGAGGGAGGGAGAAAGGAAAGAAACCGTGTGTGGCAGATACACTCTAAGGTTGCCCCCAATGAGTCACACCTCCCCTTGTGTGTGGTTGGAGCCTGTGACTTGCTTCTAGACCATAAAATATGACAAAGGTGATATGATAGTCACTCCCATTGTTGTGTTACATTACATTAGACTCTGCCCTAGCAGACAGGAGTGAGAGATACACCTGCTGGCTTTGAAGAAGTGATCTGCCAATTTGTAGGAGGTCCTATGGAGGGGGCCACATGGCAAGGAACTGAGGGTGGCTTTAGAACTAAGAGTGATCCCTGGCTGACTGCAAACAAGAAAACATAGGCCTCAGCCATGCATCTGCAAGGAAATGAATTCTGCCAACAAACGTGAGTGAGCTTGGAAATGAATTCTTCTCAGTCAAACCTCCAGATAGGAACTTGGCTCAGATGACCCCTTTTTTACAGTCTTAGGAGACCCTAAGTAGGACCATGCTGAGCCAGGCCTGGACTCCTGATCCTGGAAACTGTGAGATGATGAGTGGATGATGTTTTAAGCTCTATGTTCATGGTAATTTTTTCTGTGGCTGCAGAATAAGATACTAAAGTCCAGAGTGGGAGGCAGAGAAGCCTCTTATTTTGTGAGCTGCCATCTAACATGAGCAGCCAACATTCCCCAAAGGGGGCAAGAGAGAGCCTTGCCATCATCACTCCTTGCCCCCTCACTCATTCTACAAAGGAGAGGACCAAGGAGGAAGACAAGAGAGATCCTTTGGGGTTGGTGTGCTGATGGGGAATATTCAGGTGAGAAGTGATTACCTTACCCCTTCTCCCCTCAAAGTCAAGTGATAGGGACTATCAGAGAACCCCTAGAATATTGGAACCAGCCACAGGAAGCAGTGATGATCATCGTAGCCATTAGTTACATCTGTATTTAGGTAGCAGATATGCCTCTTGAGTAGAAAAAGTGAATGACAGTGAGTTGGCAAAGCCTAGAAAAGGCTGGCAATCAGGCAGTCAGCACTCTCATCACTTGGCATGTCAGAAACCATGATTTTCCTAGAGGTTAAGAGTATGTCGCAGGGTCAATTCAGGCTGTTTACTAGCTGGGGAAACTGCAACACCCGTGGGAGCCAAACGAGAGACTGCAGAGGTCAATTAAGATTTCCCAAGGCAAGCATCTGTGCTTTGGGGAGACTGCAGAGCGCCCTGGAGGAAGCCACGCAGGAGAGACAGTGTTTAGATGCCCACCACACAGAGGGAGGGCCTCAGCGGTTCACATCAGCGAATGTAAGGAGAATTCCCTGCTCCCTGATCCATCCTCTCCATGCCCAACTCTTGATAGGCAAAGAGCCTACCCTGAAGGAGGAGAAGGAAGTGAAAAATTAGACCTACCACCCTCCCACTCAGATTTTCCCAAACTATGTGTCCAGCCCACAAGGCAGAAGAGGTTAAGTTTGTATCACAGATAAAATTGAAGTTTTAAAATAAAAGGGACTTTTAGTACCTCAAGATAACCATGAAGTTATGTATTATGCCGAAGTGTCGTCGAGAGATTGAAGAGAGGGATTCAACACAGAGTGGTGGAAAGCAGTCATTGGAAAAGACAATGATCGTTTCATGTGTATGACCCCAATGAGTTAAGACTTCCTAATACACTTAGGTTTTGCCTTCAGTGAGCTCATAGGTGAGTAGTAGAGATATAAAAAGATCAGATATAACACATGTTAGAAAGGATGAGAGTAAATGTATCATATAAAGTGCTCTGGGAATTCAGAGGAGAGATGGACTTTTCTGATTGGGGGAGGAAGAAAGGCGTCACATGTTGTCTATAAATTTTCTTTAATGTCATCTCAACAATTATGATATATGTTCGAAAGCAAAAAGTTCTCCATGGCTAACATCCCAGAATTATAAAAGATGTTGGACTATCTTTATTTCATTTATTTTGTATATTGATGGTTTTTTACAAGATTGGATTCTGCACAGTTGGCTGAGTACCAAACTAAAAATCCTGAGTGCTCTAGTGTTTCTTTCACTGTTAAGAAATGACCATTTAAAGTAACAACTTAAACTGCCTTTTCTCCCTCTCTTTCCTCTCAAATATAACCTTACTGAGGAAGGAAAAAGTAGAAATGTTCTTGATATGTATGTTGGTAACACAAAATAATAGTGAATTTGAAACTTTTCTGATAGCTGTGTTTTAATGTGGGGTCCTGGAAAATAAGGACATATACGTCAAAGTATCATAGAATATTGGAGTTGACAAAGAGTTTTTTGAACACAACCTAACTAAATAGTAATGTCAAAATCAAGAGGAGAAGACAGATTTTTGAGTTCTTCAAAACTTGACTGTTGGATGTAGGGTGGGTAAGGAAGAAAGAGGAGTGAAGAAAATATCTGAGGTTCTGTCTTGGTCAACGGGGTGGGTAATGGTGTAATCATGGAATTAGAAACACTGGAGAAGGAGAACAACTTGGGAGAGAAGTATTGCATTATGTTTTGAGTTACCTAAAACATTTTCTGAAATCATGAGAGATATGTTCATGAACTCAGTGGCCATCTCTCAAGGCTATGGTCATTGAAGTCATGGCTTAGTTTTGGTGAATTTTCCTGCTTTTTAAGTTCAATAACAGGTTACTACAAAGGGTTCAGTGGCAGAATGGGCATACATGTAGGCACAGTCCTGCAGGCATTTACCCAAAAATATTCACTGTGTAGTACTATGTGCCAGGTACTATTCTGGTGCTGGGGAATGCCCTGGTGAAGCAATGGATAGGGTCCTTACCCTTATGGAGTTTACATTTGCATTGAAGTATCAGACAATGAACAAACAAATAAGCAAGAGAGATAGGAGGCTAAACCCTGTTCTTTGCAGAGATTTAAACATACATTGTGGAAGAGAGTGACTGGGGCAATTTTGAATTGGATATTGTAGTTGTTGCTTCTGCTTGTTTTCAATAGCCATTCCTGCCCCAACCCTGGCCTCGCTCCTTGTACTGGCTGGCATGGCTTCATATTTCTTACCCTCTGGTCACCTTAGGGAATGTGAGCCTTGCCCAGATCCCTCACTAACATCAATCATGGTGGTCTTCTTGCCAGTGATCAGTTTAGGCACATCAGTTCTGGTCAATGGCATCAGAGGGTTACTGATTGGAGGACCTCTGGTAAATGCTTTTCCTGCTAATAGAAAGAGCTGCATGAAAGGAGGGGCCTGTCTTTTTCACTGATCACCATTGTGTCCTCATGTGAACCCTGGAGCAGTTGTGGTCACCTTGTGACCATGAAGGCAGCATTGCTGATCTGCTGAAGATGGCAGAGTGTAAAGCTGGGCAGGACCTGAGGCTTTGATGGAGCCCTACTGCTGAATCATCCAACCCTCAGAACTACCCTGCCTCTTTATGTTATACGTGTGCATTGCTGAAGCCTTTTTTTTTTTTTTTTTTTTTTTTTTTTTTTTTTTTTGCTATTTCTGGTTGGGTCGTCTTTGTCACCTTTTGCTGAACGCATCCTAACCGATACATGTGAGGCTTTCAAGCTAACATGTGAAAGTCAAGGAGGAGGCCGGGCACAGTGGCTCACACCTGTAATCCCAACACTTTGGGAGGCTGAGGCAGGTGGATCAAGACCATCCTGGCTAACACGGTGAAACCCTGTCTCTACTAAAAATACAAAAATTAGCCAGGTGTGGTGGCGGGTGCCTGTAGTCCCAGCTACTCAGGAGGCCGAGGCAGGAGAATCACTTGAACCTGGGAGGCAGAGGTTGCAGTGAACCGAGATCGCTCCACTGTACTCCAGCCTGGGCAACAATGAGAGACTCTATCTCAATAAACAAAAAAATGTCAAGAGGGAGGCAAGGTATGTCAAGGGCTTGGAGGAGGAGCACCACAGCCAGTAGGGGCAGCAAGTCCAGAGGCCTGAGATGGGAACAAGCATGATGTGTTTGAGGAAGAGAAGAGGTTGCTATGGTGGTGCTGGCAGTGATGGGAACATAAATGAAGGTCAGATCAGAGGGTTAAGGCATTGCCAACCCAGGTAAAGGGGCTTGGGTTTTCATCTAAATGCAGTGCAAGTCACTGGAGGGGACAGTTTCATTTCTTCCATTTCCCAATCTCCTACACCCAGCACCTAATTGAACTGCATTTTGGCTCAGAGGTTTTTAGTTTGATCGAAATAATTCCAATATTAGAAAGATTGTTTGAAAGTGAATATTTTTCTCCAATTCCTCAGTGTAAAGAGATAAGACCTTCTCTCTGGCAACCGACAAAGGGGTTTCTCACAATTCTTTTATCAGATAAAACTTCAGAAAGTACAGGTAAAGCAAGTCAGGAACACGTGCAAAACTGCAGAGATGACGACTCTTAATTAGCTGCATCAAATGACTCTTGGCATTCTTAATTTTCACCTTTTTGTAACAATTCAATTCATTCCAAGGTTTTACCAGAGTAGACAGGCATGAAATGAATTCTCCATGGTAGGTTACCAATGGCAGAGAAATTGTGAGCTTTGAAATGGCTGGAAGAAATCACGTGTGCGCTGGCTCTTGCTTTTCCCTAAACTCTGTGAATTCTGTCAACATTAATTCTGTGAAATATGTAGGCTGCATTATGTGGAAGAAATAAGCAGTTTTACTTTCTTTAAGGCTTGTCTGTATTCCATATTTTCCCTGAGACCCCGCTCTCATGAGAAGGATATTTTCTAGTGGGCATGCAGTGTGGTGGATGAGAATCAGAAATTGGGACACCTGAGTGCTAATCTGGTCTGAATGTGTAAAAAAGACAATGTAGGGGTTTTAGTTGACTCTAAGTTCTTTGTAAGTCAGTAGTGTAACGGGGCTGTCACAGTGAAATGAGATGAGCTTTCTCCTGTCCTGCTCTAGAATGCCCCCGCATGCTGCCCGCGTTACTGTTTGCACTCTGCAGAAAAAGCCACACTGTTTCCTTTCACTGAGTATTTTATTAAAGCCTAATTGGGGTACAATTGATATTCAAAAATTGTACAGTTAATGTATACATTTTGATGGATTTGGACACATTCATACACCTACGATACCATTGCCATGATCAAGGTACTAAACATATCCATTACCTACAAAAATTTCGTTGTGTTCTTTCATAAATTTTGTTGTTACTGTTATTTCATTTTTTTTGTGATAAGAACATTTAATGCGAACTCTATCCTCTTAACATACTTTAAAATGCAAAATACTGTATGATGAACTATAGGCTAAATTATGTTATACAGCAGATCTCTAGAACTTATTCATCTTGTAAAACTGAAACTTTATACCAACTGAGCAACAATTTGCCATTTCCTCTTCTTTCCAGCCCCTGGCAACTATCATTCTATTTCCTGCGTCTATGAGGCTGACAATTTTAGATACTACATATAAGTGGAATCATGCAGTATTTGTCCTTCTGTGTCTGGCTTATTTCACTTCTCGTAACTTCCTCCAGCTTCATCTATGTTGTCAGAAATGGTAGAATTTCCTTCTTTATTTTAAAGGCTGATTAATACTCCATTGTATGCATCTGTTACATCTTCTTTATCCATTCATTTGCCAATGGGCATTTGGGCAGTTTCCATATCTTCGCTGATGTGAACAATGCTGCAATGGACATGGGGGTGCAGATATTACCTGCTGAGTCTGGAAATGCATCATTCCTTCTTCCTGGAATGTCCTTACTTTCCCAGTGTTTTCTGTTTTAAGCTGTGTTGAACACAAACCTTGTTCACCTTGTCAGATTCTCTTAACCACTTTCTTATTCTAATGCTTCTGCACACCTTCTGGAAAATGCCGTCACCTCATTTTCTGGTGTCCTTATGAACTCCCTGAGCTGGCTGGTTCTCACAGTTAGAGCTCTGAACTGCATTGTCTCCATGCCTTACAAGCAAGCCCCTCTGCTTCCAGACTTTCAAGATTAGAACTTAAAAGTCCCACCATGGAATATGATATCTGAGTCCTTGATTGGATGCCAAGAGGCTGGAAGATGGAATCTGAAGAGTGGGGCAATCAAATCCCTTTAGGGTGATCCTTTCACAATAGGAATCAGGAGATGGGAAGGGAAGCTAGGTCCATAAATTCCAACTCCTTTTGTCTCTTTTGGATTGTGGTGAGATTGTGCAGTTCCTGTTTCCAGAGATCCCAGAGAGATCTTGTGTGGTGAGTAAACATGTCTCTTGAGTTGCCAACTGTATCTCTTTGTTGTTAATTGTGATATGGTAGCTGTTGCATTGAACTGTGTTGCTCAGTCTCTTTCCTTACCTTATTTCACCTTTTCCCTTAGCACTCAGCACCCCAGGCTTGTACCTAATAATTGAAGTGACAGCACTGTAATTCTCGCCTTGGGGTCTATTTTCAGGAGGCCCCAGGCTGTGATACTTTCCTGACTGCTTCCCACTGGGCTTTGACCTCTGCTATGGGACAGTGGAAGCTCTCTTAACCCATCCTCTGTTATTTTATTTTATTTTATTTTTTGAGATGGAGTTTCACTCTTGTCACCCAGGCTGGAGTGCAACGGCGTGATATCGGCTTGCTGCAACCTCCGCCTCCTTGGTTCAAGCTATTTTCCTGCCTCAGCTTCCCAAGTAGCTGGGTTTATAGGCATGTGCCAGCACACCCAGCTAATTTCTAGTATTTTTAGTAGAGATGAGGAGAGGTAAACATGTGCCATGGTGGTTTGCTGCACAGATCATCTATGTAACACATCTGCACATCCTGCACATGTACCCTGGAACTTAAAATAAAAGTTGAAAAAAAAAAAACTACATTGAATAATATGGATTTAAAGGAATGTTGCTAAAAAAAAGAGAAGAACTACAGTAAGATAATTGTAAAAGTTTTGGGGGAACATATAATCATCTAGAAAGTTTCTCTAATTTCATGGCTTTCCAAGTGTCTTTAAATTCTTGCTCTAAAGAAACTGAAATTAATGACTAGGACTGATATATTATTGATGTGGCTTATGCAAGAAAGAATACACAGAATGCCAATCAGTAGATGGATAGTTACAAAAGAGGCCTTAGCCCTGCATCAAAAGATGGGAAGCACTGACAGCTCTGTAGCAACCGATGGATGGCTTGAATATAGGAAAAGCCATGCTATCCAGGTATTGGGTCTTGGAGGGCAGAAGTTGCCTCTGCCCCCAAATCAATCCGCTGCTTAAAAATTTACAGAGGAGTTAAAGTCACTTATCAAAAGGAAAAATGATTAGGGAATAACTCTCCAATAGAATGAAAGCAGTTCTAAATTACAAGATGTTTTCTAGAAAAGCATGGTGCAAAGGTAAAGCAAGTGCTACCAGTCTACGCAAAATCCGGGCAAAGACGTGCAGCAGCTGCCCATAGCAATGCAAGTGGAATTTCAAATTTTGACTTTTATTATTGGCCAACAAAAAAGTCTTCAAGATTTAAGAGATATGAATTATTTGTTTTTACAAGATAAGTATTCTTTGTAAAACTCATCATGGACAGACACTGAGTTATTCTATAAATTGATTTCTTTTCCATGAATGTATACATTCTGTGAAGAAGCACTTGAAGAAAATAGCTGTCTGAAAAGCCTATGCTTTCTTTATCAACGTTTTTCAAATTGTAGATTTTTATTCTTTGGTGGGTCATGAAATAAATTTACTGAGTTGGGACAAAGGATTTTCAAAAATGAAATGAAATTGAATAAAACAGAATAGAAAATGTCAGTGTGCATTATATGCTATAAAGGCATTTTATGAAAATTGTTTTATTATACATTTTTGTGTGTATATGTGTGAGCATGTATGTATGTGTGTATACATGATATAAAATTCCTAGCTGTCATGTAAAATTTGTCTTGTATTTCTGGCAAAAACTTTGAAAGCCTTTGGTCTAAAATAATGCTCCTTCATGTTTTGGTTATGAATAATGTAAAGAAAGTGATTTAAATAAATGCCAGGTTTTTATAACAGAATGCAACATCCTTGTTCCAAGTTACGGATCAATGAACTATAAAATGTTTTAAAAATAATTTTGGAGTTTCATTTTAGGAAAAAACAGAAGATAAGAATATATAGGCACCATACATTAAAAATAATTAACATTAAAGGGTTATTTTCTTTTCACATAGCATTTAGTGGGGAGTGACATTACCAGTTTTATATTTACTAAGTCTTAGAGAAAAAAAAAACATTGCCTGAAGTTGACAGCACTGGAAACATTTTGGACTATAAGAGATTAATTAAGAGTGAAATCAGTTTGGTAACTGAACCCAGACAAAATTGGAGTTTCCAGTGATTTAAAGAAAGATAATATATGACAATGAACTAATGATTCCTATTTATGCAGTATGTACTAAGGGCCAGGGAAGAATCATTAAGGCCATGATAGAAATAAATAAATCAAAAAATAAAAAGGGGAAAGGAAGTATGATCCCAAGTCCAGAGCCCAAATCTTCACATTTAGAAGCCAAAGCTGCCCTGGGAAGAGTTTTGTTTTATTGAATCAGCAGCCAACTATATTACAGCATAACAAATGTACGTGCTTCAAAAGTACAGTTCGAAAACTGTGTTCTTTTTCTTAACAACTTTCAAATAATGGTTCTATTAAAATATTTATATATTTTAAAGAAAACATTTAAAGGTTGTGTGTATCATTTTTGTGATTCACTGCCTCAAGTGATTTTTTTATTTATGTGATCAACACTGGTCGTGATGGTTTGCCTAAAGGCTTCTGCAGCCATCGTCTTCTGTTGCTATTGTTTATCTTCATCTTTCATGTAAGAGCCTAGTGTCGGTGAAGTGAGCAGTTTCTGGATCCCGACTTTCTGGGTTAGATCCTAGCTCTTCTACCTTCCACTAAGAAGATCATGGATGTGCAATCCAGCCTCTCTGAGCCTGACTTCTCCCTTGAGAAGAATGGGGCTGGAATATCACCCAACTTCACTGGATTAAAATTTGAGTAATGTATGTAAAGCCCTGAGCACAAGGTCAGACCCATAAGAAACACGCAATAAATGACAGTTTTCCCCCACTGAGATGCCTTACATTTATCATAAATGTAATTGGCACAGTCTTTTATAATTTCAAAATATTTTTCCAGTCTAAGTTTTAGATTGCCTGGCATGGGCTAAAAATCATTGTCAATGCTCCCAGAATTTTTACGAATTTTCTCAGCATAGTAGCAGTTCAAAATAATAACACTAGCTTATATTTTGATGCATTTTTAGCTTTTAAATTCATTGAGAGTGGTATAACAGGCCTCATTTTCCCAGTTTTATAGATAGTTCATGATTACAAGGCTCAGAGAGGTTAATTTACTCACCCATGGTCACCCAGCTCATGAGGGGAGAGGGGACTGACTCCATTCTCCTGACACCAAGCCTGGTTCTTTCCAACCACTGTTTTTATGTGCGTAGTCTTCATGGACCTCTGTGTGATCCAGCATCACACCGCATGGTAAAGCAGCTGTCTGTAAGAACTTAGAAACGGGTCCAACTTGGAGGAATCTCATTATCACTTTTTGAAGCATTACCCTGACTGCATTTTAAGTTGTATAATTTTTCTGGATCTGACTCTTAGATTGATGTTGGTTATTGGCAAGTACTGTATTTCATTCGGGTGAAATGTTCTTCATAACCTGATTCAACCTGTATTAAAAGACAAGAGGAAAGGAAAAAAAATAAACCCTTTCAGATAAAAGGCATTTAAGCAACTCTCCTGCTATTTGACTTATAAAAATAATGGCAATGATTTAGTAAGTTTATTACGTAATTCCTCAAGACCCAAAGATTTGTGCCATCTGGACCTCCTGATTGGTCTCTGTTGAGTTTCTTCATGAAGCCTCTTGCCTCTTTTTAGCCACAGCTGAAATAAATTTCTAGGCATCTCTTATTGTCCTATATATTACAATTCTAGCCTTTTAATATATACATATAAAAGGATTTAAGTAGCTTGGACTAGTCAAAATTACTGGAAAATTTGTACCTTTAGTAATGTTTTGTCTTATATATGTGTGTGTGTGTGTGTGTGTGTGTGTATGTGTGTGTGTATATATATATATTTTTAATCCCATCTAGGTTTCTACATTGTTGGCTGGGGTCAAATTGTTCTGCATTTGTATTTCATTATTTGCTTTCCTCAGCCTTCCTAGATTTAAAAAGCTTTATTCCTTTCCCCATTTTAGTACATTCATTTTCACCCTTCAAAGAATCAAAATTTCATCCCAAAACAACTTGTTAGTATCTTCATAGAATTTATGATTTTAGGAGAGCAGCAAACTGATTCAATGAAATATGAGTTCTTTGTGAAAGTGGGATTTCCCCCTTATTGTCCATTTCTGTTCCCATTTTCCATTGTCCAATATGGAATTAGGTTTTTTTCTCCCTCAAACTATAGCATGAAGCCAGTAGACCTCGGTTTGAATCCCCATCTCCTTTTTCACCTTGTGCATTTTTAGGGTCCTAAAACAACAGCTCTTTCTAGGAAATAATTTCTCATGCCCTTCCCATGGGTTTAGGGTGGTCTGCATTTCTTCTTATGTTTTAGAATAATCTCTCACATATGGCTATGATGAGGAGTGGTGAGGGGAAGTTGGAGTCAAGATAAACATTAGGAGGAAGAAGTGGGAGATTTGGAAAAGATTTGTCTCAACGGCACATATTCATATTATACAAAGAAGGCAATGAGCAGGATTTTGGTATGCCTGAAGTCTGGAAGAGAGGTAGATAAAGTTTAAAGTTAAAAGTCTTGATTTCCTAGAATCAAATTCCCCCAAACTTTAAGTACATAGGCAGTTTAGAGAGCTTACACCATTTGGGGTTCACTCAACTGTGCCTCAGAAACCCAGAGCAGTCTTTTCTGTAAAATGAACTATTTAAATGAGTGATGGGTAGATATTAGCTTATTTATTTATTTATTTTAGTGACAGGGTCTCACTTTGTTGCCCAGGCTGGAGTGCAGTGGCGCTATCATAGCTCACTGTAACCTTGAACTCCTCAGCTTAAATGATCCCCCTCCTCAGTCTCCTGAGTAGCTAGAACTACAGGCACGTGTAACAATGCCCAGATAATTTAATTTTTTTTTTTTAATCGTAGAGGCAGGGTCTCACTATATTGCCCAGGGTGGTCTGGAACTCCTGTGCTCGAGAGAACCTCCCTCCTTTAGCCTTCTGAGTAGCTGGGATTACACATGTGAGCCACTACACCCAGTCTACCTACTCTGTATAGACGTACAGTGCCTTTGAACACCGATTTGGAAAATTGTACTCTAGAATCCAAATGGAATGCAAGTGTGCTCTCGATCCCTAAGGAAAGAGCACTTAAAATCTAAAGGTGAAATGCCCAAACTGAAAAAGCTCTTTAAAATATCAGACCGTTTACATTTTCTCACGTGATTGTCAAAACCAAACCAAACTAAACCAGAAGGAAGATTTCTTTTCTACACTGTCATTTTGCCAACACATTCCTTTATATTAAAAATGAAAAGACCTTAAAATACCCTAACAGATAGCAAAGCCTTTGAGTGCAAGTTTACATGCAGGGCCGGGGATATTCATTAAAATTGTAATTAGACTATGATTAAATTCATTCACAGTAGAAACTTTGCTTGTAAGTGTTGCTACAGGAAGAAACCTCCAGTCTGAAAATTAGTTCAGCAGTCTGAACGATTTTAATTATGCAGAGTTGATTATCGCTAGAGAAGGAAACCTTTATTGCAGCAACAGAATGAAGATCTTTTTTCCCCCCTTTTTGGTTTCCTGAGCTAATATGAGGTGCATATTTTGATAACCAAATGTTTCTTTAGGCAAAGAAAACGTGAGAAAATCTGAACAAACTCTGATAGCAGGAGAACAGGAGTTATTAAATGGTCTCCTGATAAATAATGCCGTGGTCTGTGTGTTTTTTCATTGTAAGTCAATCATTATCATTTGGTTAAGGGAAAGATAAAGGGACAGACTGTTATGTCTGTGTGCCATCTTTTGTGACAGGCAGTTTCTCCTGCATCCCCTCTCGCATTGCTGTTTCCATTTTAGAGGTGACGAAGCTGGGATCAGGTGAGTTAAGTGACTCTCAGATTATGAGTGGTAGAATGAGGACGGAATGCTCTCTGACCCCAATGCCTACCTCTTTTCACTCTGTCATTTGGAGAAGAAATCCAAGGTGAGGGTGGAGAGGCTTTTGGAACTGCTTTTCCTCTTTTGTGTATGTGCTCTAACTTGTGTGTGTCACTTTGTGCTGTTACACACGATCTTGGCAAATGCTTGCACCTAGCTCTGCCTTGAACCAGCAAGTCTAAGTGAGACTGAGGGGAACGCATTCCGGGCCTGACAGCATTCCTTGAATCCTGATAGCAATTACAGCTTCTCCAGATATGGCTCCACTTCTTCCTTTCATCAAAAGTGTAGAGGCTGTAGGGCTGCTTGCTGAGGGCCTGGGTGCAGTGGAAAGGGCTGGACATGCAGCCAATAAATCTGATTTCTGCACCTAGACCACATTCTTATTAACTATGTGATTTGGAGAAATTTACTATGTCTCCCTGGAGTTCCGTTTATTCTCTGTTAAATAAAGGGAAGGTAGATTTGACATTGGAGGCTTTTACAGCAGCAGTATTCCAGTATTCCCTGATGGTGTCATCAGACTTTCAAAGCAACTGGAATTAGGGAGCATCGTCTTGGAACACTCATGCTTCCTCCCCGCCATAGCTCAAAGCTATGTTAACCACTCAATTTAAAAAATAATTCTGACAAATGCCAAGTAGTAGGGAGACTAGTATAGAGTAAAATGGACTCTCATATACACATCATGTAGATCTAACAATTGTTTGCATTTTTCCATATTGGTTGTATGTATTTTTGTGCTGAAATTTAAAGCATATTATTTATATGATGGCGTTTCACCAATAAATCCTTCAGCATGCATCTTTTTAAAACTATTTTTATTTCAGTAGCTTTTGTGGAACAAGTGGTTTTGGTTATGTGGGTAAATTATATGTAGTGGTGAAATCTGAAATTTTAGTGCACCTGTCACCTGAGTAGTGAACATTGTATCCAATATATAGGTTTTTTTTTTTTCCACACCCACCTCATCCTCCTGCTTCTAGGTCTCCAAAGTTCATTATCTCAGTCATTTGCCTTTGTGTACACATAACTTAACTCCCACTTATAAGTGAGAACATGCAGTATTTGGTTTTCCATTCCTGAGTTACTTCACTTAGAATAATGGTCTCCAGCTTCATCCAAGTTGCTGCAAAAGATATTATTTCATTCCTTTCTATGGCTGAGTAGTATTCCATGGTGTATACATACCACATTTTCTTTATCCACTTCATATGGACACTTAGGCTGGTTCTATATCTTTGTAATTGTAAATTAGCTTCAGTGTACATCTCTAAAAAGCAAAGATCTTTTTTTTAGAGAAACGCCATACAATTTTTATGCCTAATATAATTAATAATAATTTTTAAAATCCTCAAATGACCAGTTCATGCTCAAATTTCCCCAGTTGCCCCCCAAAGTGTTACAGCTAAGTTGTTTAAATGAAGATCCAATCAACATCACTCTTGGTTGTTACGTCTGTTAAGTCTCTTTTCATCTAATACTATACTTTTTTTCATGACCCTGACTTGTTGAAGATTTTGAAGGAACGGGGCTAATTGTCCTAGAGAAATTCCTTCTTTCTGAATTGCCTGATTGCCTCCTCCTGCTGTGAATGTTTTGGTTCCTCTTTAATTCCCACATGAACTAAACATTCCATCTAAACATTTGATTAGATCCAGGGTAAACATTTTGGTAAAACTCTTCATGCATGATGCTGTGTCCTTCATATTTAATTACTTCAGTAGACAAGTAATGTACTGGCAGCTTGGGTCTAGCCCTGTGATCTTATATTTCTCCTGCGATTGGCCTTTGGCTGTAGGAGACACTTTGTCATCATGTAAATATCCAGTTTCCTATCCACTTTTCATCTAAGGGTCTTGGTGGTGGTGATAATCATTGCCTTAATCAGTGATTTCATTAGTAACTATAAAATGATAATTTTCTAATTCTGTACTTCCTTCTCCATTTACTAGCTGATATTATTCTAGATAGAAGAATTTTCTGAGGGCCCGTATTGACAAAGGCATGGTCTAAGTCCCAAAGGTTTGGTACCCTGGCTTCTTGCTTTCAGTATCTTACTGGATTTTTCCTTACATCAGCCTTAATTTGGACTAGAGAAAAGCATTTCTCAGCATTGTTAGATCAGGATTTTCTTTTCAATAAGCCATAGCTTCTGAGGAAAACAAAGGTAAGCTAGCTCATGAAATTTGAAAGATTTTCTTTTTCTCTTGAAAGCCAAAGAATCTCAAAGGGAAACAGGTGGTGTACTGCCTCCAGAATATCTTGAAAGTATACACTGTTTTCAACAAGGCTTACATATATGATAAAAAATTATCTCCCTTTACAACAACTTCCTTCTCCAAATTGAACTCTTAACTTTGATATATCATTGCAGGTGTATTAGCAACATTCTCAGGAGATACGGGTTAAATCATTCTCAGGAGATGCTGTAGCCTTTGCTGTTGACTTGGAGATGTCTTCTTGTATCTCCCTTATGAGTTACAGGTATCTTGCCACACTCTGAAGACAAGCTCCAAAAGATGTTAAAATTTATAGACAATAAGGGCTCTGGTCCATGATGACGTGAATTCCAACATTTCGGAGCTTCCCTATGACAACTAAGAGAGAAGGTAAAAAGCTCTCTGAGATAGTGGGCCTGCAGGATATTGATTTAGCGGATGATTTCACTGAATGGACAATATGCAAGCAAGAAATCAGTGAAAACATTTATTTCTGGAATATTTTGACTTTAGACCTCTAAATCATTTTTTGAGACAGAGTCTCACTCTGTTGCCCAGGCTGAAGTGCAGTGGCGCAGTCTTGGCTCACTGCAATCTTAATCTCCCTGGTTCAAGCAATTCCCCTGCCTCAGTCTCCTATGTAGCTGGGATTACAGGCACACGCCACCATGCTCGGCTAATTTTTTTTGTATTTTTAGTAGAGATGGGATTTCACCATGTTGGCCAGACTGGTCTCAAACTCCTGACCTCAGGCAATCCACCTGCCTTGGCCTCCCAAAGTGCTGGGATTACAGGCGTGAGCCACCGTGCCCACCTAGACCTCTAAATCTTAAATGGATAGCCTAAATTAAACCCTGTGATGGAACCAATGTACCCAACATCAGAAGTAAAATGAGAAGCAAAATCAAGGTTCTTTGTAGCAATGCCACACAAGCTTTGTTTAGTAAGTTCTCAAGATGGTGTAACTTGGAGTTAGTCAGATCTGGGGTTCCCATTCTGGCTCTGACGTTTAACAACTGGGTCAATTTATTAAGTTTTCTAAAGCTCAATTTTTTCACTTGTTTATAGCTGGAGTCTTGTTTGGGCAAAAGTTGGAATCCAGAGATGTCTTTGTGTATCTGATAAATTCATAGGTCTGTCCTGCTAGAAATCAGTTGGCATGAGGAATTTTGGCCCAGGGAACATGAGATCAGAGGTCTTTGCAGATGCCTGAGTGTGGGAGGAAAAGGGGAGGCTTACATGGAGTCTGTGTCAGACAATGGTCTTGAAGATCAGCCTTAAGGCAGTGTCTAATCTAGAGGGGGTGCTGACTGGAAGCTAAATGAGATGTTTTCATAATGGTCCTGAAGGTTTACCTTTGGTGCCCAGGGGTTAAAGTGAGACACAAAGTAGGTAGACTTTCCCTCCACTTCTTCATGGATCTCAGCATGGTGTGGCAGGGATGGCAGAAAACAAGACCTATTTTGGCAATTTAAAAGCTGATAACTTTAAGAGCACCACCGGGGAGACACTTGGCAAACTACCATTTTTCTCCCAGAGATTTGTAGACAGGAGCTAAAGTGAGATGCCAACGTCAAAGGTTTTCGTGAGCAACTCCTCATGGATAGCCCAGAGCTTGAAAAAGGTGGCTATGAGCTCAGATAAAATACCTCCAGTACCCTAGAGATCCTATAGAAAGAGCACACAGGCCCCACAGGATTTATGGCACAAAGGCTGGTATTGGTTTATTTGCATTTATAGACTTTTCTTATGGTCTTTCTGGAGATTGATTTGTAGGAGTTTGGCCTACTGCAAAGAATTGTCTTGAAGATTAAATAAAGAAAACGTTGAACACAACACTTGGCATGATGCAGCAGTTTAACTATCGTTAGCTCCCTTGTGTTTTATTTTTATCCTCATTTCTATGGAGATATATGAGGTCTTCTTTTGAGGTCTAACTCTTTGGGTAAGTAGTACATTGTTATGTACATTGGTTTATTTATTTTGCTGACTTTTCTATACAGGAAAACATTTCTCTATTGCCCCTTTGATTCCTTTCCCCTGTTCTTAGCAACAGTGGCAATAACAACTGAACATGGGTGGCCTTCCATTAACATCCCACAACTCTAAGTGGAACTGGAAAAAAAAAATGTGTCCAAATAAAGACGATAAATATATTCTCATGTTCTTGTTAACGAACAGATATCCAACCTGCATGACTTTCTCTTCTAGTCATGCAAGAGGCAAGGGTAATTTAGAAACACTCATGCTCTCTTTGTCACGCTGTTGACAAAAGGCTTGCAGAAAAAATATAATACACCTTTGTTGAAAATAAACATGAATAAGCCCTTAAGACATGCAAAGCAAAGTCTATAATTTGGTGTAAATTATTTAGCCTGAATAAATCACATCTATTATGTCCTTAGTGCCAAAGAAAGGCGAGGCTGTTTCTGGAATGGGGACAAGTCTTTTCTCTTGTCCCCCAAAGGGCCTTGATGCTGTTAGAAAGTAGTATCCTTGGTGATACAGCCAGGCAGAAATTGTCCAGTAGATAATTTTTTATGGATCTTAGTCTAGTCACTTGTGTTTTTTTTTTTTTTTTTTTTTTATTGATACATAATAGATGCACATAGTTTGGGGTTACATGTGATCATTTAATGCATTCATGTAGTTGTAAGGATCAAATCAGTGTAATTGGGATATCTATCACCTTAACTATTTGTCTTCTATGATCAAAACATTGGAGTTATTCTCTTCTAGCAACGCTTCAATGATTCAATAGATTCCACTGGCACATTACAAATAGTTTATGAATATAGTAAAAATTCCTTTGTTTAGATCCTCCCATCTTTGACCCATATTTCAAAATGAATACTTAGACACCCTTCTCCCCCTCTCACTTGACCAGGTAGACTCCAGCTGTCCTTTAATTGCAAACTTTGCCCCCTCCCACTGTATTTGATGGAGTCAACCACCTGTTCTCCATGCTCCCTCCGCACTGCACATTTACTTCTGTTAGGGAATTTACCAGACATGTTACAGAGTTTTGTTTTCATGCTTGTGTCCCTAACTGGAGAGTTAGATCCTTAAGAAAAGGGCCTGGTCTTTCTATCAGTTTATGCCCAGAGTTTAGCTCATTTCCTGCCTTTACAGTAATGTTCCATAAATGTTTGCCGAAGTGATTCATAGAATCTCAGATTTAAAAGGAAATGTTTTGGTCACTTTAGGAAATGTAGAATAGTGGCGCAGATTACATCCAAGCCACACGCTCCTCTCAGTAGGGAGAGGGGGTTGTGAGGCTTGCTCAGGGTCATACTGTGAGTTATCGGTAAGCAGAGGCCAGAATTTGTAACTCCTGGACCAGTTCAAGGACATAACATTCTACAGAACACTAGTTGCTTGGATATTAACAGTTACTTTAAGAAAAAAATACATTACATCTTCAAAGTAGTTGGGCACATCTCTTTAATGTACAACTGTCTTGTGAAGTTCTAAGAATGAGACAGAGGCTACAGCATTTCCCAAACATTTCTTCAAGGAACCCTTCCCTCGTGCGCCATCTCACAGAGTGGATATTCACCCAAAATAGGTTTTGGAAAACACAGCTGTGCTATGCAGAAGAATTCCCCCACATCCTTGCCACACAAAGATGTCCAAACCCTCGTCTCCAGAATCTATGATTATGTTCTGTCACATAGCACAGGGGAATTAGGTTGTAGATAGAATTGAGGTTGCCAATGAGTTGACCTTTAAATGAAGAGTTGATTGTGAACTATCTGAGTGGGCCTACTGTGATCAGGTTCTTAAAAGTAGAAGGGGGAAGCAGAAGAGAAGGTCAGAGTGATACAACGTGGAAAGACTCAACCTGCTGCTGTTGGCTTTGAGGATGGAGGGAGCGGCCATAAGCCAAAGTGTGCAGGTGGCCTTTAGAAGCTGGAAAAGGCTAAGAAGTGAATTCTCCCCCAGAGCCTTGAGAAAGGAATGGAGCTCTGCCAACACTTTGATTTTAACCCAGTGAAAACTGTCACACTTCTGATCTCTAAAATGAAAGGCTAATAAATTTGTGTTGTTTCAAGCCACTAAGTTTGTGGTAATTTGTTATAGCAGCAATAGAAAATCAATACAACAGTTCTAATGTCACAAGCTGCATATTTACTGTGCTCTCCCTCAAGCCTGGGAATAGTTCATATTCATAATTATATTATTTATATTCATGTCTTTATGGTGAGGTGGAATGGTTTTCCTGATTGGCTGCAACCTGATCCCTAAAAACTGTATCTTATTTCATTTTTACAGGCATAAGAGGCAAAATCACACAAAATTTCATTTTTATGTATAAAAAAGGACTAATTAGTAACTGTGAGTTACGAAGGGTTACAAAAATTTGTTTTTCATAAACTAGAAATGGCAACATTTTTAGTTTACTGAAAACTTGAACTCATTATTCTACCACACCGTCTGGGTACTAAATTTAAAGTTTTTTCAGTGAAAGAGTTTATGTCAATAATTGAAATGTTTGTGATTTGGAAGGAGCAAATTTCTTCATCCATGGGGATCAGCATTGTGCTAAACTGGTTATAGTTTATAGGTGCTGGTATGATTGACTGTTAAAATAATAAATTACTGTAAGTTTAGGGATTCTAATTTAGTTTGTTGAGGACTCTTGGGTAAATCCCAGATTGTGTAGTGATATACATTTCTATCAAGAATATTCTTGGACTATAGCTTTCCAGGAATTATGTATTGGCACATAGTAAATGCTCAAATATTTGTTGATGTGTTGAATAAATGTGCTAAATGCTTTCTGCATATTGTCACATTCAATCAAAAAACATTTTTAAATGAGCATGCTGAGGTTTAGAGGGGTCAGGTTATTTGCCCGTGGTTTTGTGCTTGCTTAGTCTCAGAGCTGGGTTGGAATCCAGGAGTCTCCAATGCCAGAGACCCAGTGAGCTCTTCACCATAACACTGGGATTATTGAGATCAAATGCTAAAGCCAATGGCTATATAATACAACTCATTCCTCTGTTGGGATTTAAGAGACTTCCTAGAGTGAAGTCTCCATGTTGTTATGGATTTACTTTTTGATTGAAAAGTAGGATTCAATGGGTTAAGGGGGGTTTTTGACCTCCCTAATTAGACTCTGATGAAAAATTCTTGAGAACGACTGTACTCAGCCAACGAGTGGTCCAAGTACCTTTGTGTGCCTTGGAATCATTTTGCCATTCCATAAGCAAGATATATTAAATACTCCTTATATGTTGGCATTGTACCAATGGTTGAGGAAGACACCCAGCAATATGATCTTTGATTCAGGTGACCATACCTCTGGGTTTGCCTAGGACAGTTCCCTTTATCTTTGTTACCCTGCTGTAGTTATTTGTAGCGCCCCTGCCACCACCCTTTTCATGATCTCAAAAGAGTTCTGGTTTGGATGATAAATTACATGGTCACCTTACCTGTGATAGACCTTCAAGAGGCTTGCAAACTCATTGGTGAGGAAAAAAAATAGACATATTTAGAAATGTTCACTAATCTCTTTCTGTCTTTGGTAGGCAACTTCTATAATGGCTCCCAGTGATCTCTGCCTCCTTGTATTCATGTCTTTGTGTAATCGCTTCCCTTAGAGTGGGGTTGAACCTAGTGACTTGTTTCTAATTAATGAAATTTAGTAAAACTTATGATATTTCACTTCTGAGATTAGGCTGTAAATAAAATTGCCAGCAAAAACATAGAATGCCAATTTGAATGTAAACTTCAGATAAACATTGAATAATTTTTTGGTGTAAGAATGTCCCATGCAATATTTGAGAGATACTATGCTAAAAAAGTATTCACTGTTTATCTGAAATTCAAATTTAACTAGGTGGTCTACATTTTTTTTAACTTTTATTTTAATAAAAGTAGAAAACACCAATACACATAACATAAAATTTACCATCTTAACTACTTTAAAATGTTCAGTTCAGTGGTGTTAAGTGTATTCACATCATTGAGCAATTGCCACATTTTCTCATCTTGAAAAGTTGAAACCCCATACTTATTAAAAACCACTTGCCATTTTCCCCTTCCTCTAGCTCCATCAACTACCATTCTACTTTTTGTTTCTATGAATTTGACTCCTCTAGATACTTTATAAAAGTGGAGTCACACAGCATTATGGTTTTTGTTTTTGTTTTTTTTTTCTGTTTTTGTTTTTTGATTTTTGTGACTGGCTTTTTCACTTAGAATAATATCCTCAGGGTTTATCCTTGTAGCCTGTGTCAGAATTTCCTTTCTTTTCAAGGCTGAATATTCCATTCTATCTGTATGCCATATTTTGTTTATCCATTGATCTGTTGATGGACATTTGGTTTGCTTCCATCTCTTGGCTATTCTGAATAGTTCTGCTATGAACAGTGGTGTGCAAATATCTCCTTACCAGTTATTGTCCTGTTCCCATTTTATATTTCTTTATGATTCAGTCTTGGTAGGTTTTGTGTTTCTAGGACTTATCAATTTCATCTAGGTTATTGAATTTGTTGGCATGTAATTACTTGTAATATTCTCTTATCCTTCTTATTTCTGTAAAATTGGTTGAAATGTCCCCTATTTCATTACATTTGAGTCCTCTCTCCTTTTCTTCATTAATTTAGTTAAAGGTTTGTTAATTTTGTTAATCTTTTTGAAGAACAAACTCTTGGTTTTGTTGATTTTCTCTACTATTTTTCTGTTCTCCAATCCATTTCTCTCTCTCTAATTTCCTTCCTTCTGCTAGTTTTGGCTTTAGTTTGTTCTCATTTTTCTAGTTCGTATTCATTGTATTTATTTCTTCTTTTTTACCATATGCATTTGCAGCTGTAAATTTCCCTCTTTACACTGCTTTGAGTGTCCTGTATTTTTATTTGCTAAATATGGCAACCCTCGCTCTAAAAGATGGTGATTTCTGTTTTGTTTGTACTCCCTCTCTTGCCTTCTTCCTTTCTCACTCTGGCCAAGCCAACTGCCATGCTGTGAGATGCCCTGTAGATATTGAACAAGGACCAAAGGAGGTCTCAGTCTAACAATCCATGAGGAAGTGACTCCTGTCAACAACCACTTGAATGGGCTTAAAAGTGGATCGACTCCCAGTTGAGTTTTAAGATTACTGCAGATCTGGCCCACAACTTGATTGCAGCCTCATAGAAGATCAGAGCCAGAGGCCCCAGCTGAGCCATGCCTGCATTTCTGACTCTCAGAAACTATGAGATAATAAATGTTTGACACTTTAAGTCACTAAATTTTTGGGTAATTTACTATGCAGCAGTAGATAACTAACACACTGTCTTAACATTTTCTTTGGATGCAATTCCACTATCCTCTAATGGCTTTACTTCTGTGTACAGTTTTTGCAATCTTGAAAATAAATAGTAACTTGAGCATGTATCTGATATGTGCATTGCTCAGAAACATGAATTAGAGTCTGACATAAAATTAGGTCATTTTAATGGCAAACTACATACAATAAAAATGTCTTGTAAGTAGGAATTTTATTGGAAATAAAACAAATAAATTTATTAGAATCTTGTTGAAATTGCTGGTGAGGGTACTCCTGAGAGGTTCTGCAAGCAGGAAATAAAAATATCTAATGTCTATTTAGTGCACTCTTTTCAATTTTGTGAACATCATTACGGGTTAATGTAATATCATTCTTAAATCCCTATATATATTGATTAAACTATGATGTATTCATCAGTGGAAGACTCTGTAGTTATTTAAGATGAGAGTCCACAAATACAGCTATAGACCTGAAGACTTGCTTATAGTAAAATGTGAGATTAAAAGGGAAAATCAACTGCAAAGTTTTACTGTTATAAGCAATGCTGTGATGAACATCTTTGAAGCAAAATCATTGCACATGTCCATCATTATTTGCCTAGAATGAGTTTTTAGAAGTAAAATTGCTGGATCCAAGTCTACCCCACTTGTAAAAGTTATGTTGTTGTCTAATTCTGGCCATTCCAGGGGACCATGGCAATGGATTTTATCCCTGTGTCCAACATCTGCTTGAAACTTTACACATTTCTAATTCAGGCCTTATTGGAGAGACTCATTAAACCTCCTGCCTCCAATTTGCCTACTGTCTTTTCTAAGGAAAATAGAGTGGCTTATTGACTAAATCTTCATCATTCTACTTCTCTCCTGAATCCATTGCTAGGCAGTTCTTTTTTTAAAAAAAAAATTATATTACTGACAGATCTGTATTGAATATAGGTTTACCAGACACTGTTCCGTGGTTTAAAATCCACCAGTTTTTCTTTGAGTGTGTGTTAAACAGAACACAGTTGTTTATATTCAGAGGAAAACTAACCTGGCTTTATCTGTAACTTAATTACCATGAGGTCCCATGTGTGGTCTCTGGTGCTGTATAAATTAATAATGCTGTAATTGTGGAGTTCCCATACTGGGGATTGTGACTCCCCTTCTCTAGAAAACCAAGCTAGCAAACAGCCTGTGCATTAACATACATTCTCGGAGTGGACTTTTTTCCCCCCTGAAGCATTTTTACCCCCTTTTCAGCCCCCTCCCCATTTTTTTATGTCCCTTTTACTCTCCTTAGAAACAGCCTGTGGCATTCTTATAGCTACTGTTTCTCCTCTGGGTGGCTATTAAAATATCCCCCTAATATTTCTCCATTATAATGGGAGCCATCAATAGCACAACGCTTTGTTGGCCTGCCTTTCCAGGACACACTACAGAGCTACTCCATTACTCTGCATCTGTCAGGACAATAAGCCACAAATCTTTTTCAGTGCAGCACCAAGCGTGGCCACCTTTGGGCTGGAAGGCAGAGAAAGGCAGGACTGTTTCCCCAGCGTGGAGACAGACCAAACATAGATATTCTGGTTTCTTCTGCATGTACTCTTCTGAATGAGCACCACATACTATGAAGCAGTGACCATGATTGGAAGGGAGGAAAGTTTTCTTTGCTTAAATGATTCAGTCAGAGAAATTGCACAAGTTCACTAGGGACAAGACTCCATCCAATATGTGCTGGGTTTTCTTTGGAGGATTTGCTAATGATTGGTGGGAGCCCTGCTTCTTATTTATTACCTGCTTTTCTTAATAATAAAAGAGAGACCATGTGTTGGGTGTGTGGCTTGCTGATAAACTCACTTGGAGCAGTGACTGGTAAGTATGTGTATTTTGTACCCTGTGCTATTAGAAAGAAAATAATAAACACTATTAAGAAATTTGTAGCGATTAATGGGGGTTCCGCTTGGCCTTTAAGGTTTATGCCAATATCAGCTAAAAATATGAGGTGCTAAGTGTTTTATTATTTTTTAAAAGCATTTTGAACATTTTTTAACCTCAGAACATCAAAATAAATTCCAGATGGTTTAAAGAGTTAAATATTTAAAAACCTAAACTGTTAGAAATTCTAGAAGAAAATAGATGTGAATATCTATCAAACCTGCTGGTTGGTGGGGAGGGTTTCTCAGCTTAAAGTTGACAGAATAAATCACTAAAGATGTAAAGACAGATCTGACTACATAAAAATTTAAAACTTTCATACATCAAAAAAATTACCAAGATTAAAAAGCAATCAACAAAACTTGGAATAAGGGTAACTCTTTTAAATAAATATAAAACTCATATACATTCAATAATACCAGGACCTCAGTAAACAAATGGAAAAAGGACAAAAATAGGCAAAAGACAAATATGAAATATACTGGTAAAAACTGAAAAAAATTTAAGTTTCCTAATTAACCAATTAAATGTAAATTAAAACAATAATAGGATGTTATAGCCCTTCTTCCAAAATTTCCCCACAATTATCTGATATTTAAAATGAAATAATATTGAAAGTTGATGAGGGTACGTAAAACATTTACTCTCATCCAGTGGTAAGGTAAGGAAGATGAAAGCAAGAGAATATCCATGTTAATAAAAATACTCCATTAAATTAAAATAGGGTATAGCAAATAATTGGGAGCTTTAGTTTATATAATGGAAACTTAGCATGTTTTAAAAATGTTCTTACATAAAATTTTTTTCTTTCTTTTTTTTCTAGTTTTTCTAAATTCTCTGTAATAATTATATATTACTTTCAATCAGAAGTAGATCCTAAGTCCCACTCACCTCAGTTTTGTGGTACCCTTGATCCCTTAGGCAGCAGATTTTTCTTCTAATTCCAGTTCTCATTGTAGTCACACCATTTTCCCTTCACTGCTATTAAAGCTCTGCACTTTTCTACACATGGAACCATAACCTCCTTTTCTGCCTTTCCCACCAGTAGTATGTCAGCCTGTTCCACTGAATTTATGTCCTCTCTTTTTCCTATGGCTTTGGCCAATATGCTCTCCTTCAAATCTGAGCTTCCACATTAATCTACCTTTTTTAAAATTTTTTTGAGACAGTCTTGCTCTGTCACCCAGACTGGAGTGCAGTGGCCTGATCTCAGCTCAGTGCTACCTCTGCCTCCCGGGTTTAAGTGATTCTCATGCCTCAACCTCCCAAGTAGCTTGGATCCAGGCACCCGCCATATGCCTGGATAATTTTTGTATTTTCGATTGAGATGGGGTTTCACCATGTTGTCCAGGCTGGTCTCTAACTTCTGACCTCAAGTGTGAGCCACCGTGCCCAGCCCACATCAGTCCACTTTTAACCCCAGCTCCTTTTTATTAGCTTTTGAGCCTTTACTACTAATGCTTATTCTCTCTGAGCTTCAATTTTCTCATCCGTTAATTGGGCACAATAACAATATCTGCTATACAGAGTGTGCGAATTTGATTAAGTGAGAACATGTAAGTAAAAGTGCTTTGTAAGCCTTGAAGCTTGAAGCTCTTTGCCAACATCATTGTTGTTCTGATTACTATTATTTATTCCATCTATGTTTGAATCAGAATTATGGCCCTAAAGGTAAGCTGAGTGTTCTCTGTCCAGGCCTCCTGATGCACTGTCTCATTTGCATACTCAGCCACCATTGGTAGGAGACAACTTGGCCTTTGTCCTTACTTGGGAGGGCCTGGGAAGGAGAATGTTTTAGCTCTGCAGCTTTTAGGAGACTTTGGTAGGACACTCTGTTCCTGTTGATGTGAGTAGAGACAGAGAGAGTGCAGGATCAGAGCATCCGTAAGGAGAAAGGATGATTCCTATGCTCTAGAGAAGGAGGTTAGAGAGCTCTCTGCCTTTCCTCCTAAATCTCCTTATTTGTTTTGGGTCAGTAATGACTATGGTGGTGGGTGTTTAGTTCATTTCTTCTTGGAGTAATGAATTGGTGGACTGCCCTTTGCTGAATGCCTCCCATAATCCAGCAGGCATTCTCTAGTACTAGGAACTCTGCCAGATGCTGAGGTCAGAGATAAGCAGGGCAGGCTCTGCCTGTCAGGAGCCTACAGACCAGAGGAGGAACACTGTCCTGTAAAGAGAGATTTATAATAAAACGTGGCCCATGCTATTGTGTATATATAATTAAGTGCACAGAAAAGTGAGTAGCCAGCCGTGTTCAGACCGCAGAGAGGGCAGGGGACAGGGGCATTAAAATATCCTGCACATGGAAAGGATGGCCTTATAGAGAAAGCAGACTTTGAAATGGGCTTTGAAATGTGCAAGGTATTTTTCCAGGTAAAAAGATGGAGTAGAGCTATTTCATGCAGTGGGGAAAGCTTGTATAAAGCCATAATGGGGGACAAAACTGTAGCATAAGGCTATGATGAGGACTGTATATCTGGAACACAGCATGGTGGACATAAATGAGTATGAGGTCGGAGAGGGTGAGGTTGGCAAGGGCTTGGCCACTGGGGACCATCCTTGTTATGATAAGAAAGTACAAATCATGGGCCAGGCGCGGTGGCTCATGCCTGTAATGCCAGCACTTTGGGAGGCCGAGGCAGGTGGATTTCCTGAGGTCAGGAGTTCGAGACCAGGCTGGCTAACATAGCAAAACCTCGTCTCTACTAAAAATACAAAAAATTAGCTGGGCATGGTGGCAGGTACCTGTAATCCTAGCTACTCAGAAGGCTGAGGCATGAGAATCATTTGAACCCAGGAGGCAGAGATTGCAGTGAGCTGAGATTGCACCATTGTACTCCAGCCTGGGTGACAGAGCAAGATTCTGTCTCAAAAAAAAAAAAAAAAAAAAAAAAAAAAAAGAAAGAAAGTACAAATCACCACAATCCCTGATCCAGAAACCTTTGCGCCAGACGTAGTTTTAGAATTAGAATTTTTCAGATTTTAGAAACATAATATTTTCTTTGTATTATATACATCCTATCCCAGTGGGGCTTGTGGCAACATCCTGTAAAAATTCTGTTAATATTTCTGACACCAAATAGTCACACCTGGGAAAGAAGGAAAGAAAGAAGGAAGGAAGAAAGGAAGAAAATGATCCTAGGTCAATTTAGCTCAACTATGTGTAAAGAAGCTTTAGATTTCAGAGCTTGTTGGATTTTGAAAGTAAGGGTAAGGAGTTATGGGAGCATAGTAGGATTTCATTTTTATTTTAGTCCTGAGGGTAATAGGTGGTCATTAAAAGATTCTGCATAGGAAAAGGATATAATTTTAATTGGGGGCAGAAAAATGTATCTGTAGCCTTTGTAGAGAGTGAATTGGAAGAGAGGGCCAAGGCATTCTCTGACTTTGTCCTACACTCTGCTCCTGAATCTGCTGCTGCTCTCTTTTAACATTCTTTTGACATTTCCTTTCTTTACTTCCTTCCAGATCTTCCTCTTCAGATAAGGCCTTATACTTCACACTCTTCGTGGATCCACTCCTCACATGCCTGGCCTCCCTCCCTGAGGGGAGTGAGTTTTCCTTCATCTTAAATCCTATCTCCCCCAGAGAGCTCCCCTGCTTGTATCAAGAAGCTTGGTTCTGTCCTCCTCCGCTTCCACACTTTTTCATACTGTCAATCATCTTCCCTTAGTGTTGAGAACGTTAGCATTGCCCAAGAGATGTACAAGGTCATCTACAGGTGAAGAAATGGGCCCAGAGAGAGGCACAACAGAGCAAGTTGCCATTAGAGATGGTTCTAGACCCGGCTCCCCTTGACCATGATTTAGAGTCCCCTCTGTTCAGCAGTACTGGTGAATTACAGCATTCCAAGAGTTTGGTTTGAGCCTGAGCTGACTTTTCTTTGGAAGGATGACTTGAAGGCAATGTTTGATGATTTTAAAATTTTTATTATGATGCTTGGCAAGATGCCAAATGAATGACATTTAGACTCTAGGTCAGACTTTTATACTTAGTCTTTTCTAGCGTTTATGAACTTGAGTCACCATTTTATTCTTAACCTATGAGGTCCTTTGATATACGATAGTATAGTTATGTTTATTTTGAACAATTGTTTTACAACTTTCAGTTGCATCTTGCTAGCTTAAAAGGCGAGTGTTTGGCATAATAGGAAGTAACTGTTGAAGAAATGCTGCCAAGCTCTTTATTATTTTTCAAACCGTGATGGTGAATCTTCCTTTATTTTTTAAACCATGAAATGAGAGGGCTGGGAGGAAATGTGTAATAATTTATAAAATAGCACTTTACTTAAATACCATTATTTAAATAAGGTATTGCCTTTTGCTGAGTGTTTTTAATGCACATTCAGTTAATATATATTATAAAGAGAAGAGGAAAGAGGAGAATGTTAATCTATAAACAGACTCAACGCACCCTAAGAATCATATATATATATATATATGTATTTTGAGACAGAGTCTTGCTCTGTCGCCCAGGCTAGAGTGCAGTGGCACGATCTCAGCTCACTGCAACCTCCGCCTCCCAGGTTCCAGTGATTCTTATGCCTTGGCCTTCCAAGTAGCTGGAATTACAGGTGTGCGCCACCACACCTGGCTAATTTTTGTACTTTTTGTAGAGATGGGGTTTTCCTATGTTGGCCAGGCTGCTCTTGAACGCTTGACCTCAAGCAACCTGCTCGTCTCGACCTCCCAAAGTGCTGGAATTACAGGCCTGAGCCACTGTGCCCAGCCTAAGAATCATATTTTTTTCCAGCTATTTTTTTTCTTTGCCCCCTGAATTTTCCCCAGCCATCAGAAAAGGAATTACTCCTACAATGCTTTGCAGCAGGCACATGTGAACTATCTTTAGACATATTGCAGGTGATCTATAAACACCTCATCAGCACAGTGTAGCCCTGCTGCTGGAAGACAGGGAAGCAAGACAAAATCCTGAGACTGACAATGCTGTCAGAATATTTCAGGTGTGGAAGTTTGATCTGCTTAGGCTCAGTGATCTCTCATATTGGATCTAGCTGTTGGGGCTTACTGGGTACTTGATTTATGATCATAGATAGTGTCCCTGTAAAAAGGGGAAGAGCTGGACCCTGTTCTACTTTCTACCTGCCATGTGACTTTGGGCATGGAAATTACTTCTTTGAGTCATAATTTCTTTATATATAAAACTGATACACCTGCCTCAAAAGATTGTTGTAGAGTTTAAATGAGATCATGTAGAATTACACAGCACTGCACCCAGCACATAGAAGATGCTCAACAGCTGTTGGTTTAGTGAGGTATCATGTCATGGTGAGAAAACCATGGTTTTTGTCTTCATGAGCTCTGGGTGCAAATTCTGCTCCTTCATTTACCAAAGGGATAAACTAGAGTGAGTTGCTTAACTTTTCAAGCCTCAGTTTCTTGATTTATAAAATGTGATAATTTGATGAGGTAATCGTGCTCATTTTCTTATTAAAGGGGTCATCATTGTTTATTAAACAAGTATTTGTTAAGTTCACATTAACAAATGAACTTAGTTAAGTCCTGTTCTGGGCACTGGGGATAAAATAGTGCATAAAACTTATTCCTTGCCTTTAAGGCACTCAGACATTAATCCTGGAGCTGGATAACTGAAAAAGCAATTATAGTAGAGTGTGATATGCACTATAATGGGGAATAACAGAATTCAAATGGCAACCCCTATTTGGAGACACTTATCCAGAGTTTGGAAGCTGCAGAGAGATTTTTAAAAGAAGCGATGGCTCAGATAGAACTTGAAAGAAGTGCAGGAGTTAGCTGTTAGAAGTAGGACTGGGAATAGTTTGTTATGCATAGGCATTATCTAAAATGATTTACATTTCTCACTTAATCCTCATGATGACCTTAAGAAGGAGATACTATTATTACACTGATCTTACAGATGAAGAAAGTAAGGATTAGAGAGCTATGTCCAAATTCACTCTAGAAGGCACTTTCCGGAGTTTTGCAGAGTTCATCACCATCTTTTTCCTCTAGGAATGCTTTCCCTTCACTCCCCCATGCACACAGTGGGGTCTTTAACAGTGGATTTCTGCCATATGTTCCACTTCCTAGTGACAGTTGATTTGACCAAGAATGAACACTTTACCCAGGCTTGGCTAATCAAATTCTCTATTGGTAATGTAGGAATTGAATACAGAGATACAGAAAGCAGAGGTCTTAGAGTTTACTTTGTGTCAGCATGCTTGAGAGAAGGCCCATAGACAGCAAAGCTTTCGTCTGTTTTGGCTTGTATTAGGTTTAACTGTGAATAAAAAATAAACCAATTAGCAGGGCTTTGAAAATAAGACATTTCTTCCTCATGTAAAGGAACCTGGAGTTTGGCGTCCAGGGCTGATTTGGTGTGTCCTTGATTATCAGAGATCTGCGAATAGAAATAATACTAAGTTTCTTTTCCATCATTATGCTTCTTTTGCTTTATCTTGCTTTATTTCATGAAGTCTTCTGTTACAGTTTTGAATCAATTAGGCAGAAAATATCTCATTCCCTTTCTTAGGAGGAAAATTTTATTTCACTATTAACTATTTGTGAAGTGTAGTTTTTTTGTAGGTGTTCCTTATCAAATTAAGAAAATTTTCTTCTACTCCTGGTTTTTTAAGGGTTTTATCAGGAATGTGTGCTGCACTTTGTTAAATGCTTTTCCTGCATCTATTCAGATGATCATACTAATTACATATTTTTTTCCTTTATTTGGTTAATGTGGTGATTACATGTACAGTTATACACCTTCTGCCTTTCAATTAGATATTTAGTTAATTTACATTTAATGTACTACTAACGTCTTAGAGTTTAAACTTATTATTTTGCTCTTTATTGTTCATTTGTTCCTTCTGTTTTTCATAACTTTTATTCTTTTTATATATTGTGGTTTGCTGCTTTTAAAATGACATTTGTGTCTATGCACATGAGAGAGATTGGCTGTTACTTTTTTTGTTTGTAATGTCTTTGTCTAGTTTTGATAGCAGGATTACATTGACCTCAAAAAGTGAGCTGGGAAGTGTGCTTTTCTCTGTTTTCTGAAAGACTTTGTGTAACGTTGGTATTTGTTCCTTCGTAAATATTTAATAGAATTTACTAGTAAAATCATCTGTGCCTGTGGGGTTTCTATGTGGCTATTTGTGTTTGAATTCAATTTTTTAGACAGATGTAGGACCATTTAGATTTTCCATTTCTTTTTGAGTCTGCAATGAGTCCATTTCATCTGTTTCAGAATTTTGGGAAATACAGTTGTTTATATTTCTTTATTACCCTTTTAACGTTTGAAAGGTTTGTAGTGATATTCCTCCCCCATCCCCCTTTTTGTTGATATTAGTCACCTGTGTATTTTTTAGTTCATGGTTAGTCTTACTGCAGTTTATCAATTTTATTAATTTTCAAAGACCCAGCTTTTAACTTTGTTAATTTTCTTATTGTCTGTTGTTTTACTATTTTATTGACTTCTGTTCTTGTCCTACTTTAATTTTCTTTAAAACACATTTTAATATTTTATGGGGACAACTCAGGACAGAGTAATTTTAATTTTCAACTTATTTTTACCTTACTATTTAAATTATATCTCGTGTAGCATATTTTTTTTTTTTTTGCTTTTTAAAATCCAGTTATACACCTTCTGCCTTTCAATTATTTAGTTAATTTACATTTAATGTACTACTAACGTCTTAGAGTTTAAACTTATTATTTTGCTCTTTATTGTTCATTTGTCCCTTCTGTTTTTTTCTCATGCTAATTTCCTGCCTTCTTTTGGATTAATCAGTTATTTTTTAGGACAAAAATTCTATTTTCTTTTTTGTATTGGCTTCTTATTAATATCTTTTAAAATTATGCTTTAATAAGAGCTATTTATGACAAACACACAGTCAATATCATACTGAATGGGCAAAAGGTAGAGGCATTCCCTTTGAAAAGTGACATAAGACAGGGATGCCCTCTCTCATCACTCCTATTCAACCTAGTATTGGAAGTTCTCGCCAGGGCAATCAGGAAAGAGAAAGAAATAAAGAGTATTCAAGTAGGAAGAGAGGAAGTCAAATTGTCTCTGTTTGCAGATTATATGATTGTATATTTAGAAAACCCCATTGTCTCAGCCAAAAATCTCATTACGCTGACAACCAACTTCAGCAAAGTCTCAGTATACAAAATCAATGTGCAAAAATCACAAGCATTCCTATATACCAATAATAGACAAACAGAGAGCCAAATCATGAGTGAGCTCCCATTCACAATTGCTACAAAGAGAATAAAATACCTAGGAATACAACTTACAAGGGATGTGAAGTACCTCTTCAAGGAGAACTACAAACCACTGTTCAGGAAAATAAGAGAGGACACAAACAAATGGAAAAACATTCCATGCTCATGGATAGGAAGAATCAATATCATGAATATGGCCACACTGCCCAAAGTAATTTATAGATTCCATGCTATCCCCATCAAGCTACCATTGATTTTCTTCACGGAATTAGGAAAAACTACTTTAAATTTCAAATGGAACCAAAAAAGAGCCCGTATAGCCAAGACAATCCTAAGCAAAAAGAACAATGCTGGAGGCATCACGCTACCTGACTTCAAACTATACTACAAGGCTATAGTAACCAAAACAGCATGGTACTGGTATCAAAACAGATACATAGATCAATGGAACTGAACAGAGGCCTCAGAAATAATGCCACACATCTACAGCCATCCCTCTTTGACAAACCTGACAAAAACAAGCAATGGGGAAAAGATTCCCTATTTAATAAATGGTGTCGGGAAAACTGGCTAGCCATATGCAGAAGACTTGAAACTGGACCCCTTCCTTACACCTTATACAAAAATTAACTCAAGATGGATTAAAGAATTAAATGTAAGACCTAAAACCATAAAAACCCTAGAATAAAACCTGGACAATACCATTCAGGACATAGGCATGGGCAAAGAGTTCATGAGTAAAACACCAAAAGTAATGGCAACAAAAGCCAGAATTGACAAATGGGATCTAATTAAACTAAAGAACTTGTGCACAGCAAAAGAAACTATCATCAGAGTGAACAGGAAACCTACATATTGGGAGAAAATTTTTGCAATCTATCCATCTGATAAAGGGCTAATATCCAGAATCTACAAAGAACTTAAATTTGCAAGAAAAAAACAAACAACCTCATCAAAAAGTGGGCAAAGGATATGAACAGACACTTCTCAAAAGAAGACATTTATGCAGCCAACAAACATATGAAAAAAGAAGCTCATCATCACTGGTCATTAGAGAAATGCAAATCAAAATCACAATGAGATATCACCTCATCCCAGTTAGAATGGCAATTATTACAAGGTCAGGAAACAACAGATACTAGAGAGGATGTGGAGAAATAGGAAAACTTTTATACTGTTGGTGGGAGTGTAAATTAGTTCAACTATTGTGGAAGACAGTGTGGCAATTCCTCAAGAATCTAGAACCAGAAATACCATTTGACCCAGCCATCTCATTACTGGGTATATATTCAAAGGATTACAAATCATTCTACTGTAAAGACACATGCACACGTATATTTGTTGCGGCACTATTCACAATAGAAAAGACTTGGAACCAACCCAAATGTCCATCAATGATAGACTGGATTAAGAAAATGTGGCACATATACACCATGGAATACTCTGCAGCCATTAAAAAAGGATGAGTTCATATCCTTTGCAGGGACATGGATGAAGCTGTAAACCATCATTCTCAGCAAACTAACATAGGAACAGAAAACCAAACACCCCATGTTCTCACTCATAAGTGGAAGTTGAACAATGGGAACACATGGACACAGGGAGGGGAACATTATACACCAGGGCCTGTCAGGGGGTTGGGGGCTAGGGGAGGGATAGCATTATGAAAAATACCTAATGTAGATGATGGGTTGATGGGTGCAGCAAACCACCATAGCACGTGTATACCTATGTAACAAACCTGCACGTTCTGCACATGTATCCCAGAACTTAAAGTATAACAAAAAAATTATGCTTTAGTGTTTGATCTAGGACTAACGTTATGTATCCTTAATTTATCAGTCTGTTTAGAGTCCATAGTGTACCCTTAAAATTCCCCTTAAAACTTTTCACTTGGCACTTTCCATTCCCCACTTCAAAACTGTAATTACTTTAAAACATTCCCCATCCCTTTGTGCTATTGTTGTCATAGTTTTGCTTCTACATGCATATATATATGTTTTGAATAATAGTCTTAATAATAATATATAATAGTTAAATAAATTTAAAATAATTTTTTACTTTAATCATTTGTTTTAAAAGTTGTCTTTTAAGGATAATAAAAATACGAAATATGGGGGTTGGCCAAGATGGCCACCTAAAAACAGGTAGTATGCACCATTCTCAGGAAGAGGAGCAGAAGGGGTAAGTGAATACAGCACCTTTAACTGAAACATTCAGGTGCACACATCAGGATTAATCATGGATAAAACTCGACCTACAGAGTATGGAGAAAAGTAAGGCAGGATGACTGCCCACCTAGGAGTGACGTGAAGCCAGGGAACCACCCCTGCTCAGGGAAGCGGCAGTTGAGTGTGTGACCCTGGAAACCCATGCTTCTCCCATGGATCTTTGCAGCCCTAAGGTCAGGAGATCCTCTCGTGAACCCATTCCACCAGGGCCTTCAGTCTGACATGCAGATCTACATGGAGTCTCGGCAGAGCAACTGCCCAGGCACATGTGTAGCCCTGGGAGCCTTAGATACTCAGGCTTCTTGGAAAAACCAGCTGAAACTCCAGCAAAATGGGAGGTTAGATTCCTGTACATACACCTAGGAAAGGGGCTGACTCCAGGGGGTTGAGCAGTGACAGTCTGTAGGTCCTGCTTCCACAGCACCTTGCAAGATAAGACCCACTGGTGTGGAACTCCAACCACCACAGGTAGCAGCATTACACCTCCTTGAGACATGGTTCCGGCGGGGGGAGGGTTGGGCCTCCATCTTTGCTGTTTCACAGCCCTAGTCATTGTTGCCTTAGGGCTCTAGGGAGTCAGAGGGAACTAGGGACTGGAGCAGCCCCCCAGCACAGCCCAGTAGCTCTACAGAGAAACAGTGAGACTGCTTATTCACCTGGATCCTGAATCCTGCTTCTCTTCACTGTGTGGAATCTCTCAACTGGGATCTCCAGTGAGATACCATCTCACTCCAGTCAGAATCGCTATTATTAAAAAGTCAAAAAATAACAGATGCTGGTGAGGTTGTGTAGAAAAGGGAATATTTATACACTGTTGGTGGGAGTGTAAATTAGTTCAACCATTGTGGGAAGCAGTGTGGCGATTCCTCAAAGAGCTAAAAACAGAATTACCATTCAACTCAGCAATCCCATTATTGGGTATATACCCAGAGGAATATAAATCATTCTACCATAGAGATACATGCACATGAATGTTCACTGCAACACTGTTTACAATAGCAAAGATGTGGAATCAACCTAAATGCCTGTCAATGATAGAATGGATAAAGAAAATGTAGTACATATACAACATGGAATACTATGCAGCTGTTATAAAGAATGAGGTCATGTCTTTTGCAGGAAAATGGATGGAGCTGGAGGCCATTATCCTTAGGAAACTAACACAGGAATAGAAAACCAAATACCGCATGTTCTCACTTACAAGTGGGAGCTAAATGATAACACGTGGACATAAAGAAGCAAACAACAGACACTGGCGCCTCTTTGAGGGTGGAGGATGGGAGGAGGAAGAGGAGCATAAAAAATAACTATTGGGTATTAGGCCTAGTACCTGCCTGATGAAATAATCTGTACAACAAACGCCCCCGCCCCCATGACACGAGTTTACCTACATAATAAACCTGCACATGTACCCCGAACCTAAAATAAAAGTTAAAAAAATATAAAGTATATGCCTTATATTTAACACTTACCACTTCTCATGCTCTTTAACACTATCTTCAGAGTTTCCATCTGGTGTCATTTTCCTTCAACCTGAAAAATACCCTTTTTCTTTTCTTGCAGTGCATGTTGGCTGGCAACAGAGGCTCTCAGCTGTTGTTTATCTGAAATTATCTATATTTCATCCTTGCTTTTGAATGATGACTATACTAGCTATTGATATTCTAGGTTGACGTATTTACCCTTCCAGCACCTTAAGGAAGGAGTTCCATTGTCTGTTGGTCTTTTCTGTTGATGATGGGAAGTAATAATTGTATTATTGTTCCCCTGAATGTAATGTGTCTTCATTCCGGCTGCTTTCAAATTTTCTCTTTATCTTTGACTTTTGTTAGTTTCATTATGATATCCTAGGCATGGTGTTTTTTACGTTTATTTAGCCTGAAGTTCTCTAGCCTTTGGATCTGTAAGCTAATCTTTTCAAAAGTCAAATCTGGGAAAATTTTGACCATTATTTCTTTAATTATTTTGCCCTATTCTCACTTTACTATTCTTCTAGGACTTATGATGTTTATGTTAGGCTGTTTGACATTGTCCCATAGGTCTCTGAAGCTCAGTTTATTTAGCTTTCTATTGAATAATTATACTAATAAAATAACTACCAATTATGAATACCTACCATGGGTAGGCATCATGTTAAATGCTTTATATATATTGTTTCATTTAATTATTCCAACAAACTTTATGAGGTATGTTTGATTAAAGTTGAAATTATGTAATATCTTCATTGCATAGATAATCCAAGGGTGTTATTTTTTTTCTTCACAGCATCAGCCTCCTTTGCATTTGGGTGTACCTATGTGTCTGAGTTCTGGCCAATAGAATATGGATGGAAATGAAATATACCACCGCTAGGCTTGGCTAATAGAAATCCTCTAAGGAATTCTCTATCCTTTCTGTTCTCTGCAGCTGAGTGTGTATGCTTATAATCCCAGCACTTTGGGAAGCTGAGGCAGGAGAATCATTTGAGACCAGGAATTTGAGACCAGCCTGGGCAACATAGCAAGACCCTGTCTCTACTAAAAATACTTTTTTTAAAAATTAAAAAAAAAAAAATAACCAAATGTGGTGGTGCATGCCTGTAGTCCCAGCTACTTGGGAGGCTGAGGTGAGAGGATCCCTTCAGCACAGAAGGTGGAGGCTGCAATGAGCTATGATCACACCACTGTACTCTACTCTGGGTGACAGTGAAAAACTCTGTCTCTAAAAAATAAATAAAAACAAAACAAAACAAGCTTATAATATTTTTGTTGAAAATGGTGAAGAGTTCATCAGCCTAAATCCCTGAATCACTGCATGGAACAGTTCCCCAACACTCTCCCCCATTTGCCTTGCTGCAGCTTCTACTTCACATGAATAAGAGATAAACTTCTTTTCCCCATGCTAATGAAATTTTAGGATTTATTTGTTATAAAATCAGTATTACCTTAACTAATGCAATATTAAAGCTCAGAAGAGTTTTAAATTTTACAGACAAAATAAGTAAGGGTCAGATAAGTTAAAGAATGTGTCCAAGGTCACATAGCTAATAGGTGGTGATGCCTGCATTTTTAAAACCAGAATTCTCTTACACAAAAGCATGCATCGGAATCACTATCTAGTTTTCCTTCCTTTCACATCTATGTCTCAGAAAAATGTTTTGCTACTTGATTTCGAGTGAAAATGTGATTATACATTCTTACCAAGCAGAGTAGAAAAAACAGAGGGTCTGGAGTCAGGAAATCTGGTTTCAGTGCAGGGTTTGTTGCTTTCTGCCTGCTTAATCGGGTGCACATCATGCAGTACCTACCTTGCAGGATTAACTCTATCATTACTTGCAGCAGCCATAGAAAAAGCAGGCAACATTTATTGAGCTTTTGCACACATTATCTCACCACTCTCTGGTGCAAGTACTATTATTATGCTGAAGTGTATAAATGAGGGAACACAGAGGTTAACTTTAAGGATAATCTTCATAAAATAATGTGTTCATAGTACCAAGCACAGTGCCCGGCATATAATTAAGTACAAATGCATGTTTGTTCTTTTTTTTCTTGTATCTTTATATATTGTTCAGTAGAATCACAAACAACATGATGCATTCAACCAAACACTAACACAGATAATATTCTAGGGTCGTGTTTTTTGTCACTCAGGTTGCCAGTTCAGATTTAAACTCTTTACCTTCCAAAATACATCCCCAAAAGGCAATTCCTTCTTCATTCAGTAACCCATTCACTTGGAACTATTTCATTAACTGACGGCTTCTAGAATTTTCATTGATGGAAATGGAAGTTCTAGATGACCACATCTTGTTCATCTCCTGTACAGCTAGGGAAGGGTGAGAAAAGACCCTTTTTGCATTTTACTAAAAAATAACTCATTCAGCATTGCAAATTCAGAAAAAACACTAAATTATATTTGAGCTAAATTAATCTATGTGAATTAGACTGATACTTAAATTATTTTCTTTATATAAATTTCATTATAGTTACCCAAAACATCCTGGTATGTGGGGTGTTAAGTGGTTCATGAGTAAAGCTTAAATGCCAAAATTAATAGCGCAGCTGTGCAGAGAGCAGAATTTGAGCTTTAACTCCATTATGATTTTGCTTTTTGGAGACTGAATATTGTATCTTAAGTTTGGGCAAAGGATTTGAGGAGGATGAACCTGTAGATGTAGAGTAAATGATGAATTAGGTAGTAAGGTAAAATTATAACAAGTGGGGGCAAGTTGCTAGCTTCCATACTGAATGGAAACCATCTTTTGTTCACAGCTCACTCAGTCCTACTGCTCTGAGCATGCTCTCTTGCGTTTTGTTGTAGACAAAAGCTGCATGTTAACTTTGAGCTTCCAGAGGCAGTCATGGACCTGGCTTTGCAGTCTCTACTCTAGATTCTGACAGTACTGAGACACCTGGGCCAGTCTACTTCAGAGTAATCATAGCCGAAGTGCAGCAAGTTAATTGGTCACCTGAACGTCTATGAATCTTTGGACAGACCTCCAATCATTGGAGAGCTATAGAAAAAGCATGAAAGATCATCTCTTCCAGGCCTACATCCTTGTGGCACTCCCAGAATAATAACACAATAACCTGTATGACCCCTTTTCCTACTGTAGACATGCATAAGATTTGTGTCACTTTGATTTTTCCAGATTAAAGCTGTCTACAGCACCCACGTATCCATATTAGCAGACTAGCCCATCTCTCCTCCTCTCCTATTCTGAATTATCCAAGAGCTCCAGGTTTTCTCAGTCCAAAAGATCCGGTCTTGCCTCAAAATAGTTCTTGGAGGAAAAACTTGGCAATGTGGTAAACCCATTTTTAGTCTCTTTTCTTCTATTGTTGCTTCTGTAACTGTCACGTGGCCCAGGTCTTAAAAACAGAAGATATGCCTAGTTGTTTGCCCTCCAGGAATCACATGTTTCTTTCTGGATGCCTGGGTGCTGCTCTGGGCATTGGACCATTTCATCTGCTGACAGGGCAAGTGGAGGGAGAAAGGAGAGACCTCTCCCTGCAGTGTTCTCTGGCTCCTCAAATCCCAGCAATTTAACAGGAGTCTGGAGAGGGCCTTCCAGTGGTGTTTTGGGGAAGGACCTTCCTGCCCCTCTCAGAGTCACCTTAGCCAAAGATTCCCCAAGTCAACAATGGCCTAGGCTCTGATATTTTAATTCTTGATTCCTTCATACCAGGGCAACAGCCAGCCCCAGGGAGTGCTATGTAAGAAACAGGCTCTGGAGCCCATGACCTCAGGAACCCTCAGACCATCCCCCTTCCATCTTCACATTGCTGCCCTGGAAGTCCTTCCTCCTCTCTGTTCCAAGTCCTCATCTGTCCCCCACCACAGAATGAATGACACTACTTTTAAGAGTCAAGCTTTCTTATTTCAAATCACATATCAATAGTTATAAAAATAATGTCCCAAATACAGTGGTCATGTATAAGGAATAGATGAGGAAGATTTTCTTAGCATAGTTTTGTAGATGAGGACACTGAAGCCCAGAGACATTAAGTGACTTTATCAAGGACACAGAGCAGAGCCAGAGATAGACCCCACATCTGTCTGATTCCCTAAAAATGAACCTATAGGTGTGAGCATTATTTTTAGCATCATCACCTGGAACACAGACAAGAAGGAATGCACCTGGGTGGAGAGGTGGTGATACCAGTGACTACATCAAGGATACAAGTGCCATAAGGCTGTGGCAAAAATCCACCCAGGACAAAGGCTGGAACTGCACCCTCTCAGACCCCTTCTCTCTGGTTAGGGCATGTCATCTTCTTCCTCCTTGGTCTCTCCTCCTGTCACACATAAGGCCAAGATGTCAAGTCCCTGTGATATCCATTCCTAGGTTGGAACTTCTTCCTTCCAGGCATGCCACTGACTGGATCCAGTGGGCCAGGAATGGACCCATCCTGAGTGCCCAGGGCTTGGTAGGCACGGGCCCATTAACTAGACTCTTAGTTAATGTTTGTTATATGAACAAAGATGGATATTCACTAGACATGCACATCAGAGAGATGGCCAATTCACCACCCCCTTCAAAGGGTAACAGCCCCATCGACAAAAAGTCACCCTAGATAGTTTCTTGAATGAAGAATTGCTATTTAACATTCCTGAATTGTAGTGAATATTGGACTTGAGGGCAGCTGATTCCTATGCTGGCTACTGAGCCATAGGGAAGTCAAGCCCAGCCTGAAAATTGAGGGAGGACAAGGGAATGAGCCTGACCAGCACGATTTCTCCCTTTGTTTCATCTACTGGATTATCCAAGAGCTCCCCAGGAAGACCAGCCACATCAACAAAAGGAGAACTAGATGAGCAGTGAGACTGACTTCCTTACTCACCTGGAAGAGTACATAAAATAAGCCAATGTGTAAGAGATGAAGAACAAAAAGACACAAATAGGAGAAAACAAACACTAAAGTCCCAGGACTGGTGATTCCTTAGATTTCAGATAACAAACTGGCTTCTTTTGTGATCCTGTCTCTTTTATTTAATGTTCATCCCAACAACAAATCTATATTATTCGAGGTAGCTTAACAGAGTCTCTGTTTGCAGCCAAACCAAAAGATCCCTTTTTGAGGTGGGTAAGGGCATGGCCCTGCTTTGGGGGTGCTGTCTTCTCTCTACCAGACAAACCCTCTGCTTCTGCCCCAGCATGGTCTGTCTCTGTGCTTGTTTCTGGTTCAACCTGGCATGTTTTCCTCCTGGATCTCCTAATGAGGTTCTTGGCCTTCCTCCTACAGCTTCATGGCCTCCTTCAACAGGGACCCTACAGGTCCAAACATGGGAGGACCGAGCTCCAGAGGTGGGTGCAGCACCCTCAGTGGATAGTGGTGAATGTTTATAAGAGCCATCTTTCTCCTCCTTCCCCACTGTCTTAGGGTTCTGTCCTCACACTGCCTCTTCTCACAACCTCGGTTTGCGGCTTCTCCTGAGTAGTGTCTCTGGACAAGAAGAAACCCGTCTCTCTTGGGTCTGGCTCACTTTCATGTTAGGTGCCTCTCTGGGTCCCACCTGGCTTCAGGTTTCTTGTCTCATCTTTTGGATTATCCAAGAGCTCCCCAGGAAGACCAACCACATCAACAAAAGGAGAACTAGATGAGCAGTGAGACTGACTTCCAAAACTTTGTGTTGAATGAGATTTGCAAATCTAGTGCATTTTGGAAGTTTACATTTCCAGAGAATGGTTTAACTCTCTGGTTAATCTAAAAACTCAACAGGAGAAGACGACTATATTCCCGGTTTCACTTCTAAAGCAACAGAAGAATTCTAGATTCTGGGATCTAGCATCTTAGCAACCTGTTCTTCATGAATGAGGAAACAGGATTGGAAAGGCCAAGCCCCTTGCCTAATTTCAGATCCATTAAAGAATCCTAAAATTCTCAGACTGATGCTTGTCTTCTTCACCAAAGACCCTCCCTGAAGTGCTTTCTTAATGGTATAAGCTATACAGTTAATAAGTTTGTTAGTGAGGTTACTGAGGAGGGAGTGAGGGCATGTGCAAACTGGATGTTATATATACATATACTATGTCATTTAATTCTTAAATCACCCTTTGAGATGATTATTACTGTTCTCACTTTAGAAACAATAAAACTAAGGCTCAAGGAGGTTAAATAATAATGATAACGATGACAGCTATCATGTGTTAAATGCTTGTTACATGCCAGTTTTAAATGATTTACATGCAGCAACTCAATCCTGCATACAAAAACCCTATTAGGTAAGCACTATTACTAACCAAATTGCCTGGGAACACACAGCCTAGATTTGAATCAGGTCCCACCACTCCAACAGCTGCATTTGAGCTAAAGCAGATGTTCCTAGAGCAAATCAAATTTCTATGTAAAAATGTGTGGGAAATTTCAAGGAACCAGCATCAAGCATGCAAACATGTTTATTGCAATTGTGTGCTAGATAAACAAGAATCTCTGCAAGGTGGATGGATAAGGTTTATTTCATGTTTGTTTCCCCAGTGCACTCAGCATGCTGGGGCGTAGCAAGTGTTACTTGATAGATAAATGAATGAATGAATATAAAATATTTTCATTGCTTTGCCATTAAGTAATTTAGTGACCTTAGGCAATGGCTTGGTCTCTCTAAGCCTTTACTTCCTACTTGTAAAATGCTGATGAGAAAAAGAAGGAGGCATGTAGTCCTAATCACTTAGCTTAACCTCTGTGCTGATTTTTGGCGGGGGTTGGGGGCACTTGAGTCGCTTCCCTGGGGCTCCCAGAGAGCTGGGAGAACAATGCAAAGTCTAAGCCTACACCTTCAGAATAATTTTCCTTTTCACACCAGGTCTTGTTGGAAGTCACCTGTTATAGGTCGAGTCAGTCTCAAGCTGGAGGAAACCAAAAATTCTTAGGAACAATATAGTGTCTCCAAAAAATTATTGGAGACAATCATTTGGTCTCCCATAATCTTTGCTCACTGGTATTAGGCTTGTGAATATGTGATATTGCTTGGGAAAATACACTTTGCAGTTGGAATTAAGTTGATAATCAGCTGGCATTAAGTCAGGACATTATTCTGGATTATTCAAGTAGGCCCAATATTATTGCATGGGTACATAAAGTCAGAAGAGGAAGGCAAAAGAGTCAATGAGAGAAATATGGCAAAAGATGAGGAGGCAGAAGAGATAGAAAAGATGCAGAATCATGAGGACTTGACACACTTCCTGTCATTAAAGATGAAGGATGGAGGCCATGAGGCAGGCAGCATCTAGGAGTTGAAAGCAGTTCCCAGATGATGGCCAGCAGGGGATCAGGAACCTCAGCCCTACAACCACATGGAACTAAATTCTGGTAGTAACCTGAATGTCACTGGACATTCTTGTCTCCAGAAAGGAATGTAGCCCAGCTGACACCTTGATTTTGGCCTTATGAGACTCAAAGCACAGAACCAGAAAGATCCACCAGACTTTTGGCCCACACATCTGTAAGGTAATAGATTTTTGTTGTCTTAAGCCACTAAATATGTGGTAATTTGTTATAGAAACTGTGGAAAACTAATACAGGTTTTAAGTAGAAACAGGAGTCAATCTTAGTACCTGAAAAAAGGGAAATGTAATGCATCCACTTTGTTATCCTGGTGGTGGAAGAGCTGAAAAGTCAAAGAGAAAACAGAGGAAAACCTAGAGATTGGTACTCGCAGGGAATGATGACTACTCCTAGGCTCTGGGAACAAAAGGGGGAGTTTGGATGACTGGAACCAAGGGGAGGATTAATAGGCGGAATTTGGAACCAGTGTGGAGATGCTGCTGTTGCTAAGGATGCAACATTAGGTATGGAAAGAGAAAAATGACTTCCCATTGGCCAAACACAGTGAAAATCTGGCTGACATGGGAACCTTGGAAACACAGCCTGCATGGCACAGGGTGAGGAATGGTGGTGTAAAGTTGGGGAGGGAGACAGATTTCAAGTAAATGGGTCTAGGATTGACATCACATTTCTCTGGAAGTTAGATGGAAGGCAGCTTAGTTGTCTATCATAGATTTTTACCCTGGTATATTTTGAAACTATGTTATTATATTGAAGTAGTTTATAATTGTTACATTTTTTAAGTAAACTTTAAAAAATTGCCATTATATAGTGATCCTTTTCAAGTCTAATAATGCTTTTGGCCTTAAAGTGTTTTTCTGATATCATAAAACCAACTTTCCTTCATCTGGTATTTTCCTGATACATAGTTTTCTGTACTTGTTACCTTTCTGTGTTCTTTTAAGTGTGTTGCATATAAGCATTTGGCTAGATTTTTAAAAATTCGTATCTAAACATCTCTGTTTTTTAATTGGTGAGTATAGTCCATTTATATTTATTGTGGTTGCTGATGTATTTAGTTTCATTTTTACCTTTTACTTGGTGTTTTTAAATTTTTCTCTCGTTTTATGCTTCTTTCCTCTAACTTTCCTTCTTATTTGAAAGTTCTTTACTGTTTTCCCCCCCTTAATTGTTACCCTTAAAATTTTAACATGCCTGTCTAGCTTAAAGCCCCAAACTATCAATAGTTCCACACTCATTCACAACATTGCAAGGAACCTAAAAACACCTCAGTCCTGATAACCTGCCTGTGGCCTAACATGCTATTATTTTCTGGTATTTTATTCCTATCTTGCTTTTTTTTTCTGTAATCTATTCCACATATTTGATACATATAAAATAATTTATCCAAGTGATATGGTTTGGCTCTATGTCCCCACCAAAATCTCATCTTGTAGTTCCCATAATTCCCACATGTCATGGGAGGGGCCTGGTGGGAGATGACTGAATTCTGGAGGCAGGTCTTTCCCGTGCTGTTCTTGTGCTAGTGAATGGGTCTCATGAGATCCAATAGTTTTAAAAATGGGAATTGCCCTGCACAAGCTCTCTCTTTGCCTGCTGCCATCCACATAAGATGTGACTTGCTCCTTTTTGCCTTTTTCCATGATTGTGAGGCCTCGCCAGCCATGTGGAACCATAACTGCTTAAACCTCTTTCTTTTGTAAATTGCCCAGTCTTGGGTATGTCTTTATCAGTAGCAAGAAAATGGACTAATACAGAAAATTGGTACCAATAGAATGGGGTATAAATGGGTAACAGGCAGAGGTTGAAAAATTTGTTGGGCTTAGAAGAAGACAGAAAAGGCCAGGTGTGGTGGCTCCCTGCACTTTGAGAGGCCGAGGCAGGCGGATCACAAGGTCAGGAGATCAAGACCATCCTGGCTAACATGGTGAAACCCCGTCTCTACTAAAAATACAAAAATTAGCCAGCCATGGTGGCAGGCACCTGTAGTCTCAGCTACTCGCGAGGCCAAGGCAGAAGAATGGCATGAACTTGAAAGGTGGAGCTTGCCATGAGCCAAGATCGCGCCACTGCAACAGAGCAAGACTCCATCTCAAAAAAAAAAAAAAAAAAAAAAAAAGGCAGAAAAATGTGGGAAATTTGGAACTTTCTAGAAACTTGTTGAATGGCTTTGCCCAAAATGCTGATAGTGATATGAATAATAAAGTCCAGGCTAAGGTGGTCTCAGATGGAAATGTGGAACTTGTTGGGAACTGGAGCAAAGGTAACTCTTGTTATGTCTTAGCAAAGAGAATGGTGGCATTTTGCTCCTGTCCCAGAGATTTGTGGAACTTTGAACTTGAGAGAGATGATTTAGGGTAACTGGCGGAAGAAATTTCTAAGCAGCAGAGCATTCAAGAGGTGACTTTGGTGCTGTTGAAAGCATTCCGTTTTATAAGGGAAGCAGAGCATAAAAGTTCAGAAGATTTGCAGCCTGACAATGTGATAGAAAAAAAAAATCCCATTTTCTGAGGAGAAATTCAAGCCTGTTGCAGAAATTTGCCTAAGTAACAAGAAGCCAAATGTTATTCCCCAAGACAATGGAGAAAATGTCTCTAGGGCATGTCAGAGGTCTTCACAGCAGCCCCTCCCATCACAGGCCTGGAGGCCTAGGAGGAAAAAGTGGTTTCATGGGCCAGGCCCAGGGTAACCATGTTGGGTGCACCCTAGGGACTTGGTGCCCTGCATCTTAGCCTCTCCAGCCATGGCTGAAAGGGGCCAATGCAGAGCTCAGGCTGTGGCTTTAGAGGGTGCAAGCCTCAACCCTTGTCAGCCTCCCTGTAGTGTTGAGCCTGTGAGTGCACAAAAGTCAAGAATTGAGATTTGGGAACCTCCACCTAGATTTCAGAAGATGTATGGAAACATGTGGATGCCCAGGCAGATGTTTGCAGCAGGGGTGGGGCTCTCATGGAGAACCTTTGCTAGGGCAGTACAGAAGGGAAATGTGGGGTCAGAGCCCCCACACAGAGTCCCTGTTGGGGCACTGCCTAGTAGAGCTGTGAGAAGAGGGCCACCATCCTTCAGATCCCAGAATGGTAGATCCACCGACAGCTGGCACTATGTGCTTGGAAAAACCACAGACACTCAATGCCAGGGCTTGAAGGCAGCCAGAAGGGAGGCTGTACCCTGCAAAGTGATAGGGATAGAGCTCCCCAGGACCATGGGAACCCACCTCTTGCATCAGGGTGATCTGGATGTGAGACATGGATTCAAGGAGATCATTTTGGAGTTTTAAGATTTGACTGCACTACTGGAGTATGGACTTGCAGGAGGCCTGTAGCTCATTTGTTTTGGTCAATTTCTCCCATTTGGAATTGCTGTATTTACCCAATTCCTGTACCCCTGTTGTATCTAGGAAGTAACTAACTTGCTTTTGATTTTACAGGTTTATAGGCAGAAGGGACTTGCCTTGTCTCAGATAGACTTTGGACTCTGGACTTTTGAGTTAATGCTGAAATGAGTTGAGACTTTGGGGACTGTTGGGAAGGTGTAATTGGTTTTGAAATGTAAAGATATGAGATTTGGGAGGGGCCAAGGGTGGAATGATATGGTTTGGCTCTCTGTCCCAACCCAAATCTCACCTGGTAACTCCCATAATTTCCATGTGTTGTGGGAGGGACCTGGTGGGAGATGACTGAATTATGGGGGCAGGTCTTTCCTGTGCTATTCTTGTGATGGTGAATGGGTCTCACAAGATCTGAGGGTTTTAAAAATGTGGGTTTCCCTGCACAAGCTCTCTCTTTGCCTCCTGCCATCCACATAAGATGTTAATTGCTCCTCCTTGCTTCCACCATGATTGTGAGGCCTCCCCAGCCACGTGAAACTGTAAGTGCATTAAACCCCTTTCTTTTGTAAATTGCACAGTCTCAGATATGTCTTTTTTTGGCATCATGAAAACAGAATAATACACCAAGTTATAAAACATGACAATTGATGAACATCCATGTATCCACCATCAAGTGTATGGTTTATGCATTACCTGTAAATTGTTATGTGCTTTTTCTCTATCACCTTCTCCTCTATTTCCTCCTCAGAGGGAACCACTTCTGATGTTTTTTTGTTACTTGTTTTTATCTGAAAAATTTGTTGAATTGCAGCAACAATAGAAAAACAGAAAAATTTGTTGAATTGCAACAACAATAGAAAAACAGAAAAATTTGTTGGATTGCAGCAACGATAGAAAAATTTTAAATTTAAACAATTTTAACAAAGGTTAACTAACTTTGTTGGATATGTTTAATAATGTTATACTCTTTTTAGGACTTGCTTTAAAAAAACTCAACATTATATTTTCAAGAAAACACATTGCTTTGTGTAGCTGCATTTTATTCCTATCCACTGCTATATAATATTCCACGAGTGAGATCATAATTTGTTATCTATTTTCTTCCAATAGGTAGTTTCTCCAGTTTTTCTATTATGAACAACGCTTTTGTGAGAATTCATGTATTAGTCAGTTTTCACATTGCTCTGAAGAATTGCCTGAGACTGGGTAATTTATAAAGGAAACAGGTGTAATTGACTTACAGTTCCACATGGCTAGGGAGGACTCAGGAAAGTTATAATCATGGCAAAAGGGGAAGAGGGCACCTTCTTCACAAATAACATTTGGCAAGAGAGAGTGTGAACATGTGAAGGAGGAACTGTCAAACACTTATAAAAGCATCAGATCTTGTGAGAGCTCACTCGCTATCATGAGTACAGCATGGGGGAACCACCCCCATGATCTAATCACCTCTCACCCAGTTTCTCCCTCGACATGTAGATATCATGGGGGTTACAATTCAAGATGAGATTTGGGTGGGGACACAGCCAAATCATATTGATTCATGTCATCTAGGATGTATACTTAAGAACAGAAGAACTGGGGCATTGCTGAAAACTATTTAGCATTTTATTTTATCTCCACATTTTAGATATGCCTATCTACTATTCTTTTTTTGCATCTTAGACCTCCCTTCTGGAATAATTTTCCTTTCCATAAATCGTCCTTTAGAAGTTACTAAATGATGCTGGGCACAGTGACTCACACTTGTAATCCCAGCACTTTGGGAGGCTGAGGCAGGTGAACCACTTGAGGCCAGGAATTCGAGACCAGCCTAGCCAACATGGTGAAACCCCATCTCTACTAAAAAATACAAAAATTAGCCAGGTGTGGTGGCACACACCTATAATCTCCCAGCTACTTGGGAGGCTGAGGCATGATAATCACTTGAACCTGGGAGGTGGAGGTTTCAGTGAGCTGAGATCGCACCACTGCACTCCAGCCTGGGTGACAAAGTGAGAACTGGTCTCAAAAATAATAAGTTACTTAATGAAGACATCACACTTTCCCATCTCAGCTTTGAAAATGTTGCCAGCCATCACCTTCCCCCAGATTAAAGTTTGAAAAATTATTCTTTGAGTGAAATTGATAACTTAAGAGAAAAGTACTTATGAATAATGACATTTGGGAGTGCCTGTATCAAAGGGCTGAGTCTTTGCCCTATGCCTTCATGTGAAACCTTCAATACCCGCAGAGGTGACAATAGCATTTCTCACTTCAGTTTTAAATATGAAAGACAACCAAGGATATATAGGCACCCATAGAAAAGGGAGTAATCTTTGGAAGGAAGACATGGGATTCTGGAAACAGGTTGAATGTAAAGATGTTTCCTTGGTAAGTATTGGAAAATTCATCATGAGCAGTACATAGCAGACCTGAAGGGCAGCCATTGGATCGAGCAGGAGAATCCAACCTTCTTGGTGTGATGGATTAAATTATTTGTCTCAAATTCTCCTCCCCTTTCTGCAGACACATAATTGGCACACTCTTATGGTAGGGGAGCTTGACTTTGGGCTTGCCTATGTGAATTCCTTGGGCATATGGCATGCGGGTTGAAGTAGAAGTTGCCAGCTCTCTGTCTAGTTCTCAAGGGATTTGTATGTTTCTTATTTATTTCTCTTGCTTCTATAATCACCATGTAAAGTCCACTAGCTGGCTGGTCCTGGGAGAAAAGTGAGATACAGATGGTGCAGAATCAAGCCTGCAGATCCATGCAATTAATGGTAACCTTTTAAGGCAATTGAGCTTTACTGAAGAAATAGCTAACCAATACAAGTAGAGATATGATCGAGATACTATACATCTCCTGATGTGCAAGGAGGAAATACATCATGTGATCCACTTGTAAATAATATTTTATAATGTAAACATCAAATACTGATTTAACCAAAATTGAGATACGATAGTTAGGAGGACGGGGATGCAAAGCGAGTTGGGGTGTGCGCGTGCGCTACTGGGGATTTCACGGGTAAAATACTCTTTCAAAATAGAAAATTGTGGAAGAAAAATAGTTGCTCAGTAATATATGTTTTTTTTCTTTCATAGTAAGAAAAATTTAGCTAATAGTATGGCTTCTCAGCATAAGGACCAGAGTTCCCAACATCACCTGTAGTGAGATGGGGCCATTACACTAAATACTAAACAGTAAGATATAAGTAGAATTAATCTATACATTTCCTGGATTATAGTCTTAAAGGGAAGCAACAAGTTCCCATTCTCATCTCCCATCCCATTGGATGAATTGTGGTCATGGTGATAGCCTGCCTTAGATCAGGTGATTAAGGGTTCTTCTAACTTGATGCTCTGCCTTCAGTTACAAAGAAAAATCATTCTTTAAGGCACTGCCATTTTATTCTCTGTCACAATATCCCAACCTATATCTTAACTCAGAAACCAAAAAGTAACATATGAAGTTGAACAATCAAGAATGAGTGGTATAGGGTATTATTTAGAAATATTTCATTAAATACCAGAAGAAATACTTAAAAGACTTAAAAAAAAAGTTGCCACTGGAAAGTCTTAAAGTTATAGAGAGGGATGGAGTAGGGAACCAGTTGTTTGTCCTTTTGAACTGTGTACATTCATTATTCCCATTAAAATTACATTAAAAATCTTTCTCACACAGATTCATACACAATTTTATAATTTGTGATTGCTATCACCTTGAGTGAAATAGGTTCTAACGCAGAAAATTGTGATTTAAAGTATTAGAGAAAACACCAAGATAACAAGAGTTTCATCTGAAACCATACAAGTGCTGACAAAAGTTTGATCAATGACATCACTCTCATGTTTGTAAGATGAAAGCATAAATATATTGTAGATTAGAGGATGGTTTCAAAACAGCTAGACTTTAGTAAAACTAAAGTTATTCATGACCTTAGTATGAGACTGTGAGAGAAGTGGTGAGGGTGCAAACACAATATATATAGGGGGCAAACCTCTTTTAGTGATAGAGTGTGACTAGAATTTAAGTGTGAACTGACTTTTTTTTAAGGAGTATTAGGGAAAGTGGTGAAAGCTAGCCAAGGTTCCACAAAGAGTTTAGGACTACATAAATGTTTCATTCAAAAAGTATTGAGTTTTTATCATGTGCCAGATACTGTGCTGGGTTCTGGCCACACAATCTGAATCAGGCAATTAGCCTGGAACTAAGTGTGGGAAACAGACATATAAAAAAGATACTTAAAATACAACCAGCTGCACTTGGCATAGCACACACCATTCTAGAAGATAGCCATAACTATTAATAAAATATTAATGCATTCTATTTATTTATTCATATATCTCATCACAAACACAATTAAGAATTTCATTCTTCTCAGAGACAACATTTTATGGGCCCAATGATAGAACTCTTTAAAGGAAAACACATGGTTGTTCACAACTAATATCAGGTTTTGAAAGGCAGAAGTAAAATTATGTCAAAAGTTTCTATTGTAATTCTGTGAGAATCAGAAGGAGCACAGGTGCTATATTCAAAATAATTCACTGAACTGAAAAAGAGATGGAGTAATAGATGCCTAGAAATTTCACGAAGGCTGTGTAAACACTTCCTAACTACCTGTCACCTATTTGTGTCAATATTTATAAGTCAACAGACATGGTTTTCACGTGATGCCTGCATGTTCATTGGTTAAAGTAATTGGGAGAAACAAAGCCCAACTGAATCTGGAAAATTCACATGAGGGTTTTATGTAATATATCTAAATTTAGCGCAGATACCAACAGATACCTGGGAACATGAGATCAGACAGTAGAGGTTCCTCACCCAGGCCTGGTGTGGAGTGTGGAGGAAGAGGAGCAGGCTTGAGAGGTGCCTGCAAAGGCACCGCATGGAACCAGCCAGATGGATAGGAGGGAGGGTTCAGGAAAGGGAGACCACAAAAATAAAGTCATGGGCGAACTGATCCAGAATGTGTGTGTGTATGTGTGTGTGTGTGAACGCATGTGAACGCGTGGGCACGTATACACCTTTACAGCGTGAGCAGTTCAGCAGTGCTGTAGAATAAAAATGTGAGGAAAGGTTTCAGTGATGAAATAGATAAAATGGTCTTTTGAGCTTAGTTGAAATTGAGAGTCATGTGAAGAGATCAGAATGGGTGAGACTGGGATTACAGAAACCAACCAGAGCCTATGGCCAGGGTCCAGGAAAAGGTGACAGTACAGATCACTGCAGTGAACGAAGAGTAGGGAACGAAAATGACTTAGAGAAATGCCTGAGACTTGGTTTTGAAGGTGATATGATTCAGCTGTGTCCCCACCCAACTCTCATCTTGTAGTTCCCATAATCCCCACGTGTCATGGGAGGGAAGTGGTGGGAGGTAATTGAATCATGGAGCAGTTACCCCCCTGCTGTTCTCATGATAGTGAGTGAGTCCTCACGAGATCTGATGGTTTTATAAGAGGCTTTTCTCCCTTTGGTTAGCACTGTTCTCTCCTGCTGCTTTGTGAAGAAGGACATGTTTGCTTCCCTTTCTGCTATGACTGCAAGTTTCCTGAGGCCTTCCCAGCCATGAGGAACTGTGAATCAATTAAACCTCTTTTCATTAGAAATTACCCAGTCTTGTGTATTTCTTCATAGTAGCCTGAGAATGGACTAATACAGAGGTGCTGTAGGATTTTGGAGTTTACAGTAGAGGAAAGAGCCTTGATCAGAGTTTCAGGAAATAAAGACACTGTCATTCTGGTTTGCCCTATGTGACCACATGTATTCCTGTGGCAGACCCATTCACTACTATGCCTCAGTCTCTCAATTGCTTGCAGTCTCAGTTACCACTGCAAAATGGGGCAACCTAAGGAGGAGACAGCAAAGATTCCTTCAAGCACAACAGTTCATGAGTATGTTGTTTTCAGCTCTGGATAAGCAAAGCACAATAACACCTTCATTCAGAATTTCTAATTGCAAATATTTGAGACCAACAAGTTGGCAGACACTGTGCTGTGACAAACATTTTCCTGCCTTTGGAGGGGCAGATTAGTTCCTGGTCCCCAGAACAAGTTTATTCCCCTCCCTGTTGGAGAGGAGATTTTCACCTTCATGCTTATTCTCCTAGGAACCAGAACCATTAGGCATGATTAAAAACAGGTCTTATCTGGAGTTGAAGCTGGTGCTCTGAGATGAAAATACTAGGTACTGTGAAATAAACTTATTGTAAGAATAAAAGAACCCACAGAATGCTGGCCCTGACCTAGCAACTGGTCTGTACTCAAAGTGAGCCATTAAGAATGATCATTTATCTTCATTGTGGTAATTTGTCCTTTTATGAAAGAATTTCTGGATGTGCGCTTTTACCACTCTTAGAAAGCTGGTAGTTTTGACAAATTCACAAAATAGGTTTCTAATTCCATTCTGCTCCTATCGCGTCCCAGTAATTCTCACATTATTTCTGGAAGATTAGCAGACACACAGTTGTAGTGACATAATTAGTATTCATAGGAGATAATAACATCAAGGGGTTTTGTTGCTCTTAGAATCTAAATGAAAATATAAGGATAGCAAAAGTTGGATTTGTGGTAATTTCTTGGAACAAATTGGGTGCTTATCTAAATAAATTTTAATGTCACAAATGAGATTGTGTAATGCAAACATGTTGGATAAATCACTTACAAGAAAGTAGACTTTGTTGACTTTATCCTTAGTGCCTTACCTGTAAACAAAGGCATTGCTGTTTCTGCAGAACTCCCGTTCTGCAATGAAATGGTTAATCTGAGAACTGTTTCAGGCAACAAAATACTGACTGGAATCTTTCCGACAATACTTTACTTCTTGATCTTTTTTTTTTTTTTTTTTTTAAATGACTAATTGAAATGAAAGCCTGGGGAAGCGTAATGTGAAGGAAACAGTATGTGCTGTGTGTGGTGATTCTGCGAAGGGGTGTTTGTGGTGGGGAGCTCTCTGCTCTGGAATTTTAAGTTAGAGATCTAACTGAAGAATCAATATTTCAATTAGATGCTGTAGTGGGTTTGGGATTACTGTTACTGTAGCTGAAAGATTGCTAGGTCTTTTCTTGGGAGGGGTCATTACTGTGAGCTGTTTTTTATTTTCTTTTTAATCATTGCTCCCAAAGTCTGTCTACTTTGTCTGAGTTTGAACAACTGAAGTGGCCAGCTAGAAAATAACCAGAAACGTAAATTATTATTATTTCTCTAATGGCTGCTAACATCTGCAGCAGCCATTTGATGGACATTTGATGGAAAGTCATCATTGTCTATTATTTTGTAAAGTCCTAGGATCTGTGACCCTTTGAATTGCAAGGACCAGTCCCACTATTTTTTTTCAAATAGTGCTTCCAGTGATCACCTGGAGGTGTGGTCAGTGACAAGGCGACAAGGCACGGTGTGGGTGGACTTCCTTCCCTTACCCTGGATTCAGTCCACCAGAGTAACTCCCCTTTCATCTATTTTGTATGTTGAGTTTTATGTGAGATTTGATTTCCAAGGTAATTTCATTATCTATGAGTGAAACATGACTAATGCCAAGTCATCCTTTCTGACTATCCTCACAGATGGTCGTCCACGTTCTACTGAGCCACTTCTAGGGTAGGGCATCCATGAATTGTCATTTTAAGCAAAGTCACCACTAGCACCACCACCAACCAAATGGTTTACTTCTCAGAAGTTGAAATATTTGGACCAAGATAGTCTCATCTGACTTTGAAAGACTTTCATCCTCAGAACCACATTTTGTCACCAAATGCTATTTTCTCAGTATGGCCAAGAATAACCATACAAATTAGTTATGATCATCCTGGGAATAAATGGAATGTTTTTCCCTCTTCCTTCTGATTTTTCCAAAAGAGGCTCAGTAACTGCATGAAGCAATCACTCTTCCAGTCCTTTTAATCTGTGTTTTTTTCAATACTTACAGAGTTTTTAGCAATAGTGTATCACACAATTTAGATCATGATCTGGAAGAGTTGTTCAGAAACATTCATTCCTATCCAGCAATCTTATATGGCTAAACTTTTTACTCCATTCGTACTGGTTTTGCATCCTTGGTATAATGAAAGCAAAGAACATTGGCTGAATTGCATAAAATGATATCTTTGTATATCTATTTTTTCTACTAGTTCTTTGAGAGCAGGAATTATATTTTAGTCAACTACCCCCATCCCCTAGAGCACTGCCTAATCACAATAGGTGCTTAATAAATGCAGTTTTAAAATCTGGAATCGGAGCACCTGTGTTTAAGTCTCTTCCAAGACATTTACTTGCTGTTTGACCATCTATGAAGCATTTCACTACTCTGAGCTTCTACTTCCTTACACATAACTTAGTGAAAATAAGAGTATTACCTCAGGTTATTGAAAGAATTGAATGAAAGACCATCAAACACTGTTAAACGGCTGAGAGAAGAAATAAACAGATTATCTGAAGAATTCATAGTCTAAAAATTTATCAAGATATTTAAAACTTTGTCCTAGGATCAAATTGAGTCATAGAAAGGCCATATACTTGCAACATATTACTCAGCCCCTCACAGAATGTCTTTAATTAAATAATTGTTAATTATAACTTTTCAGTTATTTCAGTGTATATTGAAATATACTATAAAAACAGTCACAAGGATCTTGCAAATGTATTACTTAAAGGAATGTTGACAAGGAAGATATTCTATGATGCTCAGAACTCCCTATATACTCATTAAATATTTAGTGTCATGAAAAAATTTAAAAATTTAAAGGACTATTACAATTTGATATTTGAGAATGATCTAACTATGTCCCCATTTTTCCTTTGGCTGCTGGGAAGCTCAGAGTCAAATTTGAGGCTCAATTAGAGAAAATACAATTTTCCACCAACAAAAATAAGGATAATTGATCTGGTTATTCTTTTTGGTTTGCAGTATCTGTGCTTTTGTATTACATAGTCTTGATTTATTTTTTAAACTATGATTTTACCTACTATGGAATTTTACATTCATGGGAGATATTTTTAAATTGTTTCATTTAATGTTTCTCAAGTTACTTGTGGAACAAAAAAATTAACTTGGTACTTAAGATAGCTGAATATAAAATAACATTTTGAGAAATTTAAATATCTATGGTGGAAATGGCTAGCACCTGGCTCATCTTACAAAAAAAATAAAACAGAACAAAATTGAAATTGATCCTAACAGATATCTTACTGTTAGAATTTAGGATGAAATATCTGCCAGGTATAAGATTGATTATGTTGGATTTTTAAAAAATTAGAGATATACCCATGAATCATTAAATAAAACCAACAGGGTTCTGCCTGGCTGATAAATTATAATCCACTATCACATTCTTAGAGATTCGTCTCCACAAATAAGTGCTGAATGTGGGAGCTGTGCCTGGGAGAACATGTATTCCATTGACTCATAGTGCCAGTGGTCTAGGTGTGGACAACTTCCTTGTAGTAGGCATTGTGTGTGTGTACGTTGGGGGAATGATATTCAATATCCAACCTCTCTTCCCCTTTAGGGATAACTCACACGATGTGTGTAGATTTGGTGGGATGCAGACTGCTTACTACCATATGAAAAATGAAATCTGGGAGATTCTTAAGACAGCCTCTAGTAGCTTAGAGAATGAGCACATAACTTAAGTTGATCCAATATGTGTACAACCTGAGACTCTGGCTTGATGATTTTGAGAATAGAACCAATCTCAGAGATTTTCTGAATAGTGAAGTGCATAGAACTTCCACAGCTGCAAACAAAATCCAACTGAAAACAAAGTGGAAACAGAGGTGTCTAGAGATCTGGTCCTACTAAGCCTGAAACCCGACTCTGTCTTTGGTATTATGTTACTTGTACCCAAAGCACCCTAACTGGCATAATCCTCATTCCACAAGTCCAATAGATCTATGTGTCTAAATATATGAAGGTCTAATGGATGCTGGGAATAGTTTAGAGGCTACTTCATATCACTTATTCTTTCTATATTGGGAAATTCAGGAGTATTAATTCTACAAAGTTCGTTATCGTTAGAGTGGGAAAAACGTTTAAAGGCTATCTCATACTGCTTATTCTTTCTATATTGGGAAAATCAGGAATATTAATTCTACAAAAGTCATTATCACTTGAGTGGGGAAAAAAGTGTAAAGTAACAACAACCTATGAATATTATTGCAAACTTAATAACACCTCAAAATTCAGCGGAAGCACAGTTGCTGGAAAATGACTTCCACCGGACCCAAAAGAACACTAGAAATGTTTTGGAATCCTCAATAATGTCAGGAGAACATGGCCTTTACTGGAGATCAGAAACTGATAAGAGAAGTAATAGGCTGAGAAATAATATGACATTATAAATTTAAAAGGATAAGACATAAAGGCAACAAAATGAAATGAGGAGGGATCAGGATGAGGAAAGGGATGTTTAAAAGAAAGCTAACATTGCAATCAGAGAATTAAAATCTGTATTTGAGGAAGTAAAGAGTAGACCTTAGTAAATCAAATTAATTCTGTGGAAATTAAATTTCAGATGCATTCTGAGAGAGGGAGATTATATATAAGTGGAGGAAAAAAATATATAGTTAAGTTATAGGTAATTTTCTTTTCTCTTTTTATTTATTAGTTTTAAAAACTTTTTTCTATAATAAATAGGTATTAATTTTGAAGCAGAAAAGGTTTTTTCTTTCCTTCAAAATTGTATTTTTAATATACATTTCATTCCTGGGTATCTATCCAATCCAAAATTCCTTAGCATCCAGAGGACCAGGGAAATCTTCACTTGCATGGAAAAGAACAATCAAAAGACTCCTATACCATGGCCACACAAATGTTTGTATTATCAGACAAAGACTTGAATGCAGCAACTGTAAAAATGCTTGAAGAAAGTTTGCAAACACTGCTAAAGTGGATGGAAGAATAGAAAGTCACAGTAAAAGGTTTAAGATAAGAAGCAAGTGGAAATTTTGAAACTGTAAAGTACATAATAAAAATTTAAAAATTAACTAGATGGACAAAATAACAGACTGGATATGACAGAGGAGAAAGTAAATGAACTTAAAGATTGATCAATAGAAATTATCCAGCCTGAACAGTAGAGGAGGACAAAAGCAAGAGGCCTAACATTTGTGTCTCTTAAGTTAAAGAAGAAGATAAAGGATGTAGTGCTAGTAAAATAGGTGAAGGAATAATGACTGAAAATTTCCTGAAGTTGACCAAATAAATTGAATTTATTATTAAACATCTTCTGAAATAAAATTCACTTGCTTTGATGGTTTCACTGTCTAATTCTACAAACATTTAAAGAAGATATAACAATGCTATGCAATCTGTTTGGAAAATAAAAGTGGAGAGAGCCTTTCCCAATTCATTTTACAAGGCCAGCATTACCCTAATATCAACACCAGACAAACACAGAACAAAAAGAAAACTACAAACCAATATCCCTCATGAACATAATACAGAAACCTCAATAAAAATGTTATACAATGGAATCCATTACCAAGTGGGTTTATCCTGAGAATGTAAAGCTGCTTTGATGTTTGAAAATCGACCACTGTAGTTGTGACGGTTAATTTTATGTGACAACTTGACTGAGCCATGGGGTGCCCAGATACTTATTCCATCTGTTTCTATGAGGGTGTTTTTGGATGAGATTAACATGTAAATCAGTAGAATGAGTAAAGTACATTGCCCTCTCTAATTTGGGTGGATCTCATCCAATCAGTTGAAAGCTCAAATGGAACAAAATGACCCTCTAGCAAGAGAGAGAGGGAATTCTCTTGTCTGATGGTCTTCAGGTTAGAACACAGGTTCCTCCTGCCTGATGGCTTTCACACTGGGGCATAGGATCTTTCTTCTTGTACAGTAGCCTGCCAGCCTTTGGATTCAAACTGGGACATCAGCTCTGCAGATTTTGGATTTGCCAGCCTCCATTATCACACAAACCAATTCCTTATAATAAATCTCACACACATATGTATGTATATGTATAAAATGTGTATATACATATACATTTTATTCATTCTGATTCTCCAAAGAACTTTGAGTCATCCAGTAGCCCACCATATTAACAGTCTATAGAAGAAAAAAACAGGACTATATCAATTGGTGCAGAAAAATAATTTGACAAAGTTTAACATCTATCCAAGATAAAAACTCTCACTGAAGATTGATATGGTTTTGCTGTGTTCCCACTCCAATCTCATCTTGAATTGTAGCTCCCATAATTCCCACGTGTTGAGGTAGGGGCCTGGTGGGAAGTAACTGAATCATGGGGGGCAGGTTTGTCCCATGCTGTTCTCATGATAGTGAATAAGTCTCACAAGATCTAATGGTTTTATAAAGGGGAGTTCCCCTGCACATGCTCTCTCTTGCCTGCTGTCATGTAAGACATGACTTTGCTCCTCCTTTGCCTTTTGCCATAATTGTGAAGCCTCCCTAGCCGTGTGGAACTTTGAGTCCTTGAAACCTCTTTCCTTTATAAGTTACCCAGTCTCAGGTGTTTCTTTATTAGCAGTGTGAGAACAGACTAATACAGATAGAACTTCTTCAAACTAATAATAAACATCTACAGGAAACCTACAGGTAACATTATTATTAGTGGTGAAAGACTACTTTCTCTCTAAAATAGGGAACAGGCATAACTGTTCACACTAAACACTTGTATTCAACATCAGATTCAAAATCTTAGCCAGAGCAATAAAGCAAGCAAAAATACGTAAAATTCATATAGGATAGGAAAAAAGAAATAAGACTATTCTTTTCTTTTTTAGACAGTCTCACCCTGTTGCCAGGCTGAAGTGCAGTGGTGTGATCTGGGCTCATGGCAACCTCCGCCTCCTGAGTTCAAGCAATTCTCCTGTCTCAGCCTCCCAAGTAGCTGGGATTACAGGCACATTTCACTACACTCAGCTAATTTTTAGTAGAATATTTTTAGTAGAGGTGGGGTTTCACCATGTTGGTCAGGATGGTCTCGATCTCCTGACCTTGTGATCCACCCACCACAGCCTCCCAAAGTGCTGGAATTACAGGTGTGAGCCACCGTGCCTGGCCAACTATTCTTATTTGTAGATGACATGACTGTCTCATAGAAAATATCAAGGAATATACAAAAATACTTTAATGAGTTCAGCAGTGTCATAAATATAAGATTAAAAAATCAATCTCATTTTTATAAACTAACAACCAAAATTTAAAAGGCAATGCCATTTATAATTGCTCCAAAGAAAACTAAATACTTAGTAAAATATTTAATATAATATTTACAAAATGTGCTGACTACAAAATAGTGCTGAAAGCAAAGAAAACCTAAGTAAATGGACAGACATATATATTCATGAGTTGGAAGACTTAGCAAAGATGTCAGTTCTCCCCAAAGTGATATATAGGCTTAATACAATTCCAATTAAAATCCAAACAGCCTTTCAAATATATATACATACTGATTTAAAAAGTTATATAAAAAGACAAATGACCTGTAATAGCCAAAACAATTTTGAAAAAGAAGAATAAAGTTAGATGAATCACACTTCCTGATTTTGAGATGTAATACAAAGCTATAATAATCATTGGATGTAATGCAGTGGAGAGAAATCAGCATCACTAGGAAGTGAGATGCAAAATACGTTAAATATTCGGAAGAAACAGGAAAGCTAAGTTAAAGAGATGATGAGCTGAACATATTTTGAACAACAAAAATATGTTTTGCTAGTGCAAGCCGGAGGACTGGGAGATACCCAGGTGGCTGACATGACTTGCTATTACATTTCTTTATGCTTATAACATTATCTATAACAAACAAATTTACTATTTCACACATCAGTCTAAAATGGTTATTAAAGGACATATGGCAATTTTTGTCCATCTCAAAATTGTACTGAAATAACAGAAGTAATATAAAAATAAGAAAGATTCCAAGGCAGTCCTGGCAAGCCAGGAACAAAGACTTCAGTAGATCAGCAACACTGAGGAATTTCTAGGGCATAAACAGAGAAGGGGATCAAATCAATGATGCAGCAGCTGGGGGGAATCCACAACACAATACAGGCTAAGAAGGAGGCCCCTGAAAAAGTGAAGTTTCCCAAAAGGACTCTGGGGAAAAAATTACAATATGTGGCAATGGCTGGCACATGGGAAGAGGCCTCGCCAGAACTGGCAGGGTTGCTAGTTAAAAGGCTGCCAAATCGCTGACTGCCCAGCACCTTCAATGTGGATGGCTTTAGGGTTTGCCCTTAGCGTGAATTCAAGAGAACACATTCTTGGTAGAATGGTTGATTTGCCTCTGAGTTTTCTGAACTTGTGCCTTAGAGGTGAAAACAAGTATAGGATCATGCCCGAGGGAAGGTCTAGCTGCTGCCAGGTGGCCGGGGTCCCTGTACCGCAAAAGCACACAAACTCTGCGTAAACCCTGAAAAGAGGTCTATGCCTCTTTTGCATGGGTTGCTGTAACTATAATCCACAATCCCATGCACTGAGAACAACCTCCTTCTACTACCAGGCCTCTCCACTAGGCAAAAAGGGCACAGTGCCTGTGCCTGGGGCCCATGACACTGTTAGGGGCCCAATAAAATGTTCTAATTTCTTTTGAAATCAGAATTTTAAAAAATGAATATGCTTCAGCCTGAAATACATTCATCTTTATACCAATGCAGCTATCAAATATAATTTTAAATATTTTTGTATGGAGAAGGTGGCCCACAAAAGTTATAATGGTGCCATGCTCACTATGAATATTAATAATTCTGTGACTTCTTTGTGAGTATAAACAGGCAGCCAGGAATCACCAAACTTTGTAAGAAAACAGCATGAAATAGCAAATCAATCTGAAAAAAAATTGAGGAAAAAATTCCAAGGAAGCAGAGTTAATGATGGAAAAGATACAAAGTTTTGAAAATTTGAATTAGTATGTTCAGAGGTTTGAGAGCATTCCACATATAAAAAATAAAATGGATTCTCTGAAAGCTAATCATTGAGCATTTCATTTAAAGTATTTTCCACATACAGTAGTCCCCCTTATCCATAGGGATACATTCCAAGACCCCCAGTGGATGCCTGAAATTGTGGACTGTACGGAATTCAGTATACTGAATACATTATGTTTTTCCCTAGATAAACAGGGCTATGATAAAGTTTAATTTATAAATTAAGCACAGTAATAGATTAATAATAATAATAATAAATAGAACAATCATAATAACATACTGTAATAAAAGTTACGTGAATGTGATCTTTCTCAATATTTCATTTTACTGTCTTCACCCTTCTTGTGATCTGTCATTAAGTCTTTGTATCATGAAGCATTAGGTCTGGTTCTCATTCCGTGATGTGAGGCAGCCGTCGACAGTCAACGTCAAGATGCATTACTTCCTCGTGGTTGTAAAATGATGATGTTCTCACTTGATCATTCTTTCTTTATTTACTAGCTAAAATATTTCTGTAAATAGAAACTTCCCCTCATCAGCCTTTTGGTTACCCTGAGGGACAGTTTGTGCCAAAGAGACAAAATAAATGCTTTCTATTAAATTAATTTTTAGACCAAGTGATCTGTGCCTTAGCTACTTCCAAGGATTAACCAAAGTGTTTGTTCACTCATTTCTTTGTTTTGAAGTATCATTGTGAACTGACAGATTTTAATATATTGGTATTTTAAGACAATGCATTAAGTACTCTTCTTCATGTTCACATTATTTCATATTTGGCTAGTAGGAACCTCTTCAAGTTATTCTTCAGGCCAATTCTTTCAGGTCAATTCTTTACATTTCTGTCCCAGACTAACAGTGAGCTATTTCTCCAGGCATCTTTGAGTTCCTGATAGTGGAAAATGGTGGTTAGAAACCACAATATGCACTGTTTTTCCCCTCCTATTTTTTTAAAAAACTATATATTCAGAAAATTAACCTTTAGTCTCTAAGTTGCAACTTTCTTCCTTGCGTTATTATTTGTCTTTTATGTTGCTTATAATGTTTTTATTCCATACTTATTTTTGCTTTCGTGTAGACTTTTAAAATCATTTAAAACTAATTTTAAGATCCTGGCTAAATTTGATAAATGATTAAAACTATATCATGGGCAAGTATTTGTAACCTAGACCAACATTCTATCCAAAGTATTATTCAAGTTTGAGGATTAAGACTTTTTTTTTTAAAATAAATAAACCCTATAAGTTTACGATCTATGAGGCTGGGCATGGTGGCTCACGCCTGTAATCCCAGCGCTCTGGGAGTCCGACGTGGGTGGATCATGAGGTCAAGAGTTCAAGACCAGCCTGGCCAACATGATGAAACCCCGTCTCTACTGAAAATATTAAAAACTTAGCCGGGTGTGGTGGCACGCACCTGTAGTCCCACCTACTCAGGGGGCTGAGGCAGGAGAATTGCTGGAACCTGGGAGGCAGAAGTTGCTGTGAGCCGAGATCATGCCACTGCACTCCAGCCTGGGCAACAGAACAAGACTCTGTCTCAGGGAAAAAAAAAAAAGTTTACGATCTATGCATCTCTTTTGAGAAAACACAACAAAATAAATGTAAAAATTTTTACATGTGTTATAATAAACATCATTACTTTAACAGCCCCTTCTTTCTTGCTAATAGAATTCAGAATTTTATCTAAGTACCAGATAGACATGTGTACAGGAGAGGCTGGCCCCTCTTCAGCCACGAGGAATGAATTGTGGTTAGACTAAGCCAGACACAGTGATCTCATTCTCCTCGCCAGTGATGGGAGAGGAGAATCTATCTCTAGGTTCTAGAAAACACTGGGTACTTCTGGAAAAAGTTTTCCTTAAGCCCTGTGGGAGGAAACATCTTTTTCTGTCTCAGATGCTATTTGTCTGCAAATAACACTGGGAAACACTATCACCATTTTAAAACCATAGGAGGACTCATCGGTATGCTGAGCCTGGCAGAACAGAAAGATGAACACCTGGTGCCTTGATGACAGGGTGGAGCTGCTAGATTAACCAACAGGGACTATGGCCAGGCTTCTAGTTGTGAAATACCCAATGCCCCTACTCTACAAACCACTGCTGCAGGGTGAGGTGGGGAGGGAGGACAGTGAGGTCTGTTCCTGGTGGCTGAAAGTATCTTGATTGACTCATAAACTCCATGGAAGGGGAGGTTGAATACAAGACACACTGATGAGTAAAGGAGCCAGCTGAACTCATAATTAGGCCTAAATAACTGTTATTAGTGAGGCTGAAATTAAAGGGAAAGGATTCCCAGAACATAAGAAGCACAATGTTTAAAAAAAAAGAACAAATCTGGAAGAAGTAAAATTCCAGGTGTTTTCAAGAAAACCTGGGGGATATGGTGGTGCAGAGGAGAAGTAAATCTGTGCTAAAGATTTTGTCCACTGGGTAGGATAAATAGGGGAAAGTTCTAGATCAGCAGTTCTCAGTCCTGGCTGTACATTAACATTACGTGGTACATTAAGTGCTGACATTCAGGCCCCATCTTGGACCTAAACTCTGGCAGTGGTGCCTGGTTATCATATTTTTTTTAAATGCATATTATATTAGAGACTTTTTAAACAAGATTAATGAATTTATATCAGGCAAATCAAAACAAAAGAAAGGCAGAATAATAATGTGAATATTACTCAAGATAGATTCAAGATACAGTCTGTGTATTAAATGAGACACAAAGGGATGTTTAATTTTCATGTAGCATATATGGACAGGTCTTTAATATTTGATATGTGAGCATTTCTATGAATCAAAATTACTTTGGAACTTTCTCTAATTTCATCTGATGGACAAGAAGATCAGTGGGCTCTCTTGGGGGAATTGGGGCCCTCGTGACCCTTCCTGAGATCATTGAAAGCCTGAGCAGCCTATGGAGAATGTCCATCCAATTCCAACCGCAAAGCAAGGAGAGCCCACTTCCTGTACCTCCTCTATGCAGTGACTTCTCACTGTTGTGCAGCAAGCACAGGCCTTCCTCTGTCCTGCCGACATAGCTGGACCACACCGAGAAAGGTCTCTTTCATGCTGGCTGCTACTGTATCTCACTGGCCCAGCTACCAGCATGAGCCAGGTGGCCATTTGAAGGAAAGCATCTCTACCTCCTCAGGGCTGCACTCTATTTTTTTTTTTCAGATTTAGCCCTATTTCTTCTAAGGTTTAATGCCCCAAACCCATCCATCTACCTGTTGTAAAACTCAAACGGCAGCACTTGTTCTAGCTTTGAATTCATCATGGAAGACAACAGATTTTGCTGCATAAACAACCACCCCAACTCTTACTAGCTTAAGATAACAACCATTAGTTACTGCTCTTGAGTCAGTGGGCTGGGTGGGTTCTGCTGAACCAGGCCAGGATAGGCTGATTGTAGCTGGGCTCCTTCATGTATCTTTGGGCAGCTGGAAGATCAGCTGGGGTCTGGCGGGTCTGGGATGGCCTCAGTTGGAATGGCTGATCTGTCCTTGCTGTGGTCCCTTACTCTCTACCAGGGTGGTTTGAGCTTATTCATATCATAGCATAGAGTTCTAGGAGCAAGAGGAAAGGTGTGCAAAGGCTTTTGAGGCTTAGGCTTGGACCTGGCCCAACATCTCTCTGAGACTCTGAGAGTGAGTCACAGGGTCATTCCAGATGCAAAGGTTGAGGAAACAGATCCCTCCTATTGGTGGGAAAGTTTGCAAAGTCTCATTGCAAAAGTGCAGAGATTCCAGGAGGAGGGGTCAATTTCCATATTTGGAACCATCAAGCTTTCATCCCTTTCATTTCTTGGACCAGGGTCACCACATTTAGTTGTACAGGCTTCATATTACACAGTTCCAGGGGGTGTGAGTCACATTCTAATTCTGTTCCACAAGGAACAAATCCCATCATTCTTTCTTAAGATGCTCTTCAGACACTTGAAGAGAACTATTCACTCACTACATACACACACACACACACACACACACACACACACACACACACACGCTTCCCAAGGGCAGCTTAGTCTACTACCAAATTGGTTTCTGGGACATGAAAACAAAGTCTGCTATTCTAAAATTCAGCTAACGATGTTAACATATTACAGGTTTAAATATAATGAATCTCTAACTTCAGCTGTTTTACATGGTGGCATTAAACTTGCTTAAGCTACAAAAACTTACACTGTTGACCCTTTAAAATAAATATTTGTAAGTTTCATTTTTAGGAAAAATGTTTTAGTGTCTATTGGTTTGTATTATCTACAGCTAAATATATTCTGCAGTTAGTTTAGCATTATTATTTCTAAAAAAAATCCTTGGGCTTAAGTATACATTTTTGGTGAGGCTATGAGATCATTCAAGTAAATGAAGAGCCTTGACATTGTTATATCTCTTCCTTATTTTCATGAAAAAGGGGACTTTCATTAGGGCAGAGATTTCATTTTGAAAATATTATTCCATTAAGATTGTTGCATTGCTGGGAGAGTAGATGAGTATCTATTTCTGTACATTAAGATCCAAATTCCATGTAAACTGCCGCCTTGAAACTAACGATGCTATTAATAGGTTCCTCCAGTGTTCTATTCAGCATGGAGAGTAGGAGTGAGGCAGCATCTTTAATTTACTGAGGGTTGGAACACCTTTATACAACTATTATTTCTGGAAGCAACCTTTACCTTTCTGAATGATCTATTTGTGCAATAGGATGGATGTTACAGATTTGTATTACCAGAGGTTAGAAATCACTCATTTCTGCAATATCTCTGGCAAGCTGATATTAAATGCATTTTTTCTTTATTAAACTGAAATTGAGTTTGTTAATCTTTATTTTTAAAAATACTGTATTCAAATCAACCTAATCTCATCAAATATATTTATAGTAAAAACTTGCTAATTTGGTCATGTTCATTAGGACTCTGTGATTATTTGGAGAAGGCCTGGGGTAAAGTTCATCTATTAGCAATATCTAAAAGATGGATTAATAAACAATAAAATAGTTTGAACCCAATTTCAAGGAGAATACATATCTTTTGAACAATAAAATCTGCTCTTAAGTCCTTAGAAACACCTATTTCACTCCAGACAACATAATTAAAGGTCATTTCTGTTGAAACTCATGTTTGTTTGCTAATTATGAAACGTTTTTGCCTTCTAAATGAGGAAATCCTTGTGATATGAAAGAAATAAACCTACAGTTCTGTGAAAATATTTTATAATTTAGACCACTGCCAAACAATAGTTTATGCATGAGAGTCAATTCAGGAAGAAATAAAATGTTTGCAAGTTATGCTTATTTTTTTATTTTTGTTCAAAGCAGGATAAACTCAATGAGAAAATTGATATTCAGCCACTAACATATTACCATTATCAGGACACATTAATATCAGATTTTGAAAAGTAGCAGTAGAATATGGTTTTATATTTCTTGCACTTTCCATTTTGAGACCTTTTAGAGTTTACTGAGGGATGTTAGTGTGTGGTACTTCACTTTGTGCCCAAGTGATACCTGAATTAGGGTCTCACTTTGTTGACAGTGACAGAGACGCTCACACAGGTGAAGTCACACAGAGAGATGGCCACAGCACTGGAATAAAAACTGGTCCATTTCATTCAGGGCTTCATGTGCCTCAGGTGGAGTGGATGAGGTGCTGTGCTATAGAGAAGGATGCTGCCGGTGCTGGTGATGGAAGCCTCCACCTCCCCTTCCTCTCTCCTGACCAAGCTTGTCTCTAGTCTCAGCTTCACCTGCAAATTCTGCGTGGAACTGAGAATGTCCTTTAACTTTCTGAACTTCAGTTTTCTTGTTCATAAAAGGGAGGCTTCGATTTGATTAGTGTTTCGAAAACATCATTCTTCCACCTACCATATGCCAATTTTTGCCATGGCCATCATCCATCAGTATCTGGTATGGTTTGGCTTGTCCCCACCCAAATCTCATCTTGAATTCTATGTGTTGTAGGAAGGACCTGATGGGAGGTAATTGAATCATGGGGGCAGATCTTTCCAGTGCCATTCTCGTGACAGTCTCATGAGAGCTGATGGTTATTATAAGCAGGAGTTTTCCTGCATAAGCTCTCTCTTTGCCTGTTGCCATCCATGTAAGACATGACTTGCTCCTTTTGCTTTCTGCTATAATCGTGAAGCTTTCTCAGCCATGTGGAACTGTAAGTCCAATTAAACCTCTTTCTTTTGTAAATTGCCCAGTCTCAGGTATATCTTTAATAGCAGCATGAAAACAAACTGTACAGTATCCTTGGCTTGATATCGCTATTATTTCATGGACTTTGCCTTCCTAAATTTATTGATTTTCTAATTTATTGATTGCTCTCAGAGTCTCCTCTTGGTAGGCAAGTTTGCAAAGTCTCGTTGCAAAGGTGCACAGATTTGGAAAGAGGAAACTTTCTACTGCTACCTTAAATGGAAAACCAGCATTACTTTACAGAGAGAAAACTGTTAAATACCGTGAAACGAAACAATGACAGTCAGTCCTCACACATGCTGTTGCCTGTGTCACATGATGCAGCTAAGACCTCCTCCCTGTCTGTTAAAAGGGAGACCAGCAAGTGTTAGAGAGTTGGGAAAGACAGCACTTCATGTAGACGTTCTTGACACACTCTAGTAGTGAAAGACAATTGAAAAGGGAATACCTCTTTCCTTTTGTGAGCCAAAGTCACTTAATTCATTGTCTGTTCTGCACCCAAATGTCTTCTCTACCAGCTGTGGCCTGCATCCTACACTTTGAGAAACACTGACAGGGAGAGGGGGTCTTTGAACGTTCTAAGAAGCTATCATTTATCCGATTTTAAAGAACTGAAAGATAGGAACCCCCATGGCAATCAATGACTATCTTTCACAGCTGTCAGGAACTGGAGTTCTTTTTCTACTTCAGCCCTTCCTGCTGTTCTGGAAACTCCGGTTATATTAGCCAAGCCCCAGTAGAAGCAGAAACAGCTGTTCATCGTCTTCCCCTAAATTCCCCTCTCGTGCTTGAAGATTGTTAGTGAGTCACCACTTGGTCTTTGTTTTTCTAAGCCAAATTATGTCGAGTCTTTAGCTTTCTCCTCTTCCATCCCATTTACCAATTATGTTTGTGGCTGTCTGATTTCCAACAAATTTCTACATGCACCTTGTGGATCCTTGAATTCTTCCTAGACCAAGGCCAGGGTATAAAAGATTTTTGGAGGTCTGCTATCTTACCCATATTACTTGAAGGCACCTTTCCTAAGAGAAGCATCAAAGTGTATGTAAGATAACTTCTATCCCAAGACCAGGGTTTGCTTGGCTGTCTCCTGCTCCTAGTTTCCTTCTCTAAATCTCTAGACCAGAGGTGCCAAATGGACTGCCGGAATATTGGAGCTGGTACTACTTGTGTCTAGCCCTGTGCTATTCCAGGTGTGATCTCTGGGCTGGCAGCATCAGTTCACCTGGGAGCCTTTTAAAAATGCATATTTTCAGGCCCCACCACGACTTACTGAAGCAGAATTTCTTGGCATGGGGCCCCTTAATCTGTGTTTTAACAGGCTCCTCAATTGATGTTTAGGTCCAATAAAGTTGAAGATTTGGCTGGATCCCACATAATATTTTAAACATTTTTGCATATGGCTCTGATTTTTAAAAGTTAGGTCTTTCATAATAATGCAACTTTCCAGCTTCTCTTTAAAAATTCCACCATCTGGAAATAATTTTCCAGACTTCACCTCCCTCCTGGAATCGCGCCTGTCAATATCTCCCAGTGATAATCTCCGCATGGCGATCCAGTGTCAGCTGCCATTTTCCATATGCAGGCATTATTGTTTTTCCTGGAGTGGAAGGAAGGTGAATGTAAATTACGTCTTGTACGTAGATTGCTATCGAAAGTGGTCAAATGAAAGACCCAGAGGGCCATGGGATTCAGTGAAAAGGAAAAGATTTCTGAGCGGAAGTGATGTGGCTTGCTTTAATCCTCTCCATTGTTTTCCTAGCCCTGTAAACATTTGCATATGTGACTCCAAGTGTGTTTTAGATTTGTTTGACTTTTCAAACGACAGCTTCCTCCTTTGACTCTGCAATATTGCCTCTGATTCCTGCTCAAGCCCTCTGCCTGTTCAAACCCTGGGTCCTGACCTCCTGCAGCCTGCTCTGACCCTTGGCTGTTTAACTGCTGCATGGCATGGATGCCACAAGTCACTCTTCAGTTGATTAGGAACCCCTGTGCTTTTAGTTTAGTACATTGATTTGTTCGGAATGTGCTGTGCCACGTAGGATGGAGGAAAAGCCTGCATTTGGGGAACAGGAGAGCTGAGTTTGATTTCAGGCTCTGCACTTACTGGGCTGTTAGGAGAACTAAGTGAGAAACACATGGAAAGTTCCTATCATAGTGTCTGACACATAGTAAACACCAAGTCAGTGGTATTTTTGAAGGAGTTTAGTACTTGTTTATTTGGTAATAATGTTAACTATGTATTTAGCACCTACATGAGGCCGGGGCTGTGCTAACTAGACATTAGGGTACAGAGATGAGGTAAGGGAGTCAGGCACATAAACTCTTGCAATAAAGGCCTATGTACGAAATGCTCTGGGACTGTGGTTAGGAGGAGCATTTGAAAGATTTTGTGTAGGTAGTTGTCGAGCTGGACAGTCAAGACTGCATAAGAATTTTCTTAGCAGAGAAAAGAATGAAGGGCTACTTGTGTATAAATACTCAGACATAAGAAAGAGTGTGGTGTGTTCTGTGAATGTTCCAAAAATAATGGTTAATTCCGTGTTCCTGGAGTAAATGGGAAGAGAACGAGAACATATGAGATTGGAAAGGTAGACAGGTGAATGGTGAAAGGCACTTTCCCAAACTTACAAGGATTTAAACTTCACATTGGAATAAAATTTGTGTTTTCAAAAGGCCACTGTGACCCCTGGATCTTCTAAAAAATCAATTAAATTATGCTCTATAGATTGTATGAGGAAGACATAGATTTGAGAGAAGACTCTTAGAGAAGTTACTATCCAAAATGGTGGACAAATATTTTTAAGGGACAATGTAGTCTCAGATTTGTTGAAAACTTAGGGAACCCATTCCTCATGCATTCCAGTGAGTAAAAGTTTTGCTGCATCAGACTTTCAGCTAAGTCAACGCAAACTTTGTGATTGAAACTAAAAATGACCAGAGTGGTGAGAGTTGTTGCCTTGGCAACACTGACAAAAGTACAGTCAGAGAAGGATTTACCTCCAGCTAGGCTGGGTAGGAATTTTCTGCAGCTAGGCTGTAGGTAAATTACTATTTGGTCTACTTTGGGCCAGCAAGTTAACACCATAGAAAAGTGTAGCTTGGCATTTCCTGACTTGGAAGTGCTTTAATTTGCTCCTCTCCACGAAGTATCCCCATGGGCTTTGCTCTGGGTTGGCCCTTTGTGAGGCAAATGTGTGATTCGATGGGCTTTGACAGGCCTGCCAGGCCAAAAAAATATCTTGCCAGGACCAACATTCCCACTCTGAGCTTTTTCTGTTGGTTAACACATTATTTCCAGAAAGCTCTGTCAAAATGTAGAAGCGTTACTGGAGAATTACAGCACAAGAAGCAAACAGCAGAGAAAAATGCAGGTCGTGTCAAAGAGAGAACACTAGATCGCCAGGCAGAGGTCTGGGTTCTACCCATAAAGTAACCGTAGCACAGCCCTCTGATCTTGGGCAAGTCTATTATTATGATTACTATTTGAATATTGGTTTCACTGTATATATTGATATAATATTTGTTCTCCACTGGGCAACTGTGAAGGTCAAATGATGTAGTAAGGTGTTTTGTAAACTATAAAGTACTATGCAAAATATAAGAGGCTATTATTTTACATGTGTCTAGGAATGAGGCGGAGGATAGTAATATTTTGATTGGGGTGAGGAAGGAACACACAGTGACTACAGCATGGGAAACAAGGTTGTAGCAGAAGGTGAGAAGAGGGGGGTCGGCTTCCATGAGGACATGGCATGCTTTTTGAGTCTTGTCTCCATGATACCCTAAGCCACTCTCTCTCTATCTCAGCCATCCTGAATTACTTGCCATCTACGCAACAGATCATGTTGTTTCATGTTTGCATTTTACAAAAACTGTTCTCTCTGCGTGGGTTTCCCTGCTCCATCTGGTCCACCTAAGTAACTCTGTCTTCTTTAAAGATCCATCTAGATAGGTTAGATGCTTCGCCACAGAAGTACCCGATACCTTTATGGTATTTGTTTCATCACATGGCAATTATGTGTACATATTTGCCTTTTCCACTTAGATGGTGCTATGGAATGAATTGTGTCTCCCCATGCTTCCAAACCCCCAAATTCATACCCTGAAGACCTAATCCTCAATGGGATTATGTTTGGAGACACAGCCTTTAAGGTAGTAATTAAGGTTAAATGAGGTCATAAGGGTAGAACCCTAATCCAATAGAATTAATGTCCTTATAAGGAGGAGAAGAGAACTGGAGTTTGAGTGCAGAAAAAAGGCCATGTAGGGGCCCAGGGAGAAGGCAGCCATCTGCAACTCAAGACCTCATCAGACACTAACTCTTCTGGCACCGTGATATTAGACTTCTGACTTTCAGAAGTGTGAAAAGATAAATTTCTGTCGTTTAGGTTACCAAATTTGTGGCATTTTGTGACGGCAGCCTGAGGAGACTATTATGTAGATATTTTGATGGTAAGATCTTAAGGGCAAAGACTGCGTGCTACTCATTTTTGTACAACCAGGGACTGGAAAATAGTAGATAGTAAGCATATAATTCTCGAATGAATGAATACATTAATAATGTGGCACACCAGCCAGGAGCGGTGGCTCACGCCTATAATCCTAGCACTTTGGGAACTTGAGGCAGGTGGATGGCGAGGTCAGGAGTTTGAGAGCAGCCTGGCCAATATGGTGAAACCCCATCTCTACCAAAAATACAAAAATTAACCAGGCATGGTGGCGTGCACCTGTAATCCCAGCTACTCAGGGGGCTGAGGTAGGAGAATCTCTTGAACCTGGGAGGCAGAAGTTGCAGTGAGCCGAGATTGCGGCATTGCACCCCAGCCTGGGCAACAGGGCGAGACTCCACCTCAAAAAATAATAATAATAATAATAAATAATAATGTAACACACCTGGGCTCAGTTGGTAAATCAGGTGAGGCCAGAACCTGACTAGCTGTTTACTCTGGGGCAGTGACTGTGACTATGGAGGCCTAGAGAATGAACAGTAGCAGGAACTTAGTGCGTTCATAGAGCAAGTCAGGGCAGGCAGATGTAAAACCAGGAGAGTCCCACTGCAGGTCACAGGCAGATGTCCAGGCTGGCCCTGGAGTAGATGTCAGAGAAGTTTAGTATCAGAGGAGCCTGGCGATGTGGGTAATACTTGCCTAAAACCCTCTAAAGTACTCCATTATCTATAGGATAAAGGTGAAGATTTGCACTCTGTCGATATGGTACTCTATGACATGGCCACAACCCACTCTCTCTGCCTACAATAGCCCTGTAGGTTGCACAGTAGGTATTTGTTTGTCTGTTACGGGATTATGTCTTCTTCACTTTTGTTTTTACCCAGTACCCAGAAGAAGGCCTGCTATATTGTAGGTGTTCAATAAATGAATGGGATAAGTCTAAGTAAGTTATATTCTGAGTGTGTCTCAGTCACTTGAAAATCCTCTTTATAGGCAAGTGTCATAGAGCTGGTCACCAGGATTTTTAAGTGACTGAGAAACACTTAGAATAGAACTTTTTTGTAGGGTCTTACCTTACTTTCATAGGGCTGCAGTCATCACCAGAAAGTTGGTGGCCAAAAACAACAGTAATTTTTTTTCTCGTAAATCCTTCCTTACCTCTTCTGGATTCTGTCGTTCTGGGTGTTCCTTGGCTTCTGGCTGCAAAAATCGAATCTCTGCCTGTCTTCCCTGGATTTCCGCTCTGCGTGTTCTCCTCTTCTTTGTGCGTCTTCTCTCCTTCTTTTCTCTATACTTGGCATTGGACTTAGGGTCCATCCTAATCTAGGATGATCTCATCTCAAGATTCTTAACTTTATTATATCTGCAAAGACTCTTTTCCAAATAATGTCACCTTCGTGGTTTTGTATAAACATATGTTTTGAGGGACCACTATTCAACCCACATAGATCCTCAGAGAATTTGCCACCGGGAAATAAGCTAAGGGAGTCGTTGGTCAAAGTTGGGTCTAAGATGAATGCTTAAGCTCATAGCTCAATTGTGGAGAGTGGTAGGAGGCAAATAAAGTCAGCAGCACAACTGGATTTGGTGTTAAATCCTTGAGCCATTGGCCTAGTGTTCCTTACATTGCTACAGACTAGGAGAGGAGCATAGAACCCAAAGACAGACAGGAAGACTAAGCAGCCTTGGTTTCAAGTTTGGAAGAATGCAAAAGCAGAAGTTTTGTTTTTTTTTCCTTTGACATTAAAGCCTGGTTTAAAAAAATACAGAGAGTGATACTATCCAATTTTTAAGAGAGTGAAGGGAAATGGTTACTTTCATATTAATGGTGAGGATCAAATTGGTACAACTGTAATACTCAATGTACTGAAATTTTTAAAAGAAATTTGCATACACTGTGATCCAGCAATTCCTCAAGTAAGGCAAAGATTTAGCTGCAAGCATATAGCAACAGGAAAAAACTGGAAATAACCGGTATTTTCAACAATAGGTGATTATTTGACTACATGACAGTTATCATGAATTCAATCGGTGGAAAACTATATTCCTATTAGAAAACAAGCAAACAATTGGTGTTGCTGCAATGTACTCTTTGACCTGATGTGATGATCATAAATATTCTGCTGAGTGAAAAAAGCAGATTAAAAAGTATATACACAATATTGTCCTATTTTAGTGAAAACATTTACATTTGACCTGAAGATAAGGGTGTGTGCACTGACATGTGAACAGCAATTATCTCTGTTTTGTGCAATTGTAAGTAATTTTTTTTGCTAATTTTTGTCTTTAGTCTATCATTAACATGTATTACTTATATGAAAATGCAAGTTATTTTAGAATATGAAAAATGTGGTCTCATTGAATAAACTTTTTCTAGCCTGTGTATTAGCTGCTACTATTATAGTTATCTAGCCATAATTATCTCTGATCTAATTTGCATAGTAATGTTAAAAAAAATGGCATATATTCTTACGTTAGTAGGAAACAAGAGCAGACAAGTTAATTTGTTTAAACATTTGTAAAGTGCCAGCAGCCTGGATGGCTTGAGGATTCCAAAATTCATCTTAATGTTTTAGAACATGCTGGCTGCTGAACCTTCTGTGCTGTCCACACTGTGTGGCATTAAAAGCTGGAAATGTAACCGCTTCTCACTTTTGATCTACTTTAAATGATCAGATGTCAGATGAAGCGAAAGGGGGTTGGGAGAAATCTCTTTGTAAATGGTGTGCAGCTGTGCAAGCAAGGGGCTTATTGTATCTGTTTCCTGGAAGGCATGTTGGAAATGCCATGGTTCTGGGGGCAGCCAAACTCCCTTCCTTGGAGCCCCAGATTGCCTTGGAGGTGAGAAAGCAGCCTGATGGGGGGAAGAATTAAGGGCCTAACAATTCAACCTGAGAGACTCCACTTGAGTCAATGGGATATATCAAGGATTCTGCTGCTCAGGGAGAAATTTGAAAACCTCTGATTGATTCAATCCCCTCATTTTAGAGAAGTACAAACCAAAGCCCAGGGCCAGGATGGGTGGGGATGACTTTCCCGAGGTCACTTACTGGCATAGCTGGATTTAAATGAGTCTTTGGATCTCTAATACTGTCTTCTTGTCTCTGGACTTTATTGATGTCCTCATGTTAAAACAGAACTCTAGAACCTCTCATGTATAGTTATGCACTTCTTAATAATGGGGATATGTTCTGAGAAATGTATAGTTAGGCAATTTCATCATCATGCAAACATCAGAGAGTACTTTCACAAACCTAAGTGGTATAGCCTACTACACAACACATCTAGGCATAGCCTGTTGATTGTAGGCTACAAACCTGTGCAGTATGTCACTGCACTGAATACTGTAGGGAACTGCAATGCAATGATAAGTATGTGTGTATCTAAACATATAAATACAGTCAAATGTGGTATAAAAGATATTAATAAAAAATGGTATACCTTTACGGGGTACTTACCATGAATGGAGCTTGAAGGACTGGAGGTTGTGCTGGGTGAGTCAGTGAGTGAGTGGCGAGTGAACGGTAAAGTCTAGGATGTTTCTAGACAGTACTGTAGACTTTATAAATACTGTACATCTAAGCTACACTAAATTTATAAAAGTATTCTCTTTAATAATAAATGACCCTTACCTTTTTTTACCTTAGAAACTTTCAATTGTTAAAAACATTTTGACTCATTTGTAACACAAAGAACAACTTAAAACACATATTGTACAGATGTACATTTTCTTTCTTTATATTCTTATTCTATATGTTGTTTTCTATTTTTAAATTTTTTATTACTAAAAAGTTTTAAGAAATGAAGACACAAACACACACATTAGCCTAGACCTCCACAGGGTCAGGATCATCAATAGCAAGGTCTCCCACCTCCACATCTTGTCCCACTGGAAAGTTCTCCAGAGCAGTAACACACATGGAGCTGTCATCTCCTATGATCACAATGCCTTCTTCTGGAAGACCTCCTGAAGGACCGCCTGAGGCTATTTTACAGTTCGCTTTTTTTGTTTTCATAAGTAGAAGGAGTGCATTCTAAAATAATAATAAAAAGTATAACATAGTAAATACATAAACCAGTAACATAGTCATTTTTTATCAAGTAATATGTACTGTACATAACTGTATGTGTTAGCCTTCCATATGACTGGTTTGTTTACACCAACATCACCACACACACATGAGTAATGATATACAGTGGCTGCAATGTCACTAGGCAATAAGCATTTTTGATCTCCATTATTATCTTATGGGACCACCGTCTTATATGCGGTCCATCATTGACCAAAACGTTGTTATGTGGAACACGGGAGTAAAACGATAGTTGCCTCTGATCTGACCAAAGGTCCACAGTGATAATGGCAACAGTTCTCCTCCTCCTCTACCCTCTTCTCCCTGAGTTTAGTAAATATGAAGTTTTGACCAACAGTAACCCCAAGCTCTAGTTCCTTCTGAGACCTCAGAGCTTATACCAGGTGCTCTTAGCCACAGGAAAATGGCTCGTGGAGGGACTCAGTGATCAATGCAGACCGTAGTCTCAGTGTGCAGCTGCCCCACCTCATTCCAGGGACAACACAGGAGGACCCACTTCTATTTTATTAAAGAAGGAGGATTTTTTCAAAAGTCAATTTTACTGCAAGGTGCTGTGAAAGAGCAGAGATTACTTATGCATACCCTTTGCTCCTCAAGAATCTTACGATCTATTAGATACATAGAGACAATCCATTTTATTACCAGGAAGAATGGAATAAGAATTTAAGATGGATTCAAGCAAACCTCTGCAGGGACAAAGAAGAAAGAGTGGTTCATTCTTTCACTACTAACACGTGTGTGGAGCATCTACTCAGGGCCCTGAACTAAGTGTTTTAACACAGGAAGTAGCAAAGAATTGTTCGCTCCCAATTTCTTGGCTTGATTGCCTAGAAAACTAGAGCACTTAATAATTTTTGTTGAGCCTGGAAATATAGTTATCTTCTTTTTAAAATATGAGTAGTCATCGTTAGACATTGAGAATGTTCAAATCTAAGCTTCATAGTTACACAGTTGTATATATATGGCCAGACGTATTCATAAAGGCTGAGGCAAAGTAGAAATCATGGATGCAACTTTGCATGTGACCAGATTTTTCTGGTTGTGAGTTCTCTGTTGTGAATTTTGTGTCCAATAAAATATAAAGCCCCTTGGCACATGTACACCATGGAATACTATGCAGCCATTAAAAAGGATGAGTTCATGTCCTTTGTAGGGACATGGATGAAGCTGGAAACCATCATGAACAAACTATCGCAAGGACAGAAAACCAAACACTGCATGTTCTCACTCATAGGTGGGAACTGAACAATGAGAACACTTGGACACAGGATGGGGAATATCACACACCAGGGCCTGTCGTGGGGTAGGGGGAGGGGGGAGGGATAGCATTAGGAGATATACCTAATGTATGACGAGTTAATGGATGCAGAACACCAATATGGCACATGTATACATATGTAACAAACCTGCACGTTGCACACGTGTACCCTAGAACTTAAAGTATAATAATAATAATAAATAATAATAATAAAAAATATAGAGCTCCTTGGAATCATGGAAATGTAGAGACCCAGAAACTTAGAAGTCATGCAGGAAAACCCATTCATTTCACAGATGATTACATTAAAATGTGATTACTACTCCAATCACATTACACTGTTGTATTTTTTGATACTATTTATCACTATTTACAAACATGTTTACTGATAAAAGGTGAAGATGAAAGGCTATTTTTCCTTCAAAATGTGCCCAAGTTATTTGTTGTTACCTAAAGGAACTCACATATCTCTCTTGGCCATTTTACCCAGTCCTTTGTCCCACCCCTTCTAATTCCAGGGAATGCCCTAGAATAGTATCATTAGGCAACATTAGTAATATTATTATAGATATATCTGGCTTAAAGCCATTTCAAGGCTCTGTAGTTCCAAGGGGTGAGCTTATTGTTTTGGTGTCCACATTTGAACTCCCTTTATTTTAGATCCTCTTCCTACCAGTGGCCAAGACAACGCTGGGGGACTGGGACTGTTCCTGCTTAGGGGAAGACCTGGCCATCTCTCTTTGGCTGTGACCTTCACACCCTTTTCTGCTTTCTGATTGGTCCTTTCCAAATATCTGGGGAGGTCATATGGTGGTGTCTAGATGCCTCTTCCTGCATGGGGAGAGGAGCCCTTTCTTTCTATGCAAGGAAATCAGAGAGAGGCTGTTGTTCTGCCTTGTCTAGGCTGAAGAAATCTTCCTGACTCTGCACCATCTGTCTCACTTTCCAAAGTTTGCCGATCTAACTAAAACTTTGACATCAATGCCTCTGTTATACATATGGATCCCTCCAGAACCTCAAAAGATGATAGGTGGCAGTTGAGGGAAGGATTACATCTCCTATATGTCCTTTCTCTCTCACACACACATCTATCTGTAGCTATCTCCTCTATGTATTATTGCCTACTTTTCTATGGTTTTCATAATGCTTGATAACTGGCAGAATCACCTACTCAGTCATTCAATTGGAGATATTCATTCATTCAGAAATAAGTTTACATAGGAGCCAACAAGGTTGCTTGCAAATCCAGTTACAGATTAAGTCCACTGGTTCTCTTCCCTTAACATCTCTGTGCTCTATTTCCATCTCTCTGTCTCCACTGCTACTGCCTTCATCTGGCTTTCATTAACTCTTCTCTTCTTTATTCCTCTGCCAGTCTTCCTTATTCTAATCTGTCATGGAGATGGCCAAGGACAATCTTTCTAAACATGATTCCTTTCACTAACTCCAAATGCGCCTGGTAAACCAGACAGGATGGAGAACACATGCTTTCATGGGTTATTCAAGACTCTTCCAGATTTAACCCATGCTCTCCTCTCCTTTGGGACCTCTTACCACCCTGATCAAGTTGCCTATGTCTCGACTACACTCATCAACCTGCAGTTCCCAATTCAACAGGTGGGTTCACACCTCCATTCCCCTGTTTACTCTGTAACTTCTGAAGAGAATTTCCATTGCCACCTGTTTGCATTTCAAGGTTCACCTATAGTGTCACTTCCTTTCTAAAGCCTCTTGTCCTCTTCTCTCTCAAGCAGATTTGACCATTTTCTGTAGAGACTACTATGGGGGAACTCTATTGACAGGGCTTTCAAAACCATTTATTACTCCCCCTTGTCAATGTCCACACTGGATCTAGGCCCTATTAGTTCAGGTGTCTATTTTATTTATCTCTGTATTTTTCCCATTCCTATGGTGTAAATATGTCTCCCCCAAAGTGTGTAAGATAAAATCCTAACCCCCAAGGTGATGGTTTTAGGAGGTGGAGCCTTTTGAGATGTGATTTAGTCATGAGGGTGGAGTCCCCACGATTGGGATTAGTCTCCTTATAAAGGAGACTCCAGACAGCTGCTTTGCCCCTTCCTCCATGTGAGGACACAGTGAGAAGACACTAAGACACTGTCTATGGAGAATGAGCTCTCACCAGACATCAAATCGGCTGACACCTTGATCTTGGACTTCCCAGCCTCCAGAAATGAGAAATGAATATCTGTTGTTTACAAGCCACTAAGTCGATGGTATTTTGTTATAGCAGCTCAAATGGACTAAGACACCTTCCTAGCACAAGGCCCTCACACGTGGTAGGCACACAGTAAATGCATGTTCAGTTAGTTAAGGTCCATGAATTGGACTGGCCATTATCACACAATCCACAAGTTTTAACAGGTGAGACCAGTTCTCATTCTTCCTCCTTCTCTGCTTCTCCTCATGCTCAGTTTATTCCCTTCCTAGCCCCTGAAGCCAATTGTAGAACAAAAACCTGATTTTCAGACATCTCTCTCTTCCTCTATTAACAATGGCTTTATTGTATTCAAATAAAATCTAACTCCTTATTAGTTAGGAATGTTCGTATCTAAACTTTTGCCAGTCTCGTAGCTTTATGTACATGGCTAGACATATTTATCAAGGCATTATAGAAAATACAGGTGATCATTTGTACATGACCAAATTTACCTCCTTAGTTTGATCTACAAAGTCCTATATGATTTGGTTCCTGACTTCTGTTACTTTATCTGGGCCACTCACCACTTCCTCACCACATTCCAGCACCCTGTTCTTCTTTTATCTCAAACACACCAAACTCAATCCTCCTGTCAGGCCTTTTGCACTGGGCGTTCCCTTTCTCTGAGATGCTCCCTGCCTCCCTCTGCTCAGTTTGTATCATGCGACATTCTAACAATTCAGGGCTAAGCAAAAATGCCACTTCTCAGAGGAGAAATTCCTGATAAATTCACCCCTACTCCAATTATTTTTGGTACCACTTATCACTATTTATAAACAAGATGTTTATTGATTTATTCCCTTGCATATTGTCTTGTTTCTGTGGACAAGAATGTAATAATGACACTTACATAGCTCACATTACATGCTGGCCATTGTTCTAAGTGCTTTCATGTGTATTGCCCACTTAGAGCAATGAGCCCATGAGGAAAGATCCCAGGCAGAGAGGGGTTGAGTAATTTGTCCAGCGTCTCAGTCCTCTTAATCACTGTGCTGTGCTGCTCAATGTGTGGATGTGGATCTTACGGATTGTGTTCACTACCATATTTTGGTTCTAAAAGGATATTGTTTTTATCCTTATGATCCAGGAAATGAATGAGTGAATACATGAAAACAGTATTGAATATGCTGCCTCTCCTTATTTTACGAGATGTTGGTATTGCATTTCAGTGGAAGAAGTTATAAAGAGGTAAAGTGAAATGCTTTTTGGTTTAAGTAAATTATCTTTATTCTAATTCTCTGGATATACTTTTCTAGACAGAAATCTGAAATCACTCTACCGCACAACAACAACAACAACAACAACAGCAACAACAACAACAACAGTCTTTGTTTAAGGTAGAATAGCAGTGAAAGGTTCACTCTATTCTTGGGAAGACATAAAACTTCACTTGCTATGCTCCATAAAGTATCCAGAATAATTCTATGCATAGCCATTAAAGAACTCTATAAAAGGCACTGAATGTTGAGATCACTCAAGCAATCTGATTGCTTAATTAAATGTCTAGAAATGCTCAATATGTGCCAATTGAAACTGTATCACCCATAAAGAAGAGAGACATGCTTTCTCTTTTTCTTTTAATTTTTGGTTTATAATAGCAATAACGACGTTGGGTATGGGCATTTCCTGGAGATTAATGACTGGCTAGGCTTTATGGCCCGGACTGCTTCTCCAGTGGACAATCAACTCCTCCCCACTTGTCGTTCATCCCCTGAAAAGCACCACACAGCTCCCTCTGGTTTGCTAAGGAATGTCAGTATTTGTCAAAGCTCGGGGTGGGGGTTGGTTTGTGAATAGTGATTTGTGGATTCTTGGAAACTCTGTGGCAATATTGACATCTCCAAAGAAGACAGGTTGCTGACTAACCTCAGAGGTGGCCTTTGATACACTCAGTGTATACACAAGAGCTTGCTTTCTTCCACTGAACATTTCAGTGTGATGGTTTAAAGGAGCTTACAATGAATTTTTCTGCTGTCGAAGCTTTGTTCTTTTGTCTTCTGCTATGTGATTTTCTTAAACCCATGTATGGACATAAAATGCTTTGAAATCATAGAAAAAAGCCTCTTTTGAAGTCAAAGATGTTGATGGCTGCATCTAAGGAAATGGTTCTGAATACGTATAGGAGAATACAAGCAAGTCAAGTTTCCTTCACCCCATCTTGGCAAGGCTAGGAGTGCTGGAAAATCTACAACTGGTTGCAATTTTAATTGTGATTCTTTGCTTGTTAATTGCCAAAAGAGAGACTTAATTTAAAACATGATCACTCTCTCTCCAGTTCCAGAATGTCAACGTGGCATATATTTAGTTACTCCTTCCCATTTGTCAACAGCAGCGTCACAGTTTTGTAAGCCTGTGTTGTAAGTATGGCCTTGAGTTTTGTCTACGGTAACAATGATATTAGCACCAAACATTTGAATAGTGCTTTAGAATTTACAGAATGCTTTTTAGGGGCACATGATCAATCTTGTTTTCCAGAAGAGGAAGCTGTTCTGAGAGATACTGACTTGCCCAAAATCATATGTTCTATAAGTAGAGGAGGTATTCCACATTTTCTGATTCTAAATTCAGTCTTTTCTCAGGTCTTCCTATTTCCTATCTTTCAAAGAGAGCTCATCATACACTTTTTTTTAATCCCTTAAATAATTTCTTTTTTTCTATGTGAGAGCAGGTGATGGGCCTTAAACAATAACAGTTGCTACTGTCTATTGTTAACTATGGACACACATTTCACATATATTATTTCATTTTATCTTCACAGATCAGTGAGGCAGGAACTATTACCATATTACAGGGGAGAAGACTGGTTCAACAAGGTCAAATATTCTAGTGGACTCAGGCTCTGTAGACAAGTCTCTAAAATCCATAATCTTTTGCCTGTGCTGTCATGCTATTCAAAAAAGACTATCCTTTGTGGGAATTTGATGGTTTGGTAATTTTATTTCTGTTGCTTAATATGAAATATGGCTGTTCAGTGAGTCAAGAATGAAACCTTTGAGAGCTCAGGACCAATAATACTGTTGACCACAAGATGAAAATATCCCACCCGAATGGTAGCCAGAGTGGAGCTCTCTTTAGAGGTGGTATGGGGTGGGCTTTGGCATTCCCCTTGATTATGACAGGAATAGTTAATCTGACAAATATCTTCATTTTTAAAAATTTTTCCTACTTGTGACATCAAGTGGTATATATATATATACACACACACACATATATACCCACACATATATACACACACACATATATATACACACACACACATATATACACACACACATATATATATACACACACATATATATATATCAAGTGATATATATACCAGGTGGTTGGTTGTTGTATCATGGGACAGACATTTGCAGGTTTTGTGATTGCCAGGCTTAAACCTTAGGGGGACGTACTTTAAAGACCCACTGGACTACTAGGAACTAGATGAATCTTTTACTTCATCCCTCACATTCTTTGGAGTAAGGAAACTAAAACCTAGGAAGGCTAGATTACTTGCTCAAAGTCTTTAAGCAAGTATTGGTTTCATTTTGTTTCCTGGAGATAAGTGATTGATGAGTTTTGTAGCTGCTCTGGGAATTATATTTGTACTATAGAGAAGGAGATAGACCCAGGCCCTGCCCTCGGAGAGCTTAGCGTGTAAAGTCAGAGATTAGAATCTTTCTTTTAGCATAATTCAATAATCAACTAAACATGCTACTCTTTTGTGTTTTTTTTGTTTTTTTTTTTTGTTTTTTGAGACAAAATCTCACTCTGTTGCCCAGGCTGGAGTGCAGTGGTGCCATCTTGGCTCACTGCAACCTCTGCCTCCCAGGTTCAAGTGATTATCCTGCCTCAGCCTCCTGAGTAGCTGGGACTACAGGCACCCGCCACCATGCCCGGCTCAGTTTTTGTATTTTTAGTAGAGACGGGTTTCATCGTGTTAGCCAGGATGGTCTCTATCTCCTGACCTTGTGATCCACCCACCTCAGCCTCCCAGAGTGCTGGGATTACAGGCCTGAGCCAAGGTGCCCTGACCATGTTACTGATTTTAAAGCTATGCTCATGTCTTCGCTCACCCTGAGTCCTTGCTGGTCAGGTATGTATCAACATATTCTTGTGATGCAGCACCTGGGATGTCAGCTACACACAGGCGATAGCCAGGGAGTTTCCCTTTTAACCTGATGAATTGGAGTGGGGTAAGACACAGACCTTGAAGGTGCTCTTCACATACTTCTGGGCTGGAATTAGGCCTGGGCAACTTGGTGCCTCCCTAATGCTTCCTTTTCCCTTAGAGCTCGACTCTAGTGCTGATCTCCTGCGGAGGGATAAGAAAGCGACGGGATCACTGCTTCCTTTGAAGGCTTCACTCCCCATTTCCTCCCTCCTCTGCTTGTCTCCTCCTTTTCAGGGAGTTTCATTCTGTGATGGTCCCACTGGGCCATTTTGTTCTTCGGGTGTCCCTGACAGACATCAGATCTCCCCCTGAAGGTTAAAGCGAGGAACAGGGCAATATGGTCAATATGGTCAAAACTGCATCCACTTGATTGAAGATCTTGAGAAATGAGATTGTTTTGTCAGTTTTTCAAGTTGTTCATTTATATGATTCTATTGCACAGCCTCAGGAGAAAACAAAAATAAAAGCAAACAAAAACAAAATTAAAAAATAGCACCTTGGAACTTCAGAGTCCACGGTAATTTATTTTCTCCGAAGAGCTTTCTCCTGTGGTTTCTCACTCTGGAGAACTTGATTTGCCATCAATATTTAAGATGAAAATAAAGTAGTTCTTCAAAAATGAAGATCACTTAAAACACAGTGCTACTTAAATGTCAAGAAGCCATTATGTTTAATAGCATTTTTTAAACTATTAAAGTTGAGTGGTTACTTTTTATTTTGCATTTAGTCACTCATGGGAGACATTTATTTAGTCTTCTATGCTACAAATAGTGATGATGTTAGTAGAGAAAATTCTCATTCTGAATAATGGTCTCATTTATATCATATCTCTTAGTAGAAAATATTCATATCTTACCAAGGAATGAAAATGTACGAACTGTTAAAGGAGTGAGAATACTGTGAAAATGATGACCTTAAGGCTATAGAATTATGAAATCAAAAAATGTGATAATTAGTTTGTGTTGGTGAAATGGCATATATACTGTGTATGTGTTTTAACCACCTTTAGGGGAATGGGCAACCTTAAAAACAAATAAAAAGATCTTAAAATTTCTTGTCAATAAATTTAGAATACAATACCATCCAGGCCCCTTCCATAATATAACCGAACACACAAGAGCTGAAAAGAAAATATGGAATATAAATATAAATGAGATTCTTTCACTCTTGTGTGTTAATTTATGAAGCAATTTTTAAATAGCCATTTTTCTTTTTTTTTTTTTTTCAGAACTCCTTTATTTTCATTTTAAACATTTGTGGTAAATCAAGCTCTCCAGAGACAGTGCCTGGCAGTTACTTAAGAAAAATATTTAGTAATTCTGTGGAAATCTTGCAACCTTTTCTTTAACTTTTTAGTCTCCTATCAGATGCGTTAAATTCTTGACGATATCTCTAAACTAGAGAAAAATTGCAAATTCTATACAAAAATGGCATTATCTTTTGAATCTTTGTTTTTTGTGAGTACAAATCAGAAATGTAGAATGTGTTGAGGACACAGGAGAGGGTACAGATGTGTGCTGCGGGGAGCTAAAACATGCAATTCTTATGTAGACAGCATCTGATCCTTTAACATTTGTGATTCTGAAGTCCCCTGATCCTGGGTCTCATGTGGATGATAACCTTTAATGAAAAAGGCCACCACTTATGGGGTGTCTACTGTATGTTGCATATTTACCAATTTGGTCAATTAAGATTTTTTTGGGTGTAACTGATGGAAAAATCAAGTAAGAATTGACTCTTCCAGTATTCAAACAATACCACCTGGAGTTGACGTTCCTCCACTTCTCAGCTGTTTCTTTATGTTGTTAGATGTAACCATGCAGTCAGGGCAACATTTCTTAACCTCAGCTCTATTGCCATTTTGGGACAGAAAATTCTTTGTTGTTGGGGGCCATCCTGTGCATTGTAGAATGTTTAGCACCACCCCAGTCTCTATCCATTAGGTGACAATAGCAGCTTTCTCAGAGTTATGACAACCAAAAATGTTCCCACATATTGCCAAATGTCCCCTGCTGGTCATTGAGAGCCACCAGAACCACTGGAATAAATTAACATGGCGCCAGGTGCTCTTGAAGCTGTATCTTTTCTGATTCAGAACCAGCAGAGAAAGACTTCTGTCCCAGAATTCTCAGGGAAAAACATTCTGAGATTCACTCTTATTGGACCTACTCAGGAAGGTGGCCCACCCTCGAAGCAGTTGCCTTTAAGTCACCCCTGAAGCCAGCTGAGATTGGTAGGCCCAAGCCATGTGCTTCACCCTAGGGATGGGAATGGAGCACCAGTCATACCATGTAGATGAGAGATGGGTAGAGAGAGACTATCACCCAGTGAAAACCAAGGGAACAGCTGCAAGAGGGGTGGAAGCTGGGTGAGGCAAACAGCAAATGTCTACTTGCAGAAAAATGACCTCATTTAATTTCACCGTAAGTGAGGCACAGAGAGAATAAGTAAATTGCCTAAAGTCATACAGCCAATGCATGGTCAGATATACAATGGTTTTATTATATGAATCAATGGGAAACAACGCCTTTCTTTCTACAATCATAGAGCTGTCAAGAGTTAACAAATTCTTCATGTCCAGGTGTATTTGCAGTGCCTTTCTGAAGCAGAGTAGGATATCTGCTCTCAGTACTCTGACTTAAAAATTAAAATATATTTTTCCCCAGTTACAATATCATAAGTGGTCAAACGGTATATTTATAATACTGCCATGTTAGTATTAACACCTACTTCTGATTCATTATTAGTTAAATAGGCTTATTTTCTAATTTAGAAAACCAGTCATAATGAATGAAATTGTTTCTATCAAAAAATGCATTCTGAATACTAAACTGTCAGCTTACCAATGAACTTCTGGAAAATGCAGTACATTTCTAAGCTAGGGCTTGCATGTGTTATGAAGCCGACACTGTACTTTTAGGTGATTCATTTCTTCTAGGAGACTTGAATTATTTGTTCAAAGTTTCAAGTCACTGGTTGAATTTCTAATAATAATGAAATTTACACAAGTTCCCATGTTACAGACCAGAAAATGACCCAAATCTAAGAATACATGAAACAATGAGAAGTTGCACAATGAGCTCCAGGGATCTACCTGTCACTTGCCACCTATATTCCCATTTTTAATCAAAGATCTTTGTTAATCATATCTGGACAGGTTATAAGTCACTATATCTTAAGAGATTTCAACTCAATATTGAGCTCAAAGTTGATTTACTTACATTAGGCAGAAAGGAAACATGATTGTTTTTACTTGTGAAATGCATTGGCTTCATTTTAAAGCTGCCCAAAGTCCTGAAAGCAGAGAGAGAGGAAGAGAGATCCCTGCCCTTCCCGAGGTTAGAATTTTGGACTTGTCTTTGGAAGTGCAGTACTTCTTATAAAATTTTCTTACCTGTCTCCCACTCACATCTTCAACAATTTAACAAATTCCCTTTAAGTAGGCTGCCATTTTACACTGTTGCCATCTACTTGTCAACTTTTAAGCTGCTCTTTTGCATAAGGTGATGGTAATGAGCAGGGAAATCCCATTGCTTAAATTTAGTGAAACTTTAACTCACTCAAGCGGCCTCTTTGGTGAGTTATTCTCTTTAAGAGATGATGTGAAAATATCTATTTAAAATAAGGTTAAGAGCATTACTGCAGTAACTTTTACTTTTAAAAACGGGTACCTTTGGAAACACATTTATATCAAGAATGTTCAAGAATTGCAGAAAACAGCTGCACACAGTCTTGAGAAAAATAGCTTTAGCTTTCTATAATTTTTGCACTGTTTAAGGACTGCACTAAAGGAATTTGAAATCAAGATGATTGACATTATGCTTTTCTTTAATGCTGCAGACATGGGCTTAAAAAAAAAAGTACTCCACACGCAAAACATAATTGCTCTCTGCTTCTGCAAAGGGTTCCCTTCAATATAATTGCATTTTCCTGATATAACTGATTAAAATAAATTAAATGAGCCACTCACTTATTCTTCCAGTTTGCAAACTTTGAAATTTTTAACAGGGTTTTTATACAGGCATACACTGTGCAACTCTACATACTATTTAGTAAAGTGTATTATAAGTGCACTTTTGAAAACCTAGATAACAAGTTCTTAATAAAAAGAAAAGATGACACAATGTCTAGCCCAGGGGCCATCAAGTAAATCTCTTTTGATGCCTTTTCAAGACAGCTGGTTCTTACCAGCTTTGTCTAGGCCCTCTCTAAGATGGGAGCTGCCTTCGGTGAAATTTATATTTCCTCTGATTTGTTTGCATCACCATTTGGTAAATGTTGATGAAGAAGAAGCAAAGTTCTTGGGATGGGCTTCCATTTCCATGTTCTTTCATGATCCTTAGCTTTACTATTAAAAAAATATGTATCTGTATCTATATGTATGTGTGTATATTACATTATTAATTATGTATATGTGTATGTTTTACAAAGATGGGCTTGTTTTGAGGCTTTTTATAAAGAAGTCCCAACTAAGCTTTCTTGTGATTTACACATTTATGAACACATGTATTATTTTAGTGGTAAATCGATGTCATTTGCACTACAGAAAATATATCAGAGCTTATAAATATGTTGCAAAATAATGGCTACTTGGCTTAAAGTAACTTATTGAGTATGTGGCAGTTGTTAGAAAAAAAGAGTTCATGCATTGATCAATGGAACGACTGCAGAGTGACTATAAACCAAAATGGGAAGGGAGAATAGAGAGAATAGAAATCGTGGTAGAAGACAGAGTGGCAGACGAAATATTGGAAATAATCTACTCATTTTCAGTTTTCTTTCTAAATAACATCATATCTCACTGTGTCTGTTGTCACCAGGTGTTATAAACCTTAAATATGTGGGTTTTTTTGGTTTTGTTTTGTTTTTGTTTTTTTTTCTCTGAGAAATTTTGAGGGAGTGAAGGAGACTGAGCTCCTCAAGTCTTTTAAACATTCTGGTCAGGTTTCCTCCAGGGGCTTGCTGCTGGAAGAATGTCTTATGGGTAAATTTCTACTCTCTCAGCGGGGAGTGTTTTGCATGAACTGACTCCCAAGAGAATATGTTATTCCATACAACAAAGCCTGGGCAGTGACTCATATTAAACTGACCAGGATGGGGGAGGGGAAACGTTGACCTGGAGGGAGTTGAGGGGAGGGTAGAGGACACAATTTACTTTCTAAAAACTGACTACAGCTCTCTGGGAAATGAGAAAGCTCTGAGGTTTCTGTGTTTCCTTGTGATGTCTTTGTATAAAAAGTATTTGCAACATGTCATAAGAATTTTCTAAGACAAAATGAAGATTCTTAGTCAAGGGAAGAAAACCCAAGACTTTCTGAGACAAAAAGTCAGGAAACTGTCTTTCTCACCCGCAGTTGTTAGTGATAATATCAGCCATAATTGATAGGATGGACATGGCTAATTTAATAAAGCCAGTTACTGCTCAGCACCAGAAACAAGACTCATAAAGATACTGATTTTAAAGGAAAGCCATTTCTTGCCTGGATTTGCATGTTTCAGTGCGACACAGCGTAAACATGGATTCCTCTCACATTAGCTAAAATAACTTGAATCTCCAATACCTTTCCTTTTTAAAAAGGTTAGCGACTCCCCGACTATTACTGCCCTGATGTTTTCTATTGTTAGAGGTCTGCTTCTTGATAAAAATGATACAGCTTTGCAATTCGATCCTTTTAATTATCTTTTTTATTATTACAACATGCACCAGGGGCCTAAACTTCCGAGGATTTATTGATAAGACCATCTTCCACTTGTACGGCCCCATTTTATTGCTGTTTTTATAATGGTTTCTAACTAATAAAATGTTATCTTATTCATTTTGTTTATGTGTAATAAATCAGAAGCCTTTCCCCTTCTTCGGCTAGGCAGATATGGGTGTGCACCGTTTGCGGAGATTGTCTCAATATGTTAAACCAATGATGTCTTTTGCATACAAATAGAAATTAGTACAAGAGCATTTCATTAAGGAAAGTATCACTGTTCTGCATGACCTAGGGACAATTAATATTCTAAATACAAAATCATGTGACTTGGGGTTTTGCCTCTTTCCAGCAACCAAAGCTGTGAAAAGCTGTCTGGAATAAAGCTTAGGTTTCTTCTTCATTTCTATGAGCAATATTATTTCCTTGATGAAGAAAATAGATGCAATGGAAAAAAAGCGTGTGCAGTTCTTAGGCAGCTTTATATCCTGGATGTTATATTCATTCAACAGATATTTATTAAACCCTTGAGATGTGTCAGACACTGTGGTAGGTGCAGGAGTGAACAAGAGACATGGTTCCTGCCCCCAGACAGCTTATATTTTTATGGGGGGAAACAGATACCAAACAAATGATTATGTCAATGAATATGTAATTTCAATTGTGATCAGGATTGGGAAGGAAAAGCTCAGGAAATGGAGACAGTATGTCGCATTAGGATTCATTCACTCATTCAAAGGACTTTTCATTTTCTTGCTTTATTCGAAGACAAGGAAGGCACCGCTGCAGCCTGGTGAGGGAGGCTTGCCCTTGCAGACTGTCTCATGGGGTCCCCTGAGGCACTGAGGAGCAGTTCACCCAAAGAAGCAGGCAGGACATTGTGCTGAGAGGAGGAGCTGCCATGTTATCTGAGAGCCGAAAAGTTTTCCGGGCACAAGACCACATGGGCAAAGGCAAGGGGAAGGGCAGGGCATGCTTTCAGAGGAGAGGGAATAGTTCTAGGAAACCAGGGGAGGGGACCTGCAAGGTTTGGAAGTAAGCCTGGAAAATCAGGCTGAAGGCAAGTGGTGAAGAACGTTGTGTGCTTTGCTGAGACATTCGGACTTTATTCTGAGAGCTGTGGGGGGTCCTCGTAGGAATTTAAACAGGGAGGTCATAGTGGACATATTCAGTGACCGATAGAGCATCCATCTGTCCATTTCGCCTTCCTGAGAGTAGTTCCACTTATTTACAGCTAGCTACCCATCTCCCAATAGCCCATATGCTCCAGGGGAAGTTGAACCGACCTCCAGCTGCAGGGCTTGACCCTATTAAGGATCATCAGAACCCCCTTAATATTACTTAATAGCCCTCTTAATACTTCTCTGGACCTGACTGAACTGGCCATTTTGGCTGAGGCCAGTCAGCTCATGACTTCGCTTTGGCTACAGAACCCAATTTAGGAATAAGTATATGACCAATTCCTGCCAGTTAGATGCAAATGGGGGATCCGTGGGAAAATTCTGGGAGAGCAATTTCTTTTCTCTTAACAGAGCCATTGAACAAGATGCCTTTTCTTCTTATGAAAGCCAAGGGGGTACAGATGTGGAGCCCAGATTGCTATAACCAGCATGCTGTCTGGTTGCCGACCTCAAGCTGAAGCTCTCACCCCCAGTACAGTACAGTTTGCATGGTTTTGTATGCCCCTGACTCACGTGATCCTAGGTAGGGTACACAATGGAGATAGTCATTGTAAATACCTCATAGGAGGCTTGGCACGGTGCTTGGCTCATGGTAAGTGCATAATAAATGTTAATTATTTTTATTCATTCATTAAATACTTACTGAGAGTCTACTATATCCAGGCACCTTGCTAAGTACTAAGGATAGAAAGTAAGCAAGAAAGACACAATCCTTGCCCTCAAGGAATTTGCAGGTTATGACTTATCTTTTATTTGTCACTAGCATGGATTTTATTATTTTCCATATTGTAGTTAGCGACTGACATGTACTTTACTCATGTTCATGTCCACCCATGGTGCTTAAGATGGTGACTTATAGGTGGTGGGAACTCACTGAATGTCTGCTGAAAGGAAATGCCAAAATAAACGTATCCTATGCCTTGTAAGTGCAAACCCTGAGCCAAGCCACAGTAGCAATACTCATGGAGAGTCTGTGTAGTTTAGTGGTTAGAGGAACTGGTATTGGTTTCAGAAAGGTTTTCCTTTAAATTCTGGCTCTGACGCTCAATAGCTGTGTAAATCTGAGCATGTTACTCTTTCCTTGTCCTTAATATGCTAATACCTGTCTCATTAGGGGTGTTATGAGGGATTAAATGAGATGGAAATTATATATATTAAATATTATACATAGTGCATTGCCTAGAAGTGCACAATATATTATATATTGTACATAGTACATTGCCTGGAAGAAAGTCACCTCAATAAATTACAGTTCTTTGTTATTTTTTAACAAAGGTGAAGTTGGGGTATTTCACTGACATGAAATATTCACTTTGTATTCATTTGGGTATTTTATTTTAACAAACTTTAGTCATTTTGGTTCCCCAGCTTCTGGATACTTTCCTATTTGAGCAGAAGCCCAAGGAGGGGGCAAATATTTCCTATCTCTACTGGCTAACAGCTAGATCCAGGGCCAAAACTTGAGTGTGAATAAGAAGTTTCTGTCTAGGACTTTGAATAATGAGAGAATGATGTGAAGACATAGAGACTGTTAGACATTATCCATGGCATTTATGCTGGACTCAGGAGATCACTGGTGTAGAGTGAATGTCCAGGGCAATTGAATCTAGCAGGATGGAATGGGTCGGGAGAGAGCACATGGCCAGTAGTGATGGGGCAGGGTCCTGGCTGTACTCACAGACTCTTGAGCCTAGTTCCTCTGCCTTCAGATCCATTCCTTGAACGTCCCAACACCATTTATTCATTCCCTTCCTGTGTAAATCAACCAGAGTTACTTTCTGTTGTTTGCCACCAATGACCTTAGTTGCATTTGTGATTGCATAAATGCATCTAACATTTGCATTCTATGAAATGTGAGAACTTCTAAACCAGAAATTCAGATTTTGTACTTTTATGGCATTAATGGAATACCTTATGAGTTACTGAAGGTTATTTGTGTTATTAAAAAGTAAACTTGAAAAAAAATCAATATGAAGTCTTCTCACTTACTCTTTCTAAACCATTAAAAGCCAGATACCCAGCTGTGAGGCTACCATATAAAAATAACATTATTTTATATTTCTTGAGCTTGGCTGAAATCCAGACATGATGCTGCTCAGATAATGTTATTTTCAATGTGTCATCTTATTTCGTGGCAATCTTCACTGTATGTGTAACTCAAGAAAATATTGACTACAAGCCAATCCATGGGCCAAAACCTTAAATCTAAAACTCTCTCCCAACTTTTTACTTTAGCTCACTTTTTACTTTTGAAATGCAGTCTTTGTAATAGGCATTGTCTCAGTTTTAGAGGAGGAGATCTTCTGTCAACAATATTTAGATCAGTTGTAGTTAAAACTTTTTATTTTTCTCTTATCTGGAAGGTGATTTTAATAGAAGATTCTCTTTGAATAAACCCAGAGTTCAGAGGCTACATGATTTTTATGGTACTGTTCTCAGGGAAGATTGGAGCCTTTTATTGGTCATGGTCTCTTCTGTGTTAAACAATATACGGAGCAAGATAGAAACAGTGTTGAATTCATGGACAAAAACAAATTAAACAAATTAAACAAATTTGAGAGGAGAAAAGGGAATCATGGCAGACAGGAAGCAGGACTAGATTGCAGCTCTGACTCGGATGGACAGAGCAGTGTATGGAGGCTCACATCATGAATTTTAGCTCCAGAACGACTGCAGGAATAAACTAGGAAACCCAAGAGGGCCCACCGACCCTCTGAAGGAAGCGGGTTGCTCCCGCAGGACCCAGGAGACACTGCAAATATGCTGAGTGCCCAAACTGCAGAAGTGGGAAAGGGAGATTGTCTACCTGTAAACACACACTCCCACTGGGGAAACTGAAGGTCTAGATTACGGGAGAAGATTTTGACCTTATCTGGAGCTCAGTCAATTTAGAGAGCCAAGGGAGGTACGGAAGTGGAGGAAGCAGTGGAAAAGGCCCTGTGAGCTCTCTGGGTCCCCAGGCTGGTCATTCCTGCCTGGCTTCACAGGAATCCTTTGGGAGGGCTGCCAGAGGCACTGGAGAAAGGCCACAAGGAGAAGGAAATCTCTAGCTGAACATAGTAACAATTTGAACTGATTAAGAAGCCTCCTGGCCAGAACTTGGGGAAGGGTGTGAATCTGGAATGCAGATTCCACTGACTGGGGAAGAAGGAAATCCATACTTGCTTTCGCAGCTGGGAGGCAGGTAACCTGGGGCAAGTTCATAGCCCTGCTCACCCACTGCCTGGAAATAAACTTGGTGTGGTTGGGGGTGTATAGTGGGAGTGAGACTGGCACTCTGGGTTGCATGGGAGCTGGGTAAGGTCTGTGACTGCTGGCTAGCCCCCACTTCCCTGACAATCTGCATGACACAGTAGAGATAGCCACAATCCTCCTGGGAACATAACTCCATTGATCTGGGAACCTCACCCCCATCCCCCACATAGCTGCAGCAAGGTCCACCCAAGGAGAGTCTGAGCTCAGACAAGCCTAGGCCTGCCCCCACCCCGTGGTCCTTCCGTACTCATCCTAGTAACTAAGACAAAGGGCATATACACTTGGGAGTTCTAGGGCCTCACCTACCATCTGTTTCTCTCCACACTACCACAGCAGATGCTCTCTGGAAAGCACCACCTCCTGGCAGGAGGCCAACCAGTACAAAAATAGTGCATTAAACCACCAAAGCTAAGAACCCACACAGAGTCCATTTTACCCCCCTGCAACCTCCACTGGAATAGGCGCTGGCATCCATGACTGAGAGACCCACAGATGTTTCACATCACAGGACTCTGTACAGACAGCCCCCAGTACTAGCCCAGAGCCTGGTAGACTCCCTGGGTGGCTAGATCCAGAAGAAAGATAATAATCACTACAGCTCAGTTCTCAGGAAGCCACATGCATAGGAAAAGGGGGAGAGTACTACATCAAGGAACACCCCATGGGACAAAAGAATCTGAACAAAAGCCTTCAGCCTTAGACCTTCCCTCTGACAGAGGCTACCCAAAGGAGAAGGAACCAGAAAACCAACTCTGATAATATGACAAAGCAGGGCTTTTAAACACCCCACAAAAAAAATCACAGTAGCTCACCAGCAATGGATCCAAACCAAGAAGAAATCCCTGGTTTACCTGAAAAAGAATTCAGGAGGTTAGTTATTAGATAATCAAGGAGGCACCAGAGAAAGGTGAAACCCAACATAAAGAAATCAAGAAAATGATGCAAGGTGAAGGGAGAAATATTCAATGACATAGCTAACATAAATAAAAAACAATCAAAACTTCAGGAAATAATGGACACACTTATAGAAATGCAAAATGCTCTGGAAAGTCTCAGCAATAGAATTGAACAAGTAGAAGAAAGCAATTCATAGCTTGAAGACAAGGTCTTTGAATTAACCCAATCTAACAAAAACAAGGAAAAAAGAAAAAGAAAATGTGAACAAGGCCTCCAAGAAGCCTGGGATTATGTTAAGTGACCAAACCTAAGAATAATTGGCATTCCTGAGGAAGAAGAGAAATACAAAAGTTTGGAAAACATATTTAGAGGAATAATTGAGGAAAACTTCCTTGGCCTTGCTAGAGACCTAGGCATCCAAATACAAGAAGCACAAAGAACACCTGGGAAATTCATTGCAAAATGATCATCACCTAGGCACATTGTCATCAGGTTATCTAAAGGTAAGATGAAGGAAAGAAGTTTAAGAGTTGTGAGGCAAAAGCACCAGGTAACCTATAAAGGAAAACCTATCAGATTATCACAGATTTCTCAGCAGAAGCCCTACAAACTGGAAGAGATTTGTGACCCTACCTTCAGCTTCCTCAAACAAAACAATGATCAGCCAAGAATTTTGAATCCAGCAAAACTAAGCTTCATATATGAAGGAAACATACAGTCTTTTTCAGACAAACAAATGCTGAGAGAATTCACCACTACAAAGCCACTACTACAAGGACTGCTAAAAGGAGCTCTATATCTTGAAACAAATCCTGGAAGCACATCACAACAGAACCTCTTTAAAGCATAAATCTCACAGGAATTTTACAACAAAAACACAATTTAAAAAACAAAAACAAAAAATGACAGGCAACAGATAGCACAATGAATGGAATGGTATCTCATACCTCAATACTAACACTGAATATAAATGGCCTAAATGCTTTACTTAAAAGATACAGAACTGCAGAATGGATAAGAATTAACCAACCAACTATCTTCTGCCTTCAAGAGACTCACCTAACACATAAGGACTCACATAAACTTAAGGTAAAGTGGTGGAAAAAGACATTTCATGCAAATGAACACCAAAAGTGAACAGGAATAGCTCCTCTTATATCAGACAAAACAAACTATAAAGCAACACCAGTTTAAAAAGACAAAGAGGGACATTATTGGTAAAAGGCCTTGTCCAACAGGAAAATATCACAATCCTAAACATATTTGCACCTGCACTGAAGCTCTCAAATTTATAAAACAATTGCTAATAGACTTGAGAAATGAGATAGACAGCAACATAATAATAGTGGGGACTTAAATACTCCACTGACAGCACTAGACAGCTCATCAAGACAGAAAGTCAACAAAGAAACAATGGATTTAAACTCTACCTTGGAAAAAATGGACTTAACAGATATATACAGAACATTCCATCAAACAACTGCAGAATATACATTCTATTCATTTTCTAGTTTATGCATGTAAAGGTGTTCATAGAAAACTACCAACCAATATTCCTGATGAACATAGATGCTAAACTCCTTAACAAAGTACTAGCTGACCAAATCCAACAACATATCAAAAAGATAATCCACCATGTTCAAGTGGGTTTCATACCAGGGATGGTTAAACATATGCAAGTCAATAAATGTGATACACCACATAAACAGAATTAAAAACAAAAATCACATGATCACCTCAATAGATGCAGAAAAAGCATTCAACAAAATTCATCATCGCTTTATGATGAAAACTCTCAGCAACATTGGCATACAAGGGACACACTTCAATGTAATAAAAACCATCTATGACAAACCCACAGCCAACATAATACTGAGTGGGCAAAAGTTGAAAGCATTCCCTCTGAGAACTGGAAAAAGACAAGGATGCCCACTCTCACCACTCCTCTTCAACATAGTACTAGAAGTCCTATCCAGAGCAATCAGACAAAAGAAATAAAGGGCATCCAAATTAGTAAAGAGGAAGTCAAACTGTCATTGTTTGCCGATGATATGATCCTCTACCTCAAAAACCCTAAAGACTCCTCCAGAAAGCCCCTAGAACTGATAAAAGAATTCAGCAAAGTTTCTGGATACAAAATTAATATACACAAATCAGTACTCTTCTATGCACCAAGAGTGACCAAGCAGAGAATCAAATCAAGAATTCAACCCCTTTTACAATAGCTGCAAAAAATAAAATAAAATACAATACTTAGAAATATACTGAACCAAGGTGGTGGAAGACTTCTACAAGGAAAATTACAAAACACTGCTGAAAGAAATCATAGATGAACAAACAAATGGAAACACATCCCATGCTCATGGAAGGGTAGAATCAATATTGTGAAAATGACCATATTGCCAAAAGTAATCTACAAATTCAATACAATTCCCATCAAAATACCACTATCATTCTTCACAGAATTAGAAAAAACAATTCTAAAATTCATATAGAATCTAAAAAGAGCCTGCATAACCAAAGCAAGACTAAGCTAAAAGAACAAATCTGGAGGCATCACATTACCTGATTTCAAACTATACTATAAGGCCATAGTCACCAAAATAGCATGGTACTGGAATTAAAATAGGCACATAGACCAATGGAGCAGAGTAGAGAACCCATAAATAAACCCAAGTACTTACAGCCAACTGATCTTCAACAAAGCAAACAAAAACATAAGTGGGGAAAGGACACTCTTTTCAACAAACAGTGCTGGGATAATTGGTTAGCCACATGTAGGAGAATAAAACTGGATCCTCATTTCTCACCTTATATAAAAATCAACTCAAGATAAAGGACTTAAATCTAAGACCTGAAACTATAAAAACTCTAGAAGATAACATTGGAAAAACCCTTCTAGAAATTGACTTAGGTAAGGATTTCTTGACCAAGAACCCAAAAACAAATGCAATAAAAACAAAGATAAATAGCTGGGACTTAATTAAACTAAAGACCTTTTGCACAGCAAAAGGAACAGTCAGCAGAGTAAACAGACAACCCACAGAGTGGGAGAAAATCTTCCTAATCTATACATGGGACAAAGGACTAACATCCAGAATCTACAATGAACTCAAACAAATCAGCAAGAAAAAAAACAGTCCCATCAAAAAGTGGGTTAAGGACATGAATAGACAGTTCTCAAAAGAAGATATCCAAATGGCCAACAAACATATGAAAAAAATACTCAACATTACTAATGATCAGGGAAATGCAAATCAAAGCCACAATGTGATACCAGGTAACTCCTGCAAGAATGGCCATAATTTAAAAAATCAAAAAAACAGTAGATGTTGGTGTGGATGTGGTGATCAGGGAACACTTCTATACTGCTGGTGGGACTGTAAACTAGTGCAACCACTATGGAAAACAGTGTGGAGATTCCTTAAGGAACTAAAAGTAGAACTACCATTTGATCCAGCAATCCCACTACTGGGTATCTACCCAGAGGAAAAGAAGTCATTATATGGAAAAGACACTTGCACATGCATGTTTATAGCAGCACAATTTGCAATTGCAAAAACGTGGAGCCAATCCAAATGCCCATCAAGTGGATAAAGAACCTATATATATGTGTGTGTGTGTGTGTATATATGAATACATATAAGTGTGTGTATATATATGTGTGCGTGTATATATGTATCACCATAAGTGTAATATTTATATATTAAAAAAATGGAATAGTGCTCAACCATAAAAAGGAATGAATTAATGAAAATGAAGATTATTATTCTAAGTGAAGTAACTCAGGAATGGAAAGCCAAACATTGTATGTTCTCGCTGATGTGTGGGAGCTGAGCTATGAGGACGCAAAGGCATAAGAATGATACAATGGACTTTGGAGACTTGGGGAAAAGGGTGGGAGGGAGGTGTGGGATAAAAGCCTACAAATAGGGTGCAATATGTACTGCTCGGGTGCTGGGCACACCAAAATCTCACAAATCACCACTAAAGAACTTATGTAACCAAACACCACCTGTTCCCCAATAACCTATGGAAATAAAAAAAAATTATAAATGGAGATAAAAAGTAAACATAGAAAAGGTACAGTAAAAATATGGTATTATAATCTTATGGGACCCCTGCTGTATATGTGGTCTGTCATTAACATTAATGTTGTTATGTAGAGAGTGACTGTATATGGAATAACTCATGAGGCTAACATTAGAAACCATTTGAAAAATAAAGTAATGAAAAACTCCTAAAAAATAAATAAATTTGAGGGACATTAGAGATGATCTAGTTTAGAGAAATCAAACAGCCTTTATTATGCATGCCAATTTTAATCATGGGTGGGGTTGCATGGAGTGTTGTTGAGAATATTTATGAAATTGCATCCAAATTCAGTGAGAAAGAGTACTATAATCAATGAGTAATGCCTGTCATAGAAGGGCAGGGTCATGATACATATGTCAATTATTTGTTCTGTGATCTAGTCCAAAACCTTCATCTCACGAATGAGGAACAGAATTCCAGAAAGGGGAGGGCCTCTCCATAACTTATTAGTTTATGATGTTCCTTTTCACAGATAAACACCTCAGTTCTCCAATGATTCTTTATGGAATGTGATTTTAAGACCCTGGCCACACTTTGTGCTGTATACATTTCAGTTTGTTGTGTGAGAACAGCAAGGGGTCCTGAAAGGCATTGGCTATGGATTCCGGACATAGCTAGGTTTGAATCCTAGCTCATCTACTCCCCAACATCTCTGAAACTTAGCTGCCTCATCTTAAAACAAGATTGGTAATTATTTTATATCCATAGGGTTGTGACAGTCCATTTATTCATTTCACACGTATTTCTTGTGCACTTGCTATGTGTCAATGCACTAGAGCTAGAACAGTGAACAAAATAGGCAAAATCCTTTACCATCCGGAAGCTAACTTTCTACTGGGTTAATGAGATTTTATGTGTGTCTGTGTGTGTCTATTAACAAGTATCTGACACATAGTGGATACCCACTAATCACTGGTTCCCTTTCATCCCTTGCTGGCCCTGAACTCTACATACTTCTCTATGTCTGATGAGGGCAGAGCAGCTGGGCCTGGCAATAACCTTCCTTTGTTAGCGACATGTACTAAATTTGGTTAAGAGCAATCTTAATTCACAAGAACTCTTGGGAGATCGTTCTTTTGCTCTGTGGGTCCTTTCCTAGCCTGAGTAGGGTACAACTGCATCTATGGGTGGCCACAGACCATTGGCACCCTGCCCTCAAATGGTAAGTTCAGCCAGGGTCCTCTTTTGCATACCCACTGGACATCAGTTTCTTTGTCACTCTTTCTACTAATTCCCTCCCTCCTTTCTACACACATAGAACAAAGGAAGAATGAAATTCATGAAGGATAAAGCCTGTCGGTGCTCAGAAAATCAGTCTCTCTCTCTTCCCTCCACGTTTTTTCCTTGCAAAAGAAGGAAGGACTCTAATGTCTAGCTGCTCACATCTCTTTCTTGAGGTTTAAGGGGGTTCTATTAGGAACAGAAGAAGGGGTAGAAGCCTCCCCTACTCACTTGCGTGCCTTGTAGTTGTGATTTGCACATCTCCTTCAAATTTCCATCCTGTACACTTTAGGAAAATAAAAGTGGCTACTCACCAAGAAAAGACTAGGTAGGTAGTTAATAGATGGATTCAGTTCTTGTTGGGGAAAGAAGAAACCTAAATACAATGGATTTAAAATGTAAAATGATTTCAGTGGACAGTTCCTAGAATCTGAAGAAATATATAGTTAGAGAAACAGTTTTGGTAATGTGAACCAGAATTGGACTAATCTCCTTCTCCCCTAAATTTGATTATTTTCCCCAGGTAGTTCGCACTCTTACAACATAATGAAGGGCTAAGTGCCCAGGGGAGTTTTCCATTTCCTCTCTTTCCTGCTTGGTTTTGGGTGTGCATGGAAAACAGTGCTTGTGGAAAATTTGGTTGTGGTCTGTTTCCTATGGTTCACAGTCCAGGTGAAGCCAGTTGGAAATTAGATTTCTGTTTGGAGAGATGTATAGATTTTTTTTCTCCTATGCAAAGATAATGATGCTGTTGGTGTGAGGAAAAGTTGGAGGACATTTCCTGGGCACAAGATTTGGGGGGCTGGCACAAAGTTTGGGAGTGGTTTCCACATCTGCTTTTCACTTCCTGGTTGTGTAAGCAAAGAAAGTGGGAGGGGAGAGATCTTAGACATGCACAGAATCTTGCCTATGTGGAAAACTTTATAAACTTTCAAAGTGCTGCATGCACTGCCAGCAGCATCTTCTGAATCCTGTAGGGGCCGTGTGGAGGAGGCTGGGCAGAAATATTTTCCCTGTTTCATATTTGAGAAAATGGAGATGTGGCAGGGCAAAGTGTCTTGTTTACACTTACTGAGTAAGACAGAGGCAAGACCAGGATGAGAACCCACATCGCCTGCACTTCAACCAGGTCCTGTCCCACCTTCCTGCCGAGGCTGACTTCACTTGTCTAGGAGCCTGGTACCTTAAAGCTCTTCGTGACAGTTGTTCCAGCTGCTGGTCCCGGTCTCAAGTGGTTTATCATCCAGCTGAGGGTCTCAAAATCTGCGACTGTTGCCAGTGACTAAAGCTGAGCCAAAGATGGACTTCTCTGTCTGTGTCCCCACAAATCCTAAACTAAAGGTCATTTGGGCTTCAAGCCACATGCTGATCCCCCAGAATCATAAGACCTGTCTCTTCCATCCACTAATTTAAGTTGACTCGTTGGCATTCCAGTTTTATCATAGAAAAAGTAATGATGAGAATTGTTTGCCTCGTGGAGTTGTTATAACTAAGGGAGAAAATTAATGTGAAGATGTTTTGTAAAGAATAAAGTACTGCATAAATGTAATTTATTCATGTATTACATAGCAGTTACTGTGTGCCAAGCCCTGTTTGAAAGCTTTACAAATATTAGCTCAGGTAATCTTCACAGTAACCCTATGAGCTAAATGTTATTACAATGATAATCCTTATTTTACACATATGGAAACTGCTTGTCCATGTCCCACAGTTGGCAAAAGTAGAGCTGGGATATGAACCCAGGAAATATGAAGCAGACAGAATCTACATCCTCGACCATAACCCCACGCTGCCTGCAATACGTGATGATTATAATTATGATTAGAGATGTGACTAGAAAAGGCACAAACAACTCTCACTTTTTCTCTTTTAAAAGCCTGTGAAAAATAAAATAAAATTATGCAGAGAATGAATTGAGGAATGTTGAAGATAAAAGCAGAAATTAATAAATTATAAAAGAGAAAGATGCAGAAATGACAGACACTTTCAAGAGCTGATTCTCTGAAGAAAAAAAAACGTAAAAGAAAGAAACTTCTTGAAGTCTAATGAAAAAAAAAGAACAAGTAAAAGCACAACCACAAGCACTAGAAATGATAAGATATATCATGTATTAGGAGGTGGAAAATGTATGAATACATTATCTATAATTCTATAGCAAGATGTGAAAAAATGTTCCCAGATCAATTTCCTAGGTTAATTTTGGTAATTTAGAATTCCTTAGGAAATTGACCAAGGAATGAATATATATATATATGTATTCATCTGAAATATATATATATTATACATGTTATATATATAATATATATAAGATATTATATATAACATATATATTATATATATCATCACATAATCCTTTAATGGCAAATATATAATATATATAAATATATATTATATATTTATAATATGTATATTTATATATAATATATAAATATATAATATATATTATATATAATATATATAATATATAATATATATTATATAATATATATATTATATATATATCATCGGCATAATCCTTTAATGGCAAAACTGAAAGGGAGTCCCATGAATATGAACGTATCCACAATCATCAACCCTGATTTGGCAAAAAGATAAGAAATAAAGCAGAATAATTCAAAAAGATGGGGACAAAACTATGTGTGATGGTGTTCTTAACAATACGAAAATCTCAACCAAAGGAGCAAATAAATTAATAAGAGTTCGGGAAGGTGGCAGGTTAGAAAAGAAAATAAATATCCAAAATGTAGGTTTCCTGCCTACTAGCAATAATTAATTTTCAAATGACATGGAAAAGTCCCACCCCCTTTGTAACATCAGCCAATATTGTGGAATAATTATAAATACATAATAAATGGGCAAGTATGTGTACTACATTTCAGAATCAACCTATTTAAAATTTCAAAACTTTATCCCATTGTGGTGGCCATGGAAAGAGAACCTGCTTGACTCCAATACCGCCCACCAAGTAAAGGCCACGCCCTCCCCGGGATGCTCCCAGTCAATGAGCAAAAGCGATTGGGTACCAGCACATGGCTAATTCTACCAGAGGTGGAAATCCTCCATTGCGAAATCTTTGGCCTAGACTCCCAATCAGCTGGCTGAGATTTTCTTGGCTGCACAGCAGTGTGAGGCTAGTTTTACCCATTTCCTTCCCCCACCTATTTCTTGTCCTTTCCCTCTCCCCTCTTTTTCTCAATAAGACATTTGAGGTTTATTCCTTTCCTTCTTTATGAATGTCAGATTTCATCAGTGGCTGACAGTGTTCCTGCCTTTTCCTGTGTTCTCTCCTATATTTTTCTCAGGCTCCCCCGCCACCTACCCCATAACCTAAAAAAGCCACTAGAGAAAATTATCTTTAAATATGTTGGGTTTACTCAGGAATAAGAAATCAGGATTATAATCTGGAATGCATGGAATGGCAAACCACCAGGGAAGGGTAAAAGGAAGCTTGCATTAGCAAAAAGGAATTTAAATAAGACCTTAGAAACAAAGTTTATTGGTTCCAGAGATGCAAAGCCAGGATTGTTGTCAGTTCATTGGTGGTCTTCCCATTTACTGGGCATGTGTTCTGAGAGAATCTTACCTGAATTACTGCAGTCCTAAAGAATGTCTGGTAATAAATCTTATCAAAGCAGGGGATGCATGAAGGTGAAAGGGTTTCTTACGGGGTTTTTAGAAAGTCCTTGTGAAAGGTTTTTATCTCAGGCATGTAAGCATGTGCTTCCTCTGCTTCATGCCTTCCCAGCCTTATTTCGTCTGGGTCTAATGAAAGTGATTTCCTCTTGTTATCCGCAACTTTCACACCCCACAACGCATCTCTTGCATGTCTGATTCTGTTCTAACTTTGGCTTCCTGAAGAACTTGAATTAAAACCCACCAACAATGCTATTTCATAAGCCCCTTTCCAGCTTTTTTTTTTTTTTTTTTCTATTTCGCTCTGTCTACTATTTAACATTCTCTGGTATAATTACTTATCTTGTTCATTGTCTTTATCTCTATCTCACTAGAATATAACCTCCATGAGAGCAAGGAATTCTATTTGTTCTTTATGTTCAGTACCTAAAATAATTCCTGGCTCATGTCAAGTGCTCAATAAACATTTGTTGAATGAATTAATGAAGGAAATGTTGTTAAATAAGACTTGAATAATGTTCTTGGAAAAGATGAAAATCCCAGTAGAATTTTAAAAAGTTTAAATTGAAAAATAAATATTTAAAAATAGACAACAAAATGTCAAAAAGAATAGCAAGATATTATGTGAGATATTGAAAATCTAAAGATGCAATAATTAAAGCAGCCTGGTGATGATTTGGGCATGGATGGACTGATCAGTAGGGGAGAATTAAAGCCCACTGTCATGCATTTTTGCAAACTCGAGGCATGAATAAGCATTTAAGGAAAGTATTATTCAATAAATGATATTAGGAAATCAACGAGAAAATAACAAAAAGACAATTCACAAGAGAAGAAATACAAATAACTTATACAACTATGAAAAAAATATTTGACTCAAGGAATTACAATTAAAAAAAGGCACCATTTCACCTTTAAATTTGGAAAGGTAGGGTAGGTAGGTAAATAGAATATTTATATTGAACAGAGAAATCATGTGTTCTTTATGCTATTGATGATGCTGTCAACTGTCAAAAGACTGTAGGATGATTTGACACTATACGTAAGAAAACTGATGGTTTTGTGTATCTTTTGAACAACTTTCCAATTTATGATTGCAGCTTAAGAAAATAACATAAATATGAGCAAAAATTTAACTAAAATATATTTCTTGCCATATTGTTTATAAAAACTTAAAAAATGGAAATAAATATGAGACACTAAAAAATTGGCTGAATAAATTGTACCACATGCACATGATGATGTATAATTTAGCCATTTGAGTGATTTTGTAGAATATTTAATGTCAGAACGATGCTAAAACTTTTACTGGTCAGAATAAACTAGATAAATGGAGATAGGTATAATCTAGTGTGAGAAGAATTCCAAAGTTCTCAGTGCTTTACACAATGGCTCATATAGAACTGGGTGACAAAGACAGCTCTCCTCCCTCCACATGTTGGTTTAGCATTTCAAGATATCTCCTTCTTATGGGAAAATATCCTATATTTCCATCTCCATGTCACAGCAGGAAAAGGGCAGATCAGATAGTCACTACTACTAAAATGCTTCTACTTCAAAGTCGCATATGTCACTTCAACTTAAATTTTATTTGGCAAAGTCAATGGTTATATCGCACCTCAAAGGACAGGGAAGTTAGTCATTTTGTGGACTTGCAAGGAGAAGAGAAAAAGATATTAATTAATAGTAGTATTCTTCCAATTAATGTATTCTGTTAAGAATTTAAAATGACAGTACAGCTTGTAAAAATTGCATGTATATATTGTTTGTGTGTGCATCTCTGTGTGTATCTGTTTGGATAGAGATATGGATAAGGTAGATGTAGACAGATACATATGTACATATAGAGTCAACAGAATCTCTCTGGGTACCAGGGCAATAGATGATTTTTGTTTTCTCCTTCTTCTTATCTGTTTTTTTTTTTTTTTTTTTTTTTTTTTTTTGAGACGGAATTTCACTCTTATCACCCAGGCTGGAGTGCAGTGGCATGATCTTGGCTCACTGCAACCTCCCCCTCCCGGGTTCAAGTGATTCTCCTGCCTTAGCCTCCTGAGTAGCTGGGATTACAGGTGCCCGCTGCCATGCCTGGCTAATTTTTTTTTTTTTTTTTTTTTGTATTTTAGTAGAGACGGGGTTTTGCCATATTGGCCAGGCTGGTCTCGAACTCCTGACCTCAGGTGATCCTCCCATCTCAGTCTTCCAAAGTGCTGGGATTACGGGTGTGAGCCACCAGGCCTGGCCTCTTATCTCTATTTTTAAAGTATTTTTACAATAAGCAAATGTTGTTATAATAAGAAATGAAGTTGTAACATTAAGAAAAAAGGTACATAATATGTTTATAACTGTTTGAAATTCAAATTTTATGTGTCTTTTAAGAAAGTAAAATCCTTTCAATTTTACCCTTTGCCATTTTTTATCATTCCTATCTCTTCTCTCTACTACTTTGCTCAGGTCCCTAAGCAGAATAAATTGTTGTTAAACTTCTGTTTGAGATGATTGTTGTTAATTTCCATCCCAGTTCAATAAGATAGTGCTCAACTCCTGTGACTGAGTTATGATTAAAATAGCATTACTCCTCTTAAGGAAGATACAACGAAAGGACAGTTGGAGTTAAGTATATTCTAATGGCATGAGAGCAATTGTCACTAAAGAGATTTAAGATATGACCTTTTATTCTCGACCACAACTGTTCTAAAAAAAAAGAAAGAAAGAAAAAAAAAAAAAGCCTTGTGCATTTTGAATATCAGCACTCAACCCCATTTGGTTTAGCAAAAAACTTTGAAGGTTGAATTTTAACCCTGTTTTCTATTTCATTCTTGCCCCTTAGAATTCAAGTGTCTGTATTGGTGAAGGCAAAAGTCCTGCTTGATTGAGGCCTCCATAGCCTGTGACTCCATCTGAGCAGTGTCCCTTCAGAAGCTGCTTAAACATTTCCCTGAGCTTACAGAATTGCACTGCACTCTGGGTAAGCATGGTGTCTATTATATGGTATTGAGATTAATGAGATGAATCTGCCTTAGACGAGGGGATCTTCAGAAAGCATCCAAACCAGCCTGCACACAGGACAGCTTGTGTGATAAAGCAGAGTCTTTAGAGAGATGTATTTGGACTTCCACAAGTTCTGATGAGATCCTCACTCTCCTTCAGATGTGAGGCTCCAAAAGGAGGACTTTAGGATCTAGAAGTTTGCATCCCAGTGTCTCCTGGAGAACGTTGCTAATCTGTTTGCTATGAATTCTGACTTTATTAACTTTCTTCCAAATCTTTAAAATAAACAAACCCTATTTAATTTACCTGAGAAAAGTCTATGCCTGTCAGTCCTTCATTCTGAGCTGGCTATTTACATTTGTAAATGTAAATATGAAGGCCATGAAGGAATAGAAATACTCTTGAGCTCACTTAAGCAGAAAAGTAGCATCCTTAAATTTAAGGACACATGCAGAAACACCCAAAACCTGTGTTCCAGTTCTGGGAAAGATAATCAGAATGGTGTATCTTGGATTAGGGGATTTAAGACTCCCAAGTCAAATAAGTTACAGCCTTGCAACAATGTAAGGAATTAAATTGTATTAACTGATGACTTCCCAGTGGATGGTGTGAGGCAGTGGTCAGTGAAGGGTGATTGTGGATTTCTAGTAATTCACTATAAAGAGAGGTATGTTGAGAACTCTCAAGAGTCTCTCGTGGTTGGGCATACCAGTGTCCATCAATGTCCAATTTCTTCCCCATTCATGGTGCAAGGAATATACTTACTTTCTTCAGCTCCCTTGCAGTTAAGTGGGCACCATATGACTTATTCTGGCCAATGAAGGATGAATGGAAGTGAAAGATATCACCTCTGGGCTGAAATAGTAAAAGGAGCATATGTTTTTCCAGTCTTGCTCATTCCTGCTGAATCATCCAAGGTGGTGGTGTCTCCAACAGTTTGGAATTTGTGGTGACCCCATAGGGAAGGTGTATTAGTCCATTTTCACTCTGCTGATAAAGACATACCCGAGACTGGGAAGAAAAAGATGTTTAATAGACTTACAGTTCCATATGACTGGCGAGGCCTCACAATCATGGCGGAAAGCAGGAGGACCAAGTCACATCTTACATGGATGGCCTCAGGCAAAGAGAGAGCTTGTGCAGGAAAACTCCCCTTTTTAAAACCATCAGATCGGCCGGGTGCGGTGGCTCACACCTGTAATCCCAGCACTTTGGGAGGCTGAGGTGGGTGGATCACAAGGTCAGGAGATCGAGACCATCCTGGCTAACACAGTGAAACCCTGTCTCTACTAAAAATACAAAAAAATAGCCGGGCGTGGTGGCAGGCGCCGGTAGTCCCAGCTACTCAGGTGGCTGAGGCAGGAGAATGGTGTGAACCCGGGAGGTGGAGCTTGCAGTGAGCTGAGATCATGCCACTGCATTCCAGCCTGGGCCACAGAGCGAAACTCCTTCTCAAAAAAAAAAAAAAAAAAAAAAAAAAAAAAAATCAGCTCTCTCGAGACTTATTCCCTATCATGAGAACAGCACGGGAAAGACCTGCCCCATGATTCAGTTACCTCCCACTGGGTCTCTCCCACAACATGTGGGGATTCAATATGAGACTTGGGTGGGGACAAAACCATACCATATCAGGATGGTTGCCCTGAAGAGATACCTGGACCAGTAGCTGACATTACATGACTGAGAAATGCATCTTTGTGGTGGTAACCTACTCATTTTTGTGGGCTATTGGTTACCATGGCAAAAATCAGTCTATCCTGACTAATTTACTCTGTACACTGATTCTAATCCATTTTCAGTCTGGACCCAAGTCTGGTTTTATGTCCTGTCTGATCTGGTCTCAATTTGGGCCATTGCTGAGTGCTGACCACACTATAGCTGTTTATTTAGCACTGGGTTTTCCAAGCCATCTTATCCACCGCAGGACAAGATGCTGTCTTTAAGATCCTTGACTCAATAAACTGCTCTGAGGAAGCAGTTGCCATGCCACGCTTTTCAGATGGGTCCTTTCTTCTGTCCAACCTTTATTATATAAAGTAGTTAAGAAAATGTGCTTCATATTCAGATGAGCTTAGGTGCAAATCTAGTCTCAGTCATTTCTAGCCAAGAAAATGGAAACAAAAAATGAGAAAGTTGCTTAATCTAAAACCTTGATTTCCTTACTTACAGAACGGAAATGGTAATAGCACTTATGTACAGGACTGCTGAGAAGGTAGAATGAGAAAAGTGAGTAATATGCCTGGGAGGAAGTGCTGTTACATAGTACATGCTCAATAAAAGCTGGTTGTTAGTATTCTTCCCATTTCTTCCCTAGATTAGGGTCAGTTTCCTATTTCCCAAGTCCTTTCTTAGTAAGTCACAGTTTAGCCATTATCAACCTATTCTGGCAGGTGTGGGATGACCTGACAATATGCCCGAAAATCTTCATCTAATAATCTTTTCCTTGGGGTTTAGAGGGTAGGAATTTTATCTGCTAAAAGGAAGGCTTACCAAAAGGACAAAGTGCTGGGGACATAGTTCCAAGTCTCAGCATGTATGTCCCCAAGCAGTCTTCTGTTGGCCAAACAGCTAAGAAGGAAAGAATAAGCAACATCCCTTCTTCTTGCCCCATCTTTGCTTACTGGTTTGGCTGCTGTGTGTGGGCCATGCTTCTAAGAATGAATCCTCTCTGTTTTCTGCTCTGCTTCCTTCTTGGGGATTCTCCATTGACCTCTGGACTCCAGCCATCCTAAACGTTCCTCCGTTCCTCCAGGGCCATGCTTTGCCTACCTCCTGGCATTCATGCATTTTCTTCCCTTGGTCAGAAAAATCCTCCCTCCCACCCTGCCACTCTCACTTGGCTACCTCTTATTCGAAGTTAGGTTTTCACATAGACATCACTTTTCTGGGAAGTCTTTCCTGACTCTGCAGTCCTAGGGCGTTGCTTCTACTGTGAACTCCATAGCATCTCACTTCTTCCTACCACTCCCATGTTTATCCTAATTGACTGTCTACTCATTTCTCATTAGGGTTTAAGCCACCTGAAGGGTTGTAGCCCCAGTGCCTTACATAGGACCTGGCACATCACAGATGGTCAATAAATAGTTCTTGACAGAATGAATGAATGTCTTCTGCTCAGAATTTTCATATTCATCTTAAATTTTCATATTGACTCTATCTCTGTATCTAAAAATCATCTTCCAAAGATCTCTTCAGTAGTGCATTATTCTTTATCACCCTTGCCCCAGTATCCCCTGCCTACCCTTCCCTTCCTCCATGCCCATATGCCAGCTAGCTCCAGTTCATTCTGGAATGGCACAGTAGGAAGCATGATAGTGTAGAACCTGGCTACTCAAAGAATAATCTGGGCCACAGAAGCTTTGGTATCCCCTTGGGAGCTTATTAGAAATAGGGAATATCGGCCTCACTCCAGACCTATTGAATTGAATCTATCATTTAACGAGATCCACAGGTATTTAATTCTGAAGCACATTTAGATTTGAGAAGTGCTGATGTTTGATTTGTGCACTTTACCCTCTAAACATCAGTTTCCTTTATTCCAAATGAGAAAAATAATACCTGTACCACTGAGTTTAGGTATAAGTTCGGCAGTTCGTATACAACACTTAGCATAATAAAGGTGGATATTATTGAAACATCCTTCCTTTTCCTGGGTCATTAGTCAGAGATCCCCAGTATGCTTTTGCATATGAATGACGGTCTCTAATTTGCCCTGGATGAAACTTGTAGACTATTTCCATTTTTGAAATCCTAAAGAGCCCATCTTTGAATTGTAACTTTTAGGAGGGTCTCTTCTTCCAATGAACTCTGAGTGGACATTACTGTTTTGGGAAATACCAGTTTTTAGTGCACATCTTAACATTTTAGAAATGTCCTCATTATCAACTAAGTTATTAGCTCCTAAGTAATGAGGCCATGTCTTAAAGCCCTTTTGTCTTTAGCAGCTGGAAAAATATAATGTCCTAAAAGAGGAAGAGCTCAAATATATTCTGATTTTGATGATGATAATGACAATTGCTTTCTGTTGATCATAACTTTCTGGAGAGGTAGAATTTGTTACTCTCATCTTCCTAGCCCAATGTAGTGCTATGGTTTCCAAAGTTCTATTTCAGCAATGGTACCCTTTTGGCAATAAAATATTACAGAACCTCAGTAGATACTAAACATCAGAACTGTGCTGCTCTGGCTAAAATTGGGAAGCGAGCCCAGAATGCCTCACTTTTCATCTCTGTGTCCCATGCCCACATGGCTACAGGAGTCTAGGAGTCAAAAGAACTGGCTTTGAGATCTTCTCAAAAGCTTAGCAAGGATCTTGATCATGTCACTTTCAACCTGGTGACCCTCAACCAGCTCATTCTCAAAATACACTTGTTTACAAAATGGTGGTAAAGAGACAATACTGAAAAACTGGCATTAATACTGCTGTTTTATGTTTTAAAGGGAAACGACATCTCCACTGTTTTGTACTTTTTGTCCTCAAATATCATGAGATATCAGAGAGATCCAGGATCTAGGACCAAAAGTCCTCTAAGAAAAACTGACAAAGGGGATTTAGATTTTTAAGCACATTACCCTTGAGAGGAGGTATAGGCCCCAAAGAGCTAATTTGGCCTTATATGTAAGAAAGGGGAGAGAAGCAGAATGGGGAAGTCTTTGCTAGAAGTGTGGAATCTGACCTCGTTGGAACTCAAAACATGATAACCCCAAATTTGGCACCTTGGTCTGCTAAGGATTTTAATCTGAAGGAAACTGAGGAAACCACAGAAACAGGAAGGTTGCCATATTAGTCAGAGTTCTCTAGAGGGACAGAACTAATAGGCTAGATGTATATATGAAGGGGAGTTTATTAAGGAATGTTGACTTACATGATCACAAGGTGAAGTCCCACAATAGGCCATCTGCAAGCTGAGGAGCATGGAAGCCAGTCTGAGACCCAAAACTTCAAAAGTAGGGAAGTCAACAGTGCAGTCTTCAGTCTGTGGTCAAATGTCCAAGAGTCCAAAAGCTGAAGAAGCTGGAGTCAGATGTTCAACGACAGGAAGCATCTAGTATGGGAGAAAGATACAGGCCAGAAGACTCAGCCAGTCGGGTCCTTCCACGTTTCTCTGCCTGCTTTTGTCCTAGCTGTGCTGGCAGTTGCTTAGATGGTGCCCAACCAGATTGAGGATGGGTCTGCCTCTCCCAGTCCATGGACTCAAATGTTAATCTCCTTTGACAACACCCTCACACAAACACACCCAGGAACAATCCAATCAAGCTAACACTCAATATTAACCATCACAGTTGCTCTCTAACATTTATTCTCCTTTCTTTTCTGGAGACTCTCATCTGTCAGGTGTCCTGCTCTACAACAGCAGGGAGTGAATGTCACATAGAGAGGCCAAGCAGAATCTGAACAAATAGGCCTTGCTAAGTTCCCCCCAGGGTGTTAACATTATACCTTTGTCCTCCCATCATACTTCTGCATGACTATTTATACAAATAATCCAGTTTTTTCTGAGTCTTTGGGTCTTCATTTGTGAAAGTTCCTGTGTCATGTAAAACTTAAATACATGTGTTGTGCTTTTCTCTTGTTGCTCTGCCTTTTGTTAAAGGTGTGTCAGCCGTGAATCTTGTGATGGTTGAGGAAATTTATCTTTTCTGTCCTACAGCCTGTAAACCGTTCCTTCTCTTCCTCTCTCCTTCCCTGATCCTCTATCTCACCCTCCTTCTCTTCTCATTATGGTTTTCCTCTAGTCACATTCTAAAAAGGCCCATATTGAGTACCTTAGAGGAAGTACAGATGGCTAATAAACATAAGGAATGATGCTCTACTTCAATATAGTTAAATAAAAGGCAATTAATGATATAATAAGTTGCCTTGGAAGTTGTTAAAGGTCAGAGTGCCAAATAAACAAGAGCACCTTTTTGATGAGCTATCTTCACACAGTATATAATTCCCTGTGTATTTTTTGAGGTATAAATAATTCCATTTCAGATATTTTGACATTTACAGAAATACCAAAAATAAGTGTTGCCTGGCCAGCCTAGAACTGCCCACTGGGGCAGAATTATTTGAGTATCCGAGGGGAAGATGATGTACATGACAAGGTTTTGTGAATAGTAAAGTTTTACATGGGTGTAAGGTACCAGCAAGGAATTTTTTTTGAGGATTTGGATTTGCTTTTTCTATCCCATCTAGTTCACCATGCTTTTTCAGGCTGGGCCCTGAATAATCAGCTAATATCTCTGGCATCTCCTGGAGAGGGGTGGGGTATGGTAGATGTCTGAAAAGGGCTATGGCTCATTGACGGTGGCCTAGAGCATTTTCCGGTTGCTTTCCTTCGTTTCCACAGAGCAGGAAAAGCATGTTCTATCTTATTAGATTTTGGAGATGTGGACACAGTACAATATTCCTGATTCAAAACTGTCAGCTAAAAAGAAGGGACTGAAGTCTTGGGTTAGTAATTTGAAAAGATATTAAGTGAAAGGAAGAAAATAGTTGCAAGGCCTAAAGACAGATTCTGTGATCAGAAAGACCTCTGTATTTCTCACACATTATCCTTAGAAAAATGAATTGATTATGCCTCTTAATATTTGAAATGAGAAGATCGTTGACACAACTGGTATGAATGGAAGCAGCTCTTACAGTCATGTAAAGAGAAAGGGGCAGAAAGAAAGGGTGGAAAGAACTACCTACATTTACATTTGGATGAAAAGTCATTTAAGACCTTGATATGTACATGAGCAAAGGAAATGAATGAAAATTTACACCAGAGGAAAGTTAAATAATAAACACACTAGAAAGTGTTCATCTTGTCTTGGGTAGCCCACACAATGGTGGGTATAAAATGGTTAAACTGCGAGCTCTTAGACTTTACAAACACAATTGGGATATTTAATTATGTTTCTCAAAAAATTGCCCCTGGTATCCACATTTCTTCCCAATTCAGGTCCATCTGACAGTTACCTCACCTACTCTCTTCCTTTGGAGCGGGAATTGCTCTTTCTAGCAACTCTCAGTGCTTGGAAAACAGTTTGTCACTTAGAACTCTCTTTCCATTGCAAATAAACCCTGCAATAATAACAGCTTTCATTTGTGGGGCACATATCATGTACCAAGTGTTTTTCTAGGCATTCCTGTGTTAATTAAATTAATCCTCATCACCACCTTATGACATGTCTTCTCATCCTCCTCCTCCTTCTTCTACAGATAAGCAAACTGAGGCAGTTTTCCCAAGGTTATAGAGCTGGGAAGTACCTGATCAGGGATTTAAAACCAGTCAGGCTCCTCTAGATCCCGCACTATACCTCTCTATCTTCAACCTCTTTACCCTTTTATGGAAGCTTCTTTCTTTTTCCTTATGTTAACTTAGCTTTCCCCATTCTCTACAGGATACCTATGTTGTGGTGTTACTAGGAATCCCTCCAGAGCAATGATTTAGTAGTCAAATATAGATGAAAAAATTATGGTAAAATATGCTTCTACTGCACAGTATTGCTCTATTTTTTTAGTTTGTATTATGATGCTTCCAGAAGAAGGTTTACTGTGCAATATTTCTTAAATGTATATAATCATGAAACATTTATTTTACGTTATTTGGTTGTTCATCTGTAACACCTGGGCAAGCTATTGTTGTACAGGATACAACTGGGGAACATCACTTTACCTAAATAGCAGCTGGACCTGAGTTTTCTCCCAGACTTCACATCTCATGGAGACCAAAGCATGGAGAAGTTCTCCCAGCTGCTTCCAGACCATTACCCTTTCATCTTTGTGGGCATAAAAGCCCTCTTCCTTTGAGGCTAATGACACTCATCTATACCACTCTTTACTACTTCTCATTGCCTTTAATTGCTTAATTCTTGCCTTCTTCCTCTTCCACACTGAAGCCTTTGGCAATTGCATAGCTATTTTTGTCTCCACCCCAGTTCCTTCAATTATCATGGGCAGCATCTATGTGGATGAGTCACCCAACAGCCAGACCTCCAAGCTCCTTTTTCTCTGTGACTCCCATGATCCTTACACTTACTCCCCTTCAACCACCTACACCCATGGTTATTGCCAGGAATCCTACACCTAAAGAATGTAAATTTCCATACCCAACAATGACCTAAATTTCCCTCCTTTCAGCTTACTCACTTCCTTACAATGCTTCTGATTTTTAACCACATCAGGCCTGCTATACTTTCAAACTTCCCTCTGCCACATGGCCTGCCATTCCCTTTCCAATTTTCCTTTCTTCATTCATTCTAAATCCCACGGCATGCAACTTTGACAACTTTATTGCTGGCGTCCTCAAATTTCTCACCTACTTATTCTTTTGTTAGACCTGTCCAGCTCTGCTTGGTCATTCTTTCATTCCTGCTATCAAAGGTCTTCTTCTCTTGAAAGTATGAAGGAATATGATCTTTATCATTATCTCTGTCCAAGCGGTGATACTCTTCCACTTCCTGTTCCAGTCTACACAATAATAGTGGTTTATACTGCTCTTCTCCTCGTATTTCTCCCTTATTTTCTTTGAGGGCTACCAGAGATCAGCCTTCAATACTGGTTGTACCTTCAGGTGAATTTAGTTCCAGCAGTTCATGCATGTAATATATTTCCTTCTGTAATCAGCTTATCACAGATTAGCATTCTCAGGCTTTCTAGCATCTTCAGTGGGCTTCATATTTTCCACATCACTTTGCATTACCATTGTCAATGAATCCAGCCCATCCCTTTCACAAACATCCATATTGCAGAACAGTTTCTTCTTAACACCTTTTGTAGCAAGCCAATTTAGGCCAAATTAGATCTCCCCTGATTTAATTAAAATTCCTGCTGTTCAGGAGATATTTTGTGACATGCAGCCAGCATGCCCAGCAGAAATCCGTGTGTGTGTGTGTGTGTGTGTGTGTGTGTGTGTGTGTGTGTGTATGTGTGTATTTAAAAGGTGCTTTCATGGTTTGTACCTTCTGGGTGCTAGACTCTTGACCTAGCAAAAAGCAAATAGTGCCCTCCCAGGCTTGATATCTGAATACAGCAGTATCATGATAGGTTCTTTACTCCAGGATTTTTTAAAGATGATAAAAGGATTAGTTGAGCAAGACTAATCCTTTACTGTGTAAAGAGATCCTATACAGGTGATTAGACAGAAAAGCTTACAACAGCCACGAATACAATGATGTTCTAATATCAATATCCAGGTCCTTTTCTGCAAGGAACTAAAGATAACCTGGATCCGGTTGGACCAAGAAAGTCTCTCTTATCTAGGCCTGGATTCTCAGCCTTTTTTTTCCTTCGATTTGATTTCCAGGTGTATGCCCTACATTGCCTCATCCCACTATTTTTTTTTTCTCAGTTATTACTTCTGATGATTAATCACTGTTCACTGTAAGCAGTTTCTTTTTTCTTTTCTTTTTTTTTTTTTTTTTGAGACAGGGTGTTGCTCTGTCACGCAGGCTGAAGTACAGTGGCATGATCATCACTCACTGTAAATGTGAATTCTTGGGCTCAAGTGACCCTCCTGCCTCAGTCTCCTGGGTAGCTGAGACTACAGACAAGGGCCACCATGCCTGGTTTATTTATTTATTTATTTATTTGATAGAAATAGGGTCTCAAGGAATGGGAACAGCTCCAGTCTCCAACTCCCAGTGCGAGCGACACAGAAGACCGGTGATTTCTGCATTTTCAACTGAGGTACTGGGTTCATCTCACTGGGGAGTGCTGGACGATCGGTGCTGGTCAGCTGCTGCAGCCCGACCAGCGAGAGCTGAAGCAGGGCGAGGCATTGCCTCACCTGGGAAGCGCAAGGGGGAAGGGAATCCCTTTTCCTAGCCAGGGGAACTGAGACACACAACACCTGGAAAATTGGGTAACTCCCACCCCAATACTGCGCTTTAAGCAAACAGGCACACCAGGAGATCATATCCCACACCTGGCCAGGAGGGTCCCACACCCACGGAGCCTCCCTCATTGCTAGCACAGCAGTCTGTGATCTACCAGCAAGGCAGCAGCGAGGCTGGGGGAGGGGCGCCCGCCATTGCTGAGGCTTAAGTAGCTAAACAAAGCTGCTGGGAAGCTCGAACTGGGTGGAGCTCACAGCAGCTCAAGGAAACCTGCCTGTCTCTGTAGACTCCACCTCTGGGGACAGGGCACAGTAAACAATAACAAACGCAGCAGAAACCTCTGCAGACGCAAACGACTCTGTCTGACAGCTTTGAAGAGAGCAGTGGATTTCCCAACACGGAGGTTGAGATCTGAGAAGGGACAGACTCCCTGCTCAAGTGGGTCCCTGACCCCTGAGTAGCCTAACTGGGAGACATCCCCCACTAGGGGCAGTCTGACACCCCACACATCACAGGGTGGAGTACACCCCTGAGAGGAAGCTTCCAAAGCAAGAATCAGACAGGTACACTCGCTGTTCAGAAATATTCTATCTTCTGCAGCCTCTGCTGCTGATACCCAGGCAAACAGGGTCTGGGGTGGACCTCAAGCAATCTCCAACAGACCTACAGCTGAGGGTCCTGACTGTTAGAAGGAAAACTATCAAACAGGAAGGACACCTACACCAAAACCCCATCAGTACATCACCATCATCAAAGACGAGAGGCAGATAAAACCACAAAGATGGGGAAAAAGCAGGGCAGAAAAGCTGGAAATTCAAAAAATAAGAGCGCATCTCCCCCAGCAAGGGAGCGCAGCTCATCGACAGCAACGATCAAAGCTGGACAGAGAATGACTTTGACGAGATGAGAGAAGAAGGCTTCAGTCCATCAAATTTCTCAGAGCTAAAGGAGGAATTACGTACCCAGCGCAAAGAAACTAAAAATCTTGAAAAAAAAGTGGAAGAATTGATGGCTAGAGTAATTAATGCAGAGAAGGTCATAAATGAAATGAAAGAGATGAAAACCATGACACGAGAAATATGTGACAAATGCACAAGCTTCAGTAACCGACTCGATCAACTGGAAGAAAGCGTATCAGCGATTGAGGATCAAATGAATGAAATGAAGCGAGAAGAGAAACCAAAAGAAAAAAGAAGAAAAAGAAATGAACAAAGCCTGCAAGAAGTATGGGATTATGTAAAAAGACCAAATCTACGTCTGATTGGGGTGCCTGAAAGTGAGGGGGAAAATGGAACCAAGTTAGAAAACACTCTTCAGGATATCATCCAGGAGAACTTCCCCAACCTAGTAGGGCAGGCCAACATTCAAATTCAGGAAATACAGAGAACACCACAAAGATACTCCTCGAGAAGAGCAACTCCAGGACACATAATTGGCAGATTCACCAAAGTTGAAATGAAGGAAAAAATCTTAGGGCAGCCAGAGAGAAAGGTCGGGTTACCCACAAAGGGAAGCCCATCAGACTAACAGCAGATCTCTCGGCAGAAACTCCACAAGCCAGAAGAGAGTGGGGGCCAATATTCAACATTCTTAAAGGAAAGAATTTTCAACCCAGAATTTCATATCCAGCCAAACTAAGTTTCATAAGTGAAGGAGAAATAAAATCCTTTACAGATAAGCAAATGCTTAGAGATTTTGTCACCACTAGGCCTGCCTTACAAGAGACCCTGAAGGAAGCACTAAACATGGAAAGGAACAACCGGTACCAGCCATTGCAAAAACATGCCAAAATGTAAAGACCATCGAGGCTAGGAAGAAACTGCATCAACTAATGAGCAAAATAACCAGTTAATATCCTAATGGCAGGATCAAGTTCACACATAACAATCTTAACCTTAAATGTAAATGGATTAAATGCTCCAATTAAAAGACACAGACTGGCAAACTGGATAAAGAGTCAAGACCCATCAGTCTGCTGTATTCAGGAGACCCATCTCACACGCAGAGACAGACATAGGCTCAAAATAAAGGGATGGAGGAAGATTTGCCAAGCAAATGGAGAACAAAAAAAAGCGGGGGTTGCAATACTAGTCTCTGATAAAACAGACTTTAAACCATCAAAGATCAAAAGAGACAAAGAAGGCCATTACATAATGGTAAAGGGATCAATTCAACAGGAAGAGCTAACTATCCTAAATATATATGCACCCAATACAGGAGCACCCAGATTCATAAAGCAAGTCCTTAGAGACTTACAAAGAGACTTAGACTCCCATACAATAATAATGGGAGACTTCAACACTCCACTGTCAACATTAGACAGATCAACGAGACAGAAAGTTAACAAGGATATCCAGGAATTGAACTCATCTCTGCAGCAAGCAGACCTAATAGACATCTATAGAACTCTCCACCCCAAATCAACAGAATATACATTCTTCTCAGCACCACATCGTACTTACTCCAAAATTGACCACGTAATTGGAAGTAAAGCACTCCTCAGCAAATGTACAAGAACAGAAATTACAGCAAACTGTCTCTCAGACCACAGTGCAATCAAACTAGAACTCAGGACTAAGAAACTCAATCAAAACCGCTCAACTACATGGAAACTGAACAACCTGCTCCTGAATGACTACTGGGTACATAACGAAATGAAGGCAGAAATAAAGATGTTCTTTGAAACCAATGAGAACAAAGATACAACATACCAGAATCTCTGGGACACATTTAAAGCAGTGTGTAGAGGGAAATTTATAGCACTAAATGCCCACAAGAGAAAGCAGGAAAGATCTAAAATTGACACTCTAAAACATCGCAATTAAAAGAACTAGAGAAGCAAGAGCAAACACATTCAAAATCTAGCAGAAGGCAAGAAATAACTAAGATCAGAGCAGAACTGAAGGAGATAGAGACACAAAAAACCCTCCAAAAAATCAATGAATCCAGGAGTTGGTTTTTTGAAAAGATCAACAAAATTGACAGACCACTAGCAAGACTAATAAAGAAGAAAAGAGAGAAGAATCAAATCGACACAATTAAAAATGATGAAGGGGATATCACCACCGACCCCACAGAAATACAAACTACCATCAGAGAATACTATAAACACCTCTATGCAAATAAACTGGAAAATCTAGAAGAAATGGATAATTTCCTGGACACTTACACTCTTCCAAGACTAAACCAGGAAGAAGTTGAATCCCTAGACCAATAGCAGGCTCGTAAATTGAGGCAATAATTAATAGCCTACCAACCAAAAAAAGTCCAGGACCAGATGGATTCACAGCTGAATTCTACCAGAGGTACAAGGAGGAGTTGGTACCATTCCTTCTGAAACTATTCCAATCAATAGAAAAAGAGGGAATCCTCCCTAACTCATTTTATGAGGCCAACATCATCCTGATACCAAAGCCTGGCAGAGACACAACAAAAAAAGAGAATTTTAGACCAATATCCCTGATGAACATCGATGCAAAAATCCTCAATAAAATACTGGCAAACCGGATTCAGCAACACATCAAAAAGCTTATCCACCATGATCAAGTGGGCTTCATCCCTGGGATGCAAGGCTGGTTCAACATTCGCAAATCAATAAACATAATCCAGCATATAAACAGAACCAAAGACAAGAACCACATGATTATCTCAATAGATGCAGAAAAGGCTTTTGACAAAATTCAACAGCCCTTCATGCTAAAAACGCTCAATAAATTCGGTATTGATGGAATGTACCTCAAAATAATAAGAGCTATTTATGACAAACCCACAGCCAATATCATACTGAATGGGCAAAAACTGGAAAAATTCCCTTTGAAAACTGGCACAAGACAGGGATGCCCTCTCTCACCACTCCTATTCAGCATAGTGTTGGAAGTTCTGGCTAGGGCAATTAGGCAAGAGAAATAAATCAAGGGTATTCAGTTAGGAAAAGAAGAAGTCAAATTGTCCCTGTTTGCAGATGACATGATTGTATATTTAGAAAACCCCATTGTCTCAGCCCAAAATCTCCTTAAGCTGATAAGAAACTTCAGCAAAGTCTCAGGATACAAAATTAATGTGCAAAAATCACAAGCATTCTTATACACCAGTAACAGACAAACAGAGAGCCAAATCAGGAATGAACTTCCATTCACAATTGCTTCAAAGAGAATAAAATACCTAGGAATCCAACTTACAAGGGATGTAAAGGACCTCTTCAAGGAGAACTACAAACCACTGCTCAGTGAAATCAAAGAGGACACAAACAAATGGAAGAACATACCATGCTCATGGATAGGAAGAATCAATATCGTGAAAATGGCCATACTGCCCAAGGTAATTTATAGATTCAATGCCATCCCCATCAAGCTACCAACGAGTTTCTTCACAGAATTGGAAAAAAACTGCTTTAAAGTTCATATGGAACCAAAAAAGAGCCCGCATCTCCAAGACAATCCTAAGTCAAAAGAACAAAGCTGGAGGCATCACGCTACCTGACTTCAAACTATACTACAAGGCTACAGTAACCAAAACAGCATGGTACTGGTACCAAAACAGAGATATAGACCAATGGAACAGAACAGAGTCCTCAGAAATAATACCCCACATCTACAGCCATCTGATCTTTGACAAACCTGAGAGAAACAAGAAATGGGGAAAGGATTCCCTATTTAATAAATGGTGCTGGGAAAATTGGCTAGCCATAAGTAGAAAGCTGAAACTGGATCCTTTCCTTACTCCTTATACGAAAATTAATTCAAGATGGATTAGAGACTTAAATGTTAGACCTAATACCATAAAAATCCTAGAGGAAAACCTAGGTAGTACCATTCAGGACATAGGCATGGGCAAAGACTTCATGTCTAAAACACCAAAAGCAACAGCAGCAAAAGCCAAAATTGACAAATGGGATCTCATTAAACTAAAGAGCTTCTGCACAGCCAAAGAAACTACCATCAGAGTGAACAGGCAACCTACAGAATGGGAGAACATTTTTGCAATCTACTCATCTGACAAAGGGCTAATATCCAGAACCTACAAAGAACTCAAACAAATTTACAAGAAAAAAACAAAAACAACCCCATCAAAAAGTGGGCAAAGGATATGAACAGACATTTCTCAAAAGAAGACATTCATACAGCCAACAGACACATGAAAAAATGCTCATCATCACTGGCCATCAGAGAAATGCAAATCAAAACCACAATGAGATACCATCTCACACCAGTTAGAATGGTGATCATTAAAAAGTCAGGAAACAACAGGTGCTGGAGAGGATGTGGAGAAATAGGAACACTTTTACACTGTTGGTGGGATTGTAAACTAGTTCAACCATTATGGAAAACAGTATGGCGATTCCTCAAGGATCTAGAACTAGATGTACCATATGACCCAACCATCCCATTACTGGGTATATACCCAACGGATTATAAATTATGCTGCTATAAAGACACATGCACACGTATGTTTATTGCAGCACTATTCACAATAGCAAAGACTTGGAATCAACCCAAATGTCCATCAGTGACAGATTGGATTAAGAAAATGTGGCACATATACAACATGGAATACTATGCAGCCATAAAAAAGGAGAGTTTGTGTCCTTTGTAGGGACATGGATGCAGCTGGAAACCATCATTCTTAGCAAACTATCACAAGAACAGAAAACCAAACACCGCATGTTCTCACTCATAGGTGGGAACTGAACAATGAGATCACTTGGACTCAGGAAGGGGAACATCACACACCGGGGCCTATCATGGGGAGGGGGGAGGGGGGAGGGATTGCACTGGGAGTTATAACCTGATGTAAATGACGAGTTGATGGGTGCAGCACACCAACATGGCACAAGTATACATATGTAACAAACCTGCACGTTATGCACATGTACCCTACAACTTAAAGTATAATAATAATAATAATAAAAAAGTTTAAAAAAAATAAATAATTAAAACTATATAGACTTTTCAAGAAAAAAAAAAATAAAAAAGAAATAGGGTCTCACTATGTTACTCAGGCTGGTTTCTAACTCCTGACCTCAAGCAATCCTCCCACCTTGGCCTCTCAAAGTGCTAGGATTACAGGCATGAGCCACTGCACTTAGCTAAGCGGTCTTCATCAGTTTATTTATTTATTTGAGTTTTGCTTGTCTCTGATATGCTCTGTAAAATTATGAGTGCCTACTCTTTGTTTGTCTGCTTGTTTTTCCAACTCTGAAGAGGGCTTTTGTTTTTTTGCTTCATGCTGTTTCCCTCTTTGTAACCTACTGGGGGAGCCTGCCCCCAATATTTCAACGTAGGTTCTTTCTGTTTTCCCTAAGTGTCGACCAGCTGAGAAATAAAGAGAGACTCTACAAAGAGAGGAATTTCACAGGTGGGCTGCCGGGGGTGAGTGACATATTGATAGGACCATGATGGCCTGCCTGAGTCTCAGACCAGCAAGTTTTTATTAAGGGTTTCAAAAGGGGAGGGGGTGTAAGAACAGGGAGTAGATCACATGCTTCAAAGGGTAAAAAGCATAACTACTAGTAAGGGTCTAACAAAGATCAGGGGGCATAGGGCAAAAGCAGAACCACTGATAAGGGTCTATGTTCAGTAGTGCATATATTGTCTTGTTAAACATCTTAAACAACAGAAAACAGGGTTGGAGAGCAGAGAACCTGTCTGACCACAGATTTACCAGGGCAGAGTTTTGCCCCACCCTAGTAAGCCTGAGGGTACTGCAGGAGACCAGGGCATATGTCAGTCCTTATCTCAACTGCACCAGACAGACATTCCTAGAGCAGCCATTTATAGACCTCCCCCCAGGAATGCATTCCTTCCCCAGGGTATTAATATTAATATTCCTTGCTAGGAAAAGAATTTAGTGATATCTTCCCTACTGGCACATCCGTTTATAGGCACTCTGCAAGCAGAAAAATATGGCTCTTTTTGCCTGACCTTGCAGGCAGTCAAACCTTATAGTTGTCTTCCCTTGTTCCCTAACAATCGCTGTTATTCTGTTCTTTTTCAAGGTGTACTGATTTCATATTGTTCAAACACACGTTTTACAATCAATTTGTACAGTTAACACAATTATCACAGTGGTTCTAAGATGATGTACATCCTCAGCTTATGAAGATAACAGGATTAAGAGATTAAAGTAAAGACAGGCTTAAGAAATTATAAAAGTATTATTTGGGAACTGATAAATGTCCATGAAATCTTCACAGTTTATGTTCCTCTGCCATGGCTCCAGCTGGTCCCTCTGTTCGGGGTCCCTGACTTCCTGCAACAGTAACCTGAGTGCTGGATCCTATCTGAGTCCACTGTCAAGTAAGGCTGAGGAGGGTGCACATTTGTCCTTGTTTGGTAGGCAGGAGAGCTCATTGAGATGTGAGCTTAACATGGACCTCCATGTTGTTCAGAGGCAAGAAAGATACTTGCTGAGTAAGTGCCTATGGCAGACACTGTCAGTGTCTTATCTATACATCCTGCCTGCCACTATATGCATCTCTGTGCCTGGGACCTTTACCATTATCCTTCTGAGTGCACCTATAGGAGCAAGAGGCAAGCATGAACCTTGAATCAGTGACACTTGTATGACTGTATACATACCCCAGGTCCCTCACTTTTTGAGGGGGATATTTGTGAAGAGTGTGTTTCGCATCATTTCCCAGAGTTTTCCCTGGGATGAAGTTCTAGTCACCCACCAGGGCAATTGACTTAATAGCACACCCTTTATCAACTGCCTTCTCTTCCTTGTATGATTTCCCCTGGTCCCCTATTGGGGTTCCCAGCACATTCCAAATAAATGTCTTTCTGAAATTCTTGTCTATAGTTCTGTTTCTGAGAAGACCCAAATTAAAATAAACATTACACATTGTTCTAGCAGCAGTAACTAAGGAATATTCCATTCAACTATTTAACATACTCTACTGTGAGCTATATTGGCTAAGGACTTTGAGTTTCATTTTAAACACTTATAGAGACACCAAAAATTTGAGTTCTCTGTAAAGTAACCCAAGACCAATTATACCTAAGGAAGGGCTATATTTCTTTGGGGATTTCAAGGTCTGCTAACTCCTGTTAAGTGGGATTTTCAGACCATAAAATGCAAAATCATCCTTGGTGTCACTATTTGCGAGCCCAGGAAGAAAAAGGGAGCAAATAAGATTGTTTCCAATGATTCTGAAATTATTAGAGGATAGTGGCAGTGTGAAATTTTGAAATCTGGTTGATTAATGCATTGTAGCTTTAAAACAATTTATTGTATTATATTCTGAGAAGTCTAAAAGTAAATGTTTTCAGTATGATTAGAGCAGCTGCTATGGTGGTCCAGAGGAATGTATTCAAATACTTACTGCTAATAAAGAATATATGTAAACATAGGATATTCATGCATTCATTAACTCATTAATTCATTCTGCCAAATATATTATTAGGCTGTTGAAGTTCTCTATGGAAATTTTCAGGTCAGTGATTGTGTTCTTCAACTCTAGAATTTCCGTTTGGTTCTCTTTTATCATTTTTATCTCTTCGTTAAACTTCTCATTTTATTTATATATTGTTTCTCTGACTTCATATAGGTGCATATCTGCATTCTCTATAGCTCACTGAGCTTCAAGTTGATCAAATTTAATTCTTTGTTAGGTATTCTCCATTTCTTTATGGTTGGTTACCAGTGCTTTATTATTTATTTATTTGTTTATTTTGGTGGTGGTATGTTTCCTTGATAATTTGTGATTCTTATGGCCTTGTATTGGTATCTCTGCATTTGAAGGAGTAGGAGTGGGCACCTCTTCCAATCTTTACAGACTAGTTTTGGCAAGGAAAGTCCTTGACCAGCCAGCCTATCCAGAGACTTGCGGTGGGCTCGATGGCAGGATCTGTGGGTGAGCTCACAGCTATGTTTCTTAAGGTAAGCTGGCTTAGTGCCCAAGTCCATGAGGGTGGGCATAGAGCTGGGTACTCAGGGGTCAACCTAGTGATGAGGTCCACCGGAGTGAGTCTTGAGCATTGGTCCATGGGTGCCATTCTGGCATGTGGGGATTCCAAGGATGATCTGGTGCTGGAATAATTCTGGAGTTTGGGTCTGCAGAGGCTGGTCTGGAAGCTAGGTATCTGAGGGTCAGTCTATTGTCTGGGTCTGTGGGGTTGGCTTGGGGGTCTGGGTCAGTAGGGGATGACCTGGCAATAGGGTGGGCCTGGAGCCTCACACTGTGGTGGCCAGCCTTGTGCTAGAGTGGGCCTACAGTCTGGGTTGGTGGGAGCCAGACTGGTGCCTGGGTCTCAGGGATTGCCTTGGAGCTTGGGACCTCAGGGGCCAGCTTGGCCCTGGGGTGGGCCTGAAGCCTGGTTCACAGTGGTCAGTTTGGTGCCATGAGTCACTGTGGCAGGCCTGTGCTGGGGTCCACAGTGAAGTTGGGTTCTCACTTTGTTCTCCTTTCCCCACTTGGAGGACATCTCTTTCCATACTGTGCTGTGTGAGCTTGAGGAAAGGAAGAGGTAAAGTGGGTAATGTGAAATTGTCCTTCCTATCATCTTCAATGTTTTTCTTATTTCTGTGCTACACTTGGATGATGAAATCTCTTACCTGGATTTCTCAGCTCTTATGAAGTTGCTTTTATGCATGCATAGTGGTTCAAATTAATGTTTCTGCAATTAGATAAGCACTAGAAACTCCTATCCTGCCATCTTGCTAGCATCACTATCCAGACCCATTCTACCTGAGATTATTTCTCTATGTAACTACCTGTTAGTTTTATGTCTCCCACATTAGGATGTAATTTCCATGTGGGTGGTTAAGGGTTTTGTCTTTTTCATTGCTCTATCTTTAGCATTTCACGTAGTGCCTGATATAGTTCAATATCTATTTGTTGAATGAATCAACGAATAAAACCCAAGTTATTCTGAAATCCAAAGATGTACAACAGACTGAATGGACCTGAAAATTCTGAAAAAACTGTTGTCATATTTCATGACTGTTCTGCCTAGGATTAAGCTAGCTCTATACTGTTGTGGTCATAAAAAGTCACTAAAAATTTCCATAATAAACCCATTTTTCATGGACGCATGCCCTTTGCCTGGTCTTGTGGGCTGGATACAATAAGCATAATTAAAGCAATAAATAAAAGTGCCACTAGCCACATGGGACCCAGAATTCACTCCCAAGGGCATCTCATGGTTTCTGACCCCTGTTTTACTAAATAGACATTTAAATAGAGGAGGGAAAAGTGCGCATAAATAATAAATGAGTGGATATAAGTCCAGTGTCTGCTGTCCTTCATAATTCAAGACCACAGCTTTTCTGAGGTGGTCTTTTTGCTCCATGAACCTGAAGATGATGCTCATGCTATTGTTTCCAGAGACCAGAGCTGTTTCCAATTTGTCTCCTTTGTATGGTCCACTTACAGCCAAAGAACTGTTTCATCTCCTGAATGCTGGTGTTCTCCATGGACCTCTCACACTTCTGCACATCCTATGAGTAGGGGTATTGGAAACCTTTTCTGAATTATCTTTTTGAGTAAGTTTGTACAGCAAAGAGCCTTGGAAGATAAAGATAATGTCTCCCTTCAGGAGAAAGGTTGGACAGGGTTGCCCAATCTTTATAACAGATGGGATTTCTTAAACTCATGGCCCCTCCTCTATAATGCAACCCACTGTGCAGGTGTTATCTGGTCCTCTTCACATCTCTCTGTGGGGATTGAGGCTTGGGGAGCTGGCACCTACATTGGTGATAATTCAGCTATTGCTGTGGCTGTTTTGTCCTTGTTTGTGACCCAGGAGGCTTGTATCTTCTGCCAGCATCCATAAAACTTTGGCAGCTTAAGTTGTTAACTTGAAATGAGTGTAAAATCTCAGACCTTTACAGTCTTGACAATTGGAATTTGGTAATTTCTTGTTGATTGGGCAGGATACCTACGATAAAAATATAAAGCCTGGTGATAAGATGAGGAAATATCTGAAAGCCACATCTTATGAGGAGCAGTTGAAGGAACCCAAAGAATTCATCCTAAAGAACAACAGCCCAAGAGAGAACATGAATGCAGCCTTCTAGTCTTTTGAGAGTAACATGGAAGAAAAGAATGCTCTTTGGGATGCTACAAAGGCCAAAGTTCAAGCCAATATGAGGAAGACATATGGAAGCAGATTTCAGCTACCTGTCAAGGAGATATACACTTCACCTGCAAAAAGCTGCGACTAATGCACAGAAACTGACTGGATTTTATAACAAGATAGAAATTGTTTTGTTAAGACTTTAATTAGACATGCTGTAGAACAGAATTTGTTCCCTGAGTGGGTCCTGTGCTCAAGGATATGGAAGGTGGTTAAAACACATCTCTGGAATCATTTATAAAGAGTCCACTCTTCTACTAGATGAGTGATTATTTCAGGTAATATCTTAGGTTTTTTAGAACCATCTCAGATTCTAGACATTTTTGGTTATCATCTTGCTGATACGTCCCTTCTAGACCACAGGTTCAGGGAGGTTAGAATGCAAGTTTTGGTGTGAAGTTGCCTGAAGCTTTAAGTCACTTAACTATACTCCTTTCTATAGCATTCAGCTGACTTCTCATAAAAGCAGAATTCTAGTCTAGAGAAGACCCAGAAACATACATGAGAAGCTTTAGGAAGGAGCCAAGTCATACTGACTACTTCACTATTTACTCATTCATTCAATGGAGTTACTCAGCATCTACTTTGTACTAGACCCTGTGCTGGGTAAGGAGAATTTGGGGAAAAGTGACATCAAGTTGGGAACACAGATAAGTAAGAGCACATCTTTCTTAGTGTTAAGACAGATGTAAACCCAGAGTTCTGTAGGAGCAAAGAGGGGAAACATGAAGTAGAGTAGGCATAGAAACTGAGCGAGGAGACACTTCCCAGAGGAATTGAGCAATTTTAGAAGTTTAAGTTAAGTGTAACTTGCAGAAGGAAAAGCATGTCCTATGTAATAGAGATGGGAAACCACCTGGTGTCCAAGGAACTATGAATAGTATAATCTGTCCTAAGCAAAGGTTGTGTATGGAAGAATGAAAGGGCTGGGGATTTAAGCAAAAGCCATATCACAAAAGGTCTTGTGAGACAGAAATGAGTAGAATTTCCTTTTGCAAAGATGACTCCAGCTGCATGAGCAGGATAGACTGGAGGAAGAATGGGTTAGGGGCAGAAGATCAGTCAGGGAGTGGCTGCAATAATCCAGGATGTTGAAGGTTGAACAAGTGTGATGAGTGTACACTCTGAATTATGGGCAGAAAACTATGCTGGATTTGCCTTAGAAACCCTTTATATGTCAAGAATAATTTCAGAGTTCTGAATTTGGACACTGTAGCCTGTCTAGGCAAAGGACTCATGGCCAAATGTGCAAGGGCTAGTCCCATTGATATCAGTGGCACTAGGTAAGCTGGGTTGGCCTATCCTTATTGGTCTGGCTTTTCCAGTTCTTCTGAAAGGCATTATGGATGGTGGGTGCATCCTCCAGTATCTATGGCAATCCTTTAAAGATTGGGTGCTGAAATATTTCTGAAACGGAAAGGGCTTGGTTGCTGGGAAACCAATGGCCACTATTAACCACACCTACCAGCCCACTCCAGATGAAGTCCTTTCTCTTTAGAAAAGAATTTCTAATTCCTCCCATCAACTGCCACTGCTTACGTACTTAATTTCCTTTTGGGGTGCAGCAACCATCTAGCCTGCTAACAAAGGGTTTCTAGTTGATTATGCAAAATGTTCATACTTAAAACTTGGCCAGATGTGAGTCTTTCTTTTCTTCACCCCTCCTTTGAAATCAGAAGAAAACTGGGCAGGTTTTTTTCTTTCTTTCTTTGGGGCTAAGAACAAGTAACACAGTGACAGTAGCTTTTAGAGTTCTTGTGTCCATTTCTTTTTTCTAATTGATTTTTATTGAATATCCCCAACTTCAGGCAAAGAACTGGGCTAGACAGCAGCAGATCAGAGGAGGAAAGATGAGGAAATTTTCCCCCAGCAGGTCATAATCAGGCTGGGGAGAGAAGAAGACAGGAAGGAAGTATGAGCAATAGGGCTCAGGATGTGCTACCCTCTTAAAGTGGTGGCCCAGAGCCTGGCACAACAGCCTTATGCCTGGTCCTTAGAGTGTGCTCAGAATGGATTCATAACAGAAAACAAATCTGTTGAATCAGAACTCTCAACGCCCAGTCTTCCTCTGCACCCACCATAGGTTCCTAACAAAATGAACAAATAGTCAAAGGAATTCAATCATGGCCCAATGACATGAATCCAGGAGAATAAAGAGAGAAGCACAGGAGCACAGCTGGGTGCAGGGAGGACCTTGAGGAGGCCCCTAATGGAGCTCTCACCCCAGGCATGGTAACCAAGAAGTCAACTACATGTTGAGAATTGTTATAGACTGAATTGTAACCTCCTCCCTCACATTCATATGTTGAAGCCCCCCAACTCTCAGTGCCTCAGAATGTGACTATTTTTGGAGAAAGTATTTAAAGAGATAATTAGGTTAAGATGAGGCTATTAGGGTGGGATCCCTAATATAATAAGACTCGTGTCCTTAGAGGAGGACGAAGAGACTCCAGGGATATGAGCACAGAGGAAAGGCCATCTGAGGATATGGCAAGAAGTCAGCCATCTACAAGCCAAGAAGAGAGGCTTCAGGAGAAACCAACCTGCTGGCCTTGAGATCTTAAACTTCCAGGCTCCAGAAATGTTAACCAATACATTTCTGTTGTTTCAGCCAGCCAGTCTATGGTATTTTGTTATGGCAGCCCTAGCAACTTATATAAGAATATTCACACAGACTATCCAAACCTGGAGAGAAGCGAACTTAATATCTTTTTCTTCTTATACTTGAAACAGTGAGAAAAGCTGCAAGGGCAAGTCTAATGACAAATGGAAGGCAAAGAGGTCCCAAAGAGTGATGTGCTCTGATGCCGTGAGGACTCTGAGGCTCCATGCTGAATCAAAGCAATGAAGCCAGAGGCATTCCTCTCCCTGCTGGGAATAACCCCCAGCCCACCAAGTAAGTAAACACTGGAAGAGGGCATTGAACACAGTGTCAGAAGAGAGAGGAGCCGACAGGGATCCCAAGGGTGTCACATCTAATAGAACCTTGCACTTTGGTCAACTGAGCTTCCCTGACCCTCTCCTGCAACCGTCACCATCCTGAAAAGATACACCAAAAGGAACACACAGTAGCTATCCTCAAAGATGCATGTTGAGGAGAAACTATTAGTCTTAAAAGTCACATTGGAACAAAGAGAAGCACTGTTAAGAACTAGTCAGTAAGAGCAAGATGGAAAAAAAAGAAAAGAATAAAAAAAGTATGACAACTATAGAAATAAGCTACAAGAAAAAGTAAAGAAAAAGAAAGTTTCATCCAAAACATAGAGAATTCAGTCTAGAAGAAAACATAACCCAAGGAACCAAAGGCAATTCCCCATGTGTTTCTAGTTATTGAGCAACTGGGTAAAAGTGTGAATTCAATAAAAACAAATGCTCAAAGATGAGCTACTAAAGCAATGGAACATGATGCAGAGGGACATTGCAGCCCTAAGGAAGAAAAATGGTAGAATAACATGCTTTCAGTACAGAACTAAAAAATAAAATTAAAAAACTAAAGAAGGGAAGAGACATCACTGAAAATTTAATTATTGAAAATACAAAAAGGCTTGAAAACAGCACCAATGAAGGTGGATTAAAAAGAGCAAGAAAAGTAACTGGATAGATGCTGATAGGGCAGAAAAAGATAAATCTAACAATTATTCAATTCATTTAGCAAATATTATAGAGTACATCTGTGAGATCAATGCATTTACAGACAATAAACATAGACAGGCCAACATGTCACATGATGATAAGCGCCAAGGAGAAACAGAAAGCAAAGGAAAGTTGGAGAGGACAGTGGTGGGGCTGTAGCTATTTTATAACGATGTTCAGAGAAGGCCTCATGGGGCAACTCTGGAGGTGAGACCTGAATGAAGTGAGGGCACCAGCCCACAGGCATTTAGGGAAAGTGAGTTCCAGGAAAAAGGAACACAAATGCAAAGGCCTGGGTGAGAACATGCCTGATACATTTGGGAGCTTCATGGGGGCCATTGTGAAGGGAACAGAGAATGGGGAAGGTGCTAGGAGATGAGGCCAGAGAAGTGGAAGGAGCCAGATGAGCATTGCCTTGTAGGCCATGGCAGGGGTTGGGTATGAATTCCATAGAATGCTTTGAATGGAAAAGGATAGGGTCACTGTGGATGAATTGTTGAATTGATTGAGACTGTTGTGAAGTGAGAGGGTGTGCAGAGAGAGCAGTTTGAGATTGTTGCAGTAAATGAAGCAAGAAATGATGGTGGGATAGAGCAGGGCAGAGGGGAGGTTGGTGAGAAGCAGTCACATTCTGGATCTGTTGAAGGGAGAGATCAGAGGATTTGTAGGATCAGATATGGAGTCTGAAAGAAGGGGAGGAACCAAGCAAGGGTAACTGCAAAGGTTTTGGCCTTAGAATTTGGAAGGATAAAGTCCCGATTTATGAAACTGGGGAGATTCTGGTAGTGGCAGGTTTGTGATGGGAACCAAAGTCTGGATTTGGGTGTGTTAAATTTGTGCATAATTGAAGTGAAGATATGGGAGGTGGTTAGATGTACAATTCTGGAATTTTGAGAGATGCTTTGGCTTAAAGATATAAATTTGTGAGTTATCAGTGCATAATTGAAGTCTTTGAAGTGGAGAACCCAGCAAATAGAACAGAAAAATTATTCAAAGATATAATGAAATAAAAAATTCATGACTCTGCAGATTAACAGAACTAGCTCTGCTTCAAAACAATTTAATGGAGAGCCGCTAAGCAGAGAGGGCCTGCAATGTGGAGACATATCCTGGTTTAGTTGCTGAACTTCCAAGAAAAATAATGAGCTCTTCAGGCATCCCAGAAGAATAAGTAAGTCGCAGAAGCAGGAGACAAGAAGACTGATCACAGCATTAATTCAGTAGTTGAAGGTAATAGACCAATGTCTACATTTTTTTTTTCCTTTTTTTTTGTTTTTCGAGATGCAGTCTTGCTCTGTTGCCCAGGCTGGAGTGCAGTGGCATGATCTTGGCTCACTGCAACCTCCGCCCCCTGGGTTCAAGCAATTCTCTTGCCTCAGCCTCCCAAGTAGCTGGGACTAGAGGCAAGTGCCACCATGCCTAGCTAATTTTTTATATTTTTAGTAGAGATGGGTTTCACCAAGTTAGCCAGGATGGCCTCGATCTCCTGACCTTGTGATCTCCCCGCCTCAGCCTCCCAAAGTGCTAGAATTACAGGTGTGAGCCACTGTACCCAGTCCAATGTTTACATTTTTTGGAGGAAATTGTGATTCAGTAATATCAGTTATAACCAAGATGTTGTTCAAGAATAGGACAACAGGCAGATATTCTTAAATAACTCATATAAATCAGGAAATATTGCACCCTTGAGCTCTTACTGGGAAAAAAAATCACTTAAAAATGAAATCAGGCTACTTAAGAGATGAATCAAAGCACAGCACTGAGGAATGGAGGATGTGGTAAGAGTGAACATTGAATCCGTTTAAATATAGACCTAATACTAAAAAATTGTGAGAATTATTGCTACAAAGCAGAATGCAAATACTATAGTCCTGACAGTGTAAAATGATGCTCTAGCTAACGAAAATTGGGACGTGGCGGGAGGTTTGGAGGGAGGAAGCATGAGAGTGCTAATGGCTTCATTGCTCACAGGAGTCAATCAATGCTGCATAAAATTGAAAATTAGCTTAAAAACATCTAATGTTTCTAACGATGATCATCATAATTTTATTATCTAACATCAGAAGTGTTTTTAAATATCTATTATAGTAAAGAAACATTTTAAGATTAGCAATTCCTTCCATTTCATTTTAACTTTTTTTGTTTTGGTAAATTCAAGTAAACATTCAATAAAAATACTGCTTATAGCATGATTCTATTTTTAGAAATGGATATATCAATCTATTCTCTATCTGTATTTATAGATAGAAAAATATGTGGAACAATATTTATCTAGAATATTGATGGTTAGTTTTGGGTGAGATCATTTGAAATGATTTTTAATTTGTTGGGAATATTTTGTTTATGTTTTTCTGCATTGCTTGAGTTCACAATAAGTGTATATTTTATTTACAAAAATAATATTTATATATACATATATATTTTATATACAAATATTTTATATGTATTTTATATTTTATATATATTTACAAATATTTTATATATATTTATATATTTGTATATATACACAAATATATACAAATATTTTATATATACAAAAATATATAATATGTGTGTGTATATATATGCATATATATATGTGTATATATATATGTAAAAGTAACCATGAGGGATTGTTTGTGGGAGGCTCCCAGAAGGAGTGAGAAAAAATATTACTGTGGAAGACTTCTTGGAAGAGGGGCTTTAAAGAGAGCATTTCCCATTGGGAAATACCTGGATGGACTTAAGGAAAGGAAAAATATATGAAGCTGTAGAACCACATAGGGAAAGCCTGGGCAAAGATACTTATTATTCAAGGAGTAAAGAAAGCCTCCTTTTGTTCATCACCCATTATGTGCCACAATACAAGTATCTGTCTCTTGTGAGGTAAAGGCTATTATCCCCATATGTAGTAAAGAGTTAATTCAGCAGACTTGGTGTGTTCAAACCTTGCACATTCCGAAGAAAGGACTGGCCCTTGACTAGCTCCTGAGAGGTATCCTCTGCACCTTTGGAATATCCTGCCTAGTAAAAGTGTCTTCGTCTGACTGAAGCTTTAGCCCCATAGCAGATAGTTTAGGTTGCTTATGCTGACAATGTGATTTAAAGTGAGCACCTGTTTTTGTTCACCTGAGGTCTAGCTTGCATCAGTTTGACCTCTGGGGGTGCTGAAGACTGAGTAGTTAAGATCAGTCACATGGACTCTCCATGCTGACGTGACTGACCTCAAATAAAAACCCTGGACACCAAGGCTTGGCTGAGAGTCTCCGGTTTTGGCAAAGTTTTGTGCGTGTTGTCACACATCATTTCTTGGAGAATTAAGTGCTGTCAATATGATTCCACTGGGAGAGGACAATAGGAACCTTGTACTTGTTTCTCTGGGACTCTTTTCTATGTACCTTTTCCTTTGGTGATTTTGATCTGTATCCTTTCACTGTAACAAACCATAACTATGAGTATAAAAGTTTTTTTTCTGAAATTTTTTAGTCCTTCTAGTGAGTCATTGAATCTGAAGGTGGTCTTAAAGACCTCCCACGGAACTCCACTTTACATATGAACTAAAGCTCAGAGGATTTATGTGACTAGCTTATGATCACACAACCAGTAAACAAAAGAACCAGGGTTGAAACCTAAATCTTCCTGGCTATACAGCCTTACTTTTATCTCTGCAACAGAGGTTTTCAAACTATGTTTTTATTTTTAGCAGCATAATGCTTTGGGGTGGGTGTACAAAAAAAAAGTAACAAGATTCCCATTATGCAAATTAAGAAGTAGAACAATACAGTATTGTTGTTGAAGTGTGGGTGGATGGTGGCCACATGTCATTTGGCCTACCTCCGATCCCTGAAATGGAACCCATTAACCTCATTAGAATCCTCTGGAAAAATGGTTGTTGGGAAATGCACCCTGGATTGTGTCATTTAAAAACACTAGAGTGAAACTATTTTCTCAGGACCAGTCCTTACACTCCAAGATGCTGTTCCGTGGAAGCTAAATGGAGCCTGGGCTATTTGGATTCTGTAATTCCAAACTGGTCTATTGATAAATCCAATATTGACTTGACAGCCTCTAAAGCTTCATCATGCCAAGCTAGATCTTTGGAAACAAGGCTGGAAATCCACTCCAGGCACATTTGCTACCTTTAGATCATCCTCCCTCATCAGCCTTTTCTCACTGACTAACTCCTCCATGGCCATCTCGGGCTTCATGTGATCCTGGAAGTTGCTCCTGACCCCTCAAGTCGTAGCTCAGTGAACCCTCTGCTTAGGATGATGAACTGTTCTGGTTTGCCTGAGGCTGTCCCAGTTTTACCACTGCAAGCTCCATATTCCAGGAAACGCCTCACTCTCACATAAACAGGATTTTTTTTTTTTTTTTTTTTTAACCTTACTTCAGTCTTCTGTAGCAGTGCCCCTCAAATTTGAAAAACATGAGTCACGAAGGATCTGAAAATGTAGACTTTGATTTGGTAGGGACAATGAGGCCTGAGATTTTGCATTTTTAACAAGCTCCCAGGTGCTGTTGCTGCTATGGTCCTGCTGGTGTCGGGACCACACTTTGGGTGGCAAGGGATAGGGGCACACTTTGCTTTCTCTGTCTCGGCGATCATTGCATTTGATTGTAATTTTCTGTGTGTTGATTTCCCCCACTAACTCGTCAGTTCCCCAAAGAAAGGAACAGTATCCGAAGCACCTGTATTCCCAATACTAATAGGATGCCCAGCACAAAGTAGGTGTTCAAAAGATTCCCTTTGGGCTAGAAGAAAAGAGAGTAGAATTCGTTAAGAGGGCCCAGATTTGTGCTTGAGGACCAGCCAGGACCAGTAACTAAAGAACAATTGACTAAAGACTTTTGTGTGGAATGAGTAAGGAATTGGGGTAAGGATTTTTGAGTCTAGTTTGATGTTATGCCCCTAAGGAGATCACTGGCACGTGTGACCAGAGGGAGCACATGGGTCTGAAATGGAATGCCTTAACCTCATTCAAATCTTCTGGAAAAATGGATGTTGGCAAATGCACTCTGGATTTTGTCATTTAAAAACACTAGAGTGAAAACTATTTTCTCAGGACCAGTCCTCACACTCCAAGATGCTGCTTTGTGGAAGTCAAAGGGAGAGTGGGGTATTGAAATTCTGTAATTCCAGTCTGGCCTATTGATAAATTCAGTATTGACTTGATTTGTGTTAGGTAGAATCAACAGTGCCTCAGTGAGATGGCCTGTTCAACAGAGGAGGAGAAACACTCTGAGAAGTTAAGCAACTTGTCCAAGATCACACAGAGAGTAAGCTGGACAGAGCTGAATACAATTGTATGATTCCTAATGAGAGCTCTTTCAACTACAACACAGCAAATCCCAGAGTAAAAAACAAAACAAAACAAAAAACTATTGTGTGCCAGGCAGGGGGAATGTAGTTTTGTCCCCAGTTGCAGCATTTTCAGAGTATCTGGGAAATAACATTGTTCCCCTCACAAACAGAACTATCAAAGATTGAAAAAATTCAACTTCACAGACTCCTAAAAGAAATGGTGGTTTGGCCAATGACCTCTGAATTGAGCTGATTGAATCTGCACTAGGCATTGCCTGGAGCCGGCAGGACTGTAGCCTGACATAATTCTTCATCTACTCAAGTTATAAAGGGGGAAGCAAGGTTGCCCCTTATCTGGGAATCCCCCTTATTTGAAGGATTTTGACTAGCCCTTGATGGTAATTAAATTGTTTTTAGGGCCTAATGCATAATATGTAATGTTTGCTTTCTAATGACCACCAGATGGTTTTTCAATGCTAATGAGGGGTGTATAATGACTCCCAGATTCCTAATAGAAGCTGTAGAAGTCAGATGCTGTCAACCGAATGGATTCTCTGGGCAGAGTTAGCACTCCCCAGGGCTGGTCACCAAGCCTGGACTTAGGCAGAATTGGGATAGGGATTTTCCATACTTGTTGGTATTCACTGTTGGCTCTTGGCAATGAGGGCATGCTTAGATGACATCCACCTTGGACATTAGCACATAGTAGGTACTAGATGGAGCTTGCGTGTCGAATTCATCAAAAGATGTCATAGATGGAATAGATCTTACAGTACAAGTTTGCCCACTTTTAATTAGTGTCAGAATCTCCCTGTATGATTTAAAAAATAACTTTCCTTTTTTAACTTTTATTATAAGTTATAGATCTGCAGAAAAATTAAAACTCATAGATTAGCAAAAAGAACAAAAGGAAGAAAGAATGAAAGGAAAGAAGAAGTAATGAAGAGAAGAGTAGAAAGAAGAATTTTAAAAAGGGGGAAAAAGCCATTTATAGGCTTACTGTATCTAGATCAATTTACCTAAATCTGGTTTGGCTAAAACAAGTTTCTCTATGAATCATTTGCCAATTTACATTTTTCTAAAATTAAATCCTCTGTGCATCTTTTTGGAGCTTACTCTTTGTCCTTGCATCTTTTTGGCATGTAAGTATTCCTAACAAAAAGGCACTTCTCACTTAAAGGCAATTCAAACTTATTTTTGTCTATCAAATTAGGATTTGTCAAAATTGCAATGTTTTATAAATAATAAGACACATTTGAAAGGGGGATGATCTTAGCAAATTATCAGTAGATATTTGGAGAAGTGATGTTTAGGAAAACCGGTTTTAGGTGAAGTGGCTGTTACTGTACCCATTACCTATCTTTGACCGATCTCCATATTTGGTCTCTGTCTAGTCCTTTTGACATGAGTCTACTCATGTCAGTATAGACAAAGGAGATTATCTACACATGCACACATATACATGTGTATATATACACACACACACACACATATCACACACATATATGTATGCCTATATACACATGTATGTATATATACATGCATGTATATATACATATAAAATGTATGTATGTACATACATATGAAATACACATATATGTATGTTTCATTAGATACAGTACATTAAATATGCCTTATATGTATATTCTATACAGTGATATTTAAACAAAAATGAGATTTTAATTTAAAACCTACTCAATTAATGGAAACAATATATCACTAGAAATTCTGTAACATTAAATACCTAAATAGTATTTGATTCCATTGATAGGTTATTGTTGGATATTGAAGTTATTCCCAGTGCTCCTCTATTACAAACAGCATGCTCCATGGCTTGCTTCCCTTTTTGCTCCTAGCAATATATCTCAAACATCTTTTTTTTTTTTTGAGGCGGAGTCTCACTCTTTCGCCCAGACTGGAGTGCAGTGGCATGATCTCCACTCACTGCAAGCTCTGCCTCCCGGGTTTACGCCATTCTCCTGCCTCAGCCTCCCGAGTAGCTGGGACTACAGGCGCCTGCCACCTTGCCCGGCTAATTTTTTGTATTTTTAGTAGAGATGGGGGTTTCACCGTGTTAGCCAGGATGGTCTCGATCTCCTGACCTCGTGATCCGCCCACCTCGGCCTCCCAAAGTGCTGGGATTACAAGCGTGAGCCACCTCGCCCGGCCCAAACATCTTTCATGACAGTATGTATAGATGATTCTTCTGGACAATTACATAGTTTTTTACAAAATGGATATGCCATATTCTTTCAAAACTGCTCCATAGTCTTTGGGGCTCAACTTGTGCGTGCATATGTAGTATTTCCTCAGATTAAATTCCTAGAGGTTGTATGCAAACTTTTAAAACTTTTGATATATACATCTCTAAATTTTCCCCCAGAAACATTGTGCCAATTTATATGTCCACCAGTGGGATATGATAGTGCCTATGTCCTTTCACTGATCTCAACTCGGGGCTATCCTTTCTTTCTTTCTTTTTCCTTTAATTCCCAAAATAATAATGCTCATACTAAAAAAGAAAAATAAAAAAACAAACCAATAATGAAAAATTCTGCAGAGAAAAAAAAGGATAAAATCTCCTTCTTTCTCTGTATCTCTTTCCCTGATCCTCCCATCCAGTTTCTCTACCAAGAGGGATTTCTGTTAAAATTTGGTGAGCATCCTTCTAGAACAACTCTATGCATTTAGATTGCATGTACTTGGTCATAAATGGAATCGGACTATGTACACACACACACACACACATACACACACACACTATATTGCTCGCTTTTCTTTTTTCACCTCACAATATATCACAAACGTCTTTCCATGACAATAAGTACCACTCTTGTTCAAAAGAATCAAGATGAGTCTACACATGTCAGTGTAGACATGATTCATCTTGATTCTTTTGAACAATCACATAGTATTTAAAGAAAAAAATGTGTCACAATCTTTTAAAATTATTCCTTATTAATGGACATTTAGCTCCTATATATTCACAATTTCTAATATTTTTAAAAAATTGGTCCATTTGATAAATGAGAAAATGATGTTATTTCTATCTTAATACACATTTCCATGATTTCTAATTTGGCTAAACATTTCTCATATACTCATTGACCATTTGAATTTCGTTTGCAAATTGCCCAGCTACATGTTGAAGCAGATTCTGCTCGTGCTCCCTAATACCTGGATTAGACATTTCTAAGAGTGTGCTTGACTGCATTTTCTAGGTCTTTTGCTTCTAAGTGGGGCCAAGTGGCTGTTGCTTATCAATTGAATGAGAGCAGAGGAAATGTATGTCACTTCCAGGCTGAGATTGTTAAGAATGTGTCCTGAAATATGGAGGAGTTGCATGCTGGAAAGACCCTGGGTTCCTGAATTACTGCATGGAGCCAAGGCCCCTGTATCCACTTACAATGATCTATGATAGAAGCAGGAAATAAACTCAGTGTTAAGCCACTGAGATTTGGGCTTGTTTATTACAGGAACTAATATTGCTTACCCTGAAAAATATATGGATAGGTGGCCGGGTACGGTGGCTCATGTCTGTAATCCCAGCACTTTGGGAGGCCAAGGTGGGTGAATCACAAGGTCAGGAGTTCAAGACCAGCTTGGCCAACATAGTGAAACCCCATCTCTACTAAAAACACACACACACAAAAATTAGCCATGCATGGTGTCGGGCGCTTGTAGTCCCAGCTACTTGGAGGCTGAGGCAGGAGAATGCTTGAACCCGGGAGGCGGAGGTTGCAGTGAGCCTAGATGGTGCCACTGCACTCCAGCCTGGGTGATACAGCAAGACTCTGCCTCAAAAAAAAAATATATATATATATATGAGAATAGGCTTATTTTTATCTTCCAAAAATTTTCCCCACCATCAAATTATAGTTTTAGTGTTTAGGAATAAACGTGTTTAAATTCAATAGCCTCAGGGCATTTTCACTGTTTTGCCTGCTGGGAATATTTCTCCTACAAAGTTGGCTGGCTCCTTTTCATCTTTCCAGCCTCAGTTTAATTATCACCAACTCAGAGAGGCCATCTTTGACCACCAGTCTAATAAAGCAGCCTCCCCATGCCTTAGTCTGGTCATAGAGAGATGGCTTGCATCTGTCAGCAATTTTTGCTTCCACATTTACCTATGTGTTTACGTTTGTCTCCTGCTCTGCACGGTCAATCCTTCAAGGAAGTGACAGTTACAAAGGTGCTCTCACTGTGTATCAAGCACTTAGTAGAAGGTTTGTCTTAGAGTAGGTACTCAGGAAACATTTGTTGAGAACTGAATGATTTACAACATCCTCTACATACATTAAAAAAGTACTGCACATAGGTATGAGTCCTAGACAGTGCTTGGTATACAGATGGACTTGTTGATTTCCTGTAGTAATTCCATGAGTTCCAGGAATTTGGGGCCCATGGATTAAAGGCATTGGTGTGGTTAGACAGACTTACTTAGCAAATTGCAAAATTGAGACGCAGAGAGAATTGACTTGTCCAAGATCACCAAGAGAGTGATTACTTAGCCAGGACTAGATTCTAAGTTTTCTAATACCTACAACAGTACAGTGCAGTGGTTAAAACAGGCAGTGTAGATACTTGACTCCAAACTCCCAGCTCTGCCACTTACTTGTCACGTGGCCTTTAGTAACTTGTCTAAATCTCTGTCTTCCCCTCTTTGTGAAAAGGGGACAGTAGTACCTCAGTGTACCTGGGAAGTTTAAATAGGTAATAGTCAGCCTTCCTAGCTGTGGGTTCTACATTTGTGGATTCAACCAACTGCAGCTCAAAAATATTCAGAAAAAAATTTCACACAGTTTCCAAAAGAAAACTTGAATTTGCTGTGCACTGAGTACTACGTTGAATCCCGGTGAATGAAGTGGTATGTTAGCATTGTATTAGGTATTATCAGTAATCTAGAGAAGAGATGCTTTAAGGTATACAAGAGGATGTGCATAGGTTATATGCAAATACTATGGCATTTTATATAAGCAACCTCAGCATCTGCAGAGTTTGGTATCTGAGGGGGTTCCTGACATGCACAGATACCAAGGAACGACTGTGTATGTAAGGTAATTGTGATGAAAGTGTTCCTCTCTGAAATGATAGTCAATAAAAGAAAATAATGATTCTAATAGTTTATATTAGATAGCTTTACTCATCATTATTCACTTACTGATCCCCTTTTTGTTTTGTGCCAGATCCTTGCCAAGTGCTGAGAAAACAAAGATATGTAAGATGCTATCTCTACCCTGCAGAGGTTCAGGGTCTGGTGGTCTGAGAAAGACTCATGAGCAGGCTGTTATACTAATGCAGACCCGATGCTGTGTTCAGGTGCACAAAGGGAGTGACAGGCTCCGTCTGAGGGGCACTGGAGGGTAGAGAGTACATTCCTTGTCTTCCCTCTCTAGAGAGTGAGTACCTGTGTGTCTACATATGCATAAAGCATTCTAGGTGACTGAAATAAGCAGCAGAAGTACATAAAGGCCCAGACTTGACAGGATGTAGTGATTCGAGGGGACCTGAAAGTTTGGAACCTCTATGTACCTCTTTCCGCACAGACTCCTATGTCCTTTCTTCACATCATGGCCGTACCAAGCAGTTCTCAGACTTGAGTGTGCATCAGTATCTCTTGGAAGGCTTGTTGAAACACACATTGCTGGACCCCAATCCCAGAGTTTCTCCTTCAGAAGGCTGGGGTTGGGGCTTGATATTTTGCATCTCTTCCCTGGTAATGCTGATGCTGCTTGCCAGGAAACCACACTTTGAGAACCGCTGGTCTACCACAGCAGCTCTCGTCCTGGCAGCAAATTAGAATCATCAGGGGAACTTCAAAAAATAGCAGTGCCAGGGCCCTGTCTCCCACATATTTCATTTCAGTTGATCTAGGGTGGTTCTTATAGGCATATTTTTGTTTGGTTTTCCTTTTAATAGACTTTTTAAAATAGCAGTTTTAGGTTCACAGTAAAATTGAGGGGAAGCTACAGAGATTTCCAATAACTCTGTTCCTCCACACACGCACAGCTTCTCCCACTATTAACATCCCTCACCAGAGTGTGCCTTTGTTACAGTTGACAAATTTACAATGACACATTATTGTCACCCAAAGTCCAGCATTTGCATTGGGGTTCACTCTTGGTGTTGTACCTGCTATGAGTTTGGACAAATATGCGATCATATGTATCCACAATTATAGTAGCATACAGAATCAGTATCCTGAAAATCTGCTGTGCTCTGCTTATTCATTCCTCTCTTCCCTTGTAACTCTTGGCAACCACTGATCCTTTTACTGTCTCCATAGTTTTGCCTTTTCCAGAATGTCTTATAGTTGGAATCACATTGTATGTAGCACAGTTAGATTGACTTCTCTCACTTAGCAATATGCAGTGAAGTTTCCCCTTGTCCTTTCATAGCTTATGGTTTATTTTTTTTTAGTCCTGAATAATATTCCATGTCTAGATGTACTACAGTTTACTGACCGATTCATCTACTGAAGGACATACTGGTTGCTTTCAAGTTTTAATAATTATGACTAAAGCTGCCATAAACACCTGTGTGCATGTTTTTGTGTGAATATAAGTTTACAGTTCCTTTGAGTAAATACCAGAGAGTGTGATTGCTGGATTATATGGTAAGAGTATGTTTAGTTTTTTGTAAGACTGCCAAATTGTCTTCCAAAGTGATTCTACAATTTTCCATTTCTACCAGCAGTCAATCAGGGTTGCTGTTGCTCCACATCCTCACCAGCATCTGATGTTGTCAGTTTTCTGGATTTTGGCCATCATAGTAGGTAAGTAGTGGTAGCTCCTTTTTCTTTTAATTTATATTTCCCTGATGACATGCGTCGTAGAGCATCTTTTCTTATGTTTGTTTGCCATCTGTACATCATCTTTGCTGAGGTGTCTTTACAGTCTTTTGCCCATGTTTTAGTTGTTTTTTTTTTTTTTATTTTTAAGTTCTAAGTGTTTATCAGATTTTTGTTTTTTTTTTTTTTTTTTTTGAGACGGAGTTTCGCTGTGTCACCCAGGCTGGAGTGCAGTGGCGCAATCTCAGCACACTGCAAGCTCCACCTCCCGGGTTCATGCCATTCTACTGCCTCAGCCTTCCGAGTAGCTGGGACTATAGGCACCCACCACTATACCCAGCTCATTTTTTTTTTTTTTTTTATTTTTAGTAGAGATGGGGTTTCACTGTGTTAGCCAGGATGGTCTCGATCTCCTGACCTCGTGATCCACCTGCCTCAGCCTCCCGAAGTGCTGGGATTACAGGTGTGAGCCACGGCGTCCGGCCCAGATACGTTTTTTTGCAAATATTTTCTCCAAGCCTGTGGCTTGTCTTTTTATTCTCCTGATAGTGCCTTTCACAGAAGAGAAATATTTAATTTTAATGAAACTGAGTTTATCAAGTCTTTATTTTATAGGTCATGTCTTTGGTGTTGTATTAAAAAAGTCACCTCCAAACTCAAAGTCATCTAGATTTTCTTGTATGTTATCTTCTAGGAATTTTATGGTTTTGCATTTTAAATTTAGGTCTGTGATCCATTTCGAGTTCATTTTTGTGAATAGTGTAAGATCTGTGTCTAGATTTGTGTATTTATTTTTGCATGTGGATGTCTAGTTATTTCAGCACCATTTGGTAAAAAGACTATCTTTGTGCCATTGTATTGCCTTTACTTCTTTGTCAAATATCAGTTGATTTAATTTATTTGGGTCAATTTCTGGGCTTCCTATTCTTTTCCACTGGTTTATGTGTCTATTTTTTTCACCAATACCATACTGTCTTGATTATTGTCACATTTTAGTAAATCTTGAGGTTAGCTAATGTCAGTACTTCAACATTGATCTTGTCCTTTAATATTGTGTTGGTTATTCTGGATCTTTTGCTTCTCCACATAAACTGTAAAATTAAGTTTCTGGATATCCACAAAATAACTGCTAAGATGTTGACTGGCATGGCATTGAATCTATAGATCAAGTGGGAAGACTCAACATCTTGACAATATTGAGTCTTCCTATCCATGAACATGGAATATATCTCTATTATTTAGTTATTATTTGATTTTGTTCATCAGAGGTTTGTAGTTTTACTCATATAGATCTTGTATATATTTTGTTAGATTTATACCTAAGTATAGATGTTTAGGGGTGCTAATGTAAATGGTAATGTGTTTTTAAGTTCAAATTTCACTTTTTAAATTGCTGGTATACAGGAAAGCAATGAACTTTTGTATATTAATGTTGTATTTTACAACCTTGCTATAATTGCTTTTTAGTCCCAGAGGGGTTTTTTGTTTTGTTTTGTTTTGTTTTTTGGTCAGTTTTTTCAGTTTTCTACATAGACAATTATGTTATCTGCAAAGAAATGTTATTTCTTCCTTTTCAATCCATATATCTTTTTTTTTTTTTTCTTCTCACATTAGCTAAGACTCTTGGTACAATATCAAAAAGGAATGGTGAGAGGGAACATCTTTGCCTTATTCCTGATCTTAGTGGAAAAGCTTCAGATTTCTCATCACTACATGTGATGTTAGCTGCAGGTTTGTTGTAGCCCATACTTTATCAACTTATGGAAGTTCTTTTCTATTCCCTGTTTCCTGAGGGTTTTCATTATGAATGGGTGCTAGATTTTGTCAAATATTTTTTCTGAATGTATTTATGTGACCACGTGATTTTTCTTATTTAGCCTGTTAATGTGATGGATTACTTTAATCAATTCTCAGATGTTGAACCCAACTCACACACTTGGGATGAATCCCACTTGGTCATAGTGTGTAATTTTTACTATGTTTTCTTTTTAAATTTAATTTGCTAATATTTTGTTGAGGATTTTTGCATGTACATTTATGAAAGATATTGGTTTGTAGTTTTCCTTTCTTGTAATGACTTTGTCTGGTTTTGGTATTAAAATAATTCTGACCTCACAGAATGAGTTAGAAAGTATTCCCTCTACGTTTATCCTCTGAAAAGGTTGTAGATAATTGGTATAATTTTTTATTTATTTTGGTAGAAATCACTTGTGAACCTATCTGGGCCTGGTGATTTCTATTTTGAAAGGTTATTAATTATTGATTCAATTTCTTTAATTGGTAAAGACTAATTCAGGTTGTTTATTTCTTCTTATGGGAGTTTTGGCAGATTGTGCTTTAAGGGATTGTTCCACTTTGCCTATATTCTCCAATTTGTGGGCATGAAATCATTTCTTTATTATTCTTTTAACGTCCATAAGGTCTGTAGTGATATCCCCTCTTTCATTCTGATATTAATAATTTCTGTTCTCTCTCCTTTATTTTAGCTATCCTGGCTACAGATTTTTAAAAATTTTATTCATCTTTTCAAATAACCAGCTTTTAGTTTTGTTGATTTTCCTATTGATTTACTGTTTTCAATTTCATTGATTTTTTTGCTCAATTTTTATGATTTGTTTGTTCCTCTGCTTACTTTAAATTTAATTTGCTCTTCCTAGTTTCCTAAGGTGGCAGCTTAGATAATTATTTTTAGATTTTTTTCTTTTCTAATATATGCATTCAGTGCTATACATTTATTTGTAGGCACTGCTTTTGATGCATTTCTCAAATTTTGATAATTTCTATTTTCATTTTCATCCAGTTCAAAATATTTTTAAATTTCTCTTGAGATTTCACTCTTGGCCTGTGTGTTATTTGGAATGTGTTGTTTATTCTTCAAGTGTTTTAGAATTTTTCAACTACCTTCTTGTGATTAATTTCTAGTTTAATTTTTTGTAGTCTGAGAGCAGACGTTGTATAATTTGTGTTCCTTTAAGTTTGTTAAGATGTGTTTTTTGGCCCAGAATGTGGTCTATTTTGGTGAATTTTCCATGTGAGCTTGAAAAGAATGTGTATTCTACTGTTGCTAGATGATATAGTCTGTAGATGTCCATTATATTCAGTGGATTGATGTGTTGCTGAATTCAACTATGTTATTTTCTGATTTTCTCCCTGCAAGGTCTGTCTATTTCTGATAAAGGAATGTTGAAGTCTTTAACCTTAATAGTGGATTCATCTATTTCCCCTTGAAGTTCTCTAAGTTTTTGCATCACACAGTTTGCTGCTTTGTGGTTAGGTGAATCACATTAATGATTATTATGTCTTCTTGGAGAATTGAACCTTTTCTCAGCATGTAATGACCCTCTATATCCTCAAAAATTTTTCTTGCTCTGAAGTTTGCTTTTTCTGAAATAAATATAGCTACTCCCTCTTTCTTTTCTTTTCTTTTCTTTTTTTCTGTTTTCTTTTCTTTTTTGACAAAGTCTTGTTCTGTCACCCAGGCTGGAGTGCAGTGGCGCCATCTCAGTTCACTGCAACCTCCACCTCCTGGTTTCAAGCAATTCTCATGCCCCAGCCTCCTCAGTAGCTGGGATTACAGGAGTACGCCACCACTCCCAGCTAATTTTTTGTATTTTAGTAGAGACAGGGTTTCACCGTGTTGCCCAGGCTGGTCTCGAACTCTTGAGCACCAGCAGTATGCCCACCTCGACCTCCCAGAGTGCTAGGATTACAGGCGTGAGCCACTGCGCCCAGCTCCGCCCACTTTCTTTTGATTACTGTTACATGGTATATCTTTATCCATCAATTTACTTCTCACCTACATGTGTCTTTATATTTAAAGTGGGTTTCTTGGCCTGGTGCAGTGGCTCATACCTGTTATCTCAGCACTTTGGGAGACTGAGGTGGGAGGATTACTTGAGCTTAAGAGTTTGAGGTTGCAGTGAGCTGTGATTGTGCCACTGCACTTCAGAGTGGGTGACAGAACTAGACAGTGTCTCAAAAAATAAAGTAGGTTTCTTGCAGAAAACATACATTTAGGTTTTGTTTTCTGATCCCCTCTGACAATATATGTATTTTAATGGAAGCATTTATTTCATTGATGTTCAAAATGATTAGTGATATAGTTAGATTATTATATACCATATTTGTTTCTATTTTCTATTTCTTGCCCTTGTTCTATTTTTGTCTTCTACATTTTTCTGCCTTCTGTTGTTTTGATTGAGCATTTTATATGATTTCATTTTCTCTTCTTTCTTAGCATATCAGTTATACATTTTTAAACCTTTTTAAGTGATTGCTCTAGAGTTTGCAACATACACTTAGAAGTAATCCAAGTAGCTTCTTAAATAACACTGTCCACCTCACAGGTAGTGTGAATATCTTATAATAACAAAATAATCCTAGTTTATCCCTCATATCATTGCTGTCATTCATTTTACTTAAGCATAACATAGATGTGTATATATATATCTTAAACATAAACATATATGTAAAGATATGTATATCTTATGTTAAGATATGTATAGCTTAAAATATATACAATCTTAAATGTATATATATAATATGTAAGATATATACATATCTTCACATATATATAATCTTAAACATATGTACATATAATATATAAGTTCATTTTTGGCTGCTATAATAAATGCCATGGAAATTTCATAGAAACAAACAAGAGAAATTTGTTACAGTTCTGGAAACGGGCAAGTTCAAGATTAAAGTAGCAGCAGATTCAGTGTCCGAGGAGGGCTCACTTTCTGGTTAATAGAGAGCACCTTCTTGTTGTGTCATCACATGATGGAAAGGGAGGCCATGGTGGAAAAGGAGCACTTTCTTTCGGTGCTATCACCTGGTGGAAATGTCTCTTTATCCCCTTATAAGGGTACTAAACCTTCATGAGCTAACATTACCTAATCACATATCAAAGGCTCCACCTTCTGATATGACCACTTTGGAGACTGAGGCATAGGGAAGCAGAACAATTGTCTAAAGTCACACAGCTGAAAGAGTCAGGATTCAGGCCTCAGCGGTCTGACTCCAGAGTCCTAAGTCATTGAAAATGTGGTTGTTGGAAAATATGCAACAGACTCCACTGGGCCTAGCCAGCTTTCAGAAAACCAGGGAAGAAAGCCCCCTTTATAACTTGAAATAGCCCCTTCCATTCTCTGTAATTTAGAATTACTCCCAACCCATTACCCTGAGAATCACAGCTGTGGGGCATGAGGATTCAAGAATAGATAACATCATCCTTGACTTTAAAAGGAGCTTGCAGTCTAATGGTAACGAAAGGAATACAAATCTGAATAGATACAATAGCTACTCTTACTGAGTGATCATTAGTGAGGCCTTTCAAGAGAGTTGTGTGAGGTCGATATTATTATCGTCTTCATATTACAGATCAGAAAATTGAGAAATGGAGAGATGAAAATATTTGCCTGAAGTCAACCAGCGATAAATGGCAGAGGCAGGATTTGAATGACAGCTGCACAGCTTCAGAGCCCCTCCCTTTATTTCACAACACTGGGGTGCTTCGGGGCGGGCATGCTGGTCAATGTTTAGGGGCTGTTTATTTATTTATTTTCTTACTAAGATACTGCAGGCAGCCGTGGCTTCACTGAGCAGAGTCTTTATATTGCCACTGGGTGGATTGCTATGTGTGTTCCTGTCATCTGGCTGAAGGGTGGTTAATCCATCTCAGCTCTTTCCTCCCAGTGCAGCACAGGCAGGGGAGGAGGGGAAGCAATCGAGCTTCGCTTCTTGTTCTAATGACTTTAAAGGCTAAAAGTTTACAGTTGATTCTCAAAAACTCAAGTGCCTGTGAGATAATACATTTCTGTTTTTTAAGCCAAAAAACAAACAACCCCACAAAAACTAAACAAGATTTTAAAAAACACTCAAGTGCCTATGGAGTCTAGGCTGGCAAGTGAGTGAGGGGGGACCTTGTAAACTGGAGGGCTCACACCCTCCAAAGTGGATCTGCTCCCTTTCACCCTCAGCTGCTGGGCCCAATGCCGAGGAGATACAGAGGAGCTATGGGTTCATAGACATCACTTTTTTTTCCCCCCCAAAAAAGAGATATATCAGGCGGGCGCCTGTAGTCCCAGCTACTCAGGAGGCTGAGGCAGGAGAATGGCGTAAACCCGGGAGGCGGAGCTTGCAGTGAGCTGAGATCTGGCCACTGCACTCCAGTCTGGGCGACAGAGCCAGACTCCGTCTCAAAAAAAAAAAAAAGAGATATATCAGTTTTTGTGCAAAAATTTCCCAGTTTCAAAAACTAGTTTGTTTATTCAATAAGGTTAATGAGGTAAATACAATGTGCGGTGTGCACTGGGCACCGTTCGATGTGTGCTGAGTATAACAATGGAGGGAAAAAGTATCTGTTCTCAAGGAATTTATCTTTTAGTGTCAAAAGATAGTCAACACACAAATACACAGTATGCCATAAATATAATATCCCAATGGTGATATGTACTATAAAGCAGGGAAATAGGGACAACAATAAAGACTTGATCCAAGGTGGCTGCTGGGTATGCAGATGGTCAGGGAAGGTCTTACTGATATGGGCACATGAACAGAGATGTGAAAGAGGAGAGGAAGCATGAAGTCAAATACATTAAGATGAGATCCTGTGTGGTATATGGAGATGCAAGGCCCAGAGTGGCTGGAAGGGAGGGAGGGAGAAGGAGAGTAGTGTGAGGTAGAGTCTGAGAGGAAGAGGAGGCAGATTATCCAGAGACTTGCAGGCAACTGTAGGAAATCTGTCTTCTGTACTGAGGTGAGAAGCCAATGAAAAGTTCTGAGCAGAGAATTGACATGATTGGACTTCCTGTTTTAAAAATGATCCTGGGCCGGGCGCAGTGGCTCAGGCCTGTAATCCCAGCACTTTGGGAGGCCGAGGCGGGCCGATCACAAGGTCAGGAGATTGAGACCGTCCTGACTTAGCACGGTGAAACCCCATCTCTACTAAAAATACAAAAAAAAAAAAAAAAAAAAAAAATTAGCCGGGCGTGGTTTCAGGTGCCTGTAGTCCCAGCTACTCGGGAGACTGAGGCAGGAGAATGGCGTGAACCCAGGAGGCGGAGCTTGCAGTGAGCTGAGATCCTGCCACTGCACTCCAGCCTGGGCGACAGAGCGAGACTCTGTCTCAAAAAAAAAAAATAAATAAATAAAAATAAAAATGATCCCTTAGGCTGCTACTGGGGATGGGGGCAGGGCAAAGGTAGAAACAAGGTTAGGTGTTTAGAAAGCTCTTGTAAAATAATCCAGGTGGGAGATGATGTTGTCCCGGCCTAATATCATAGTGATGAAAATGGGACAAAGTTGTCAGGTTCAAAATATACTTTGAAGGTGATGCTGATAAGACTTTTTGATGTGGAATTTGAGAAACAAAAGAAGGGAGGATAATCTTAAAGTTGTAAGGCCGGACCTGCCACTTTCCTTGAAGGAGAAGACTGGTAGTAGAAGCAGGTCAGGGAAGGAGGTGGAATCAGGGGTTTCAGAGATATGAAGTTGGAGATTCCAAGTAGGTATACAAGTGAAGAGTTTGGATTGTGTATGATTCGGGAGTTTGAGGGATGAGTCTGGGTAGGGATATAATTTTTAGAATGGCTGCATGTAGAAAGTATTGAAAGTTAGAGGATTGAGTGAGATTACCTAAGGAATATATGTAGATACAGATGAGATGTAGTCCAAGAACTGAATTCAATGCTAGACCTGTCAGCATGATTATATTTTTCTCTTGATGTGTTCCACTATGTATGTGAAAGCTCAAAATAGGTAGAGCATTGGATGTAGCCAGCATTGGGAATTTGACAGGTGTAACACAATAAAGGGACAGAAGTAAGGAAATTGAGGGTATATGTAAGGAGATGAATGTAATCGTGGACCATACTATCTAGTTAGGGAGAACTACCTATGTGGATAAGGAGAATGAAAAGGAGATGGAATCAATGGATTGGGGGCTCCCATAGGATTGAAGAGTTGTTGGACTTACAGTACTAGAGAGAATGATCTGGAAAGGTAGAAAGTGCCGGTTAGAGAACAGGAGAGAGAAATAGTGATTATGGAGAGGGCGCAGCTATTGGTAAGAACAGAGTTTATAAAGGTATAACCAATGCTATATACAGATGACAGTATATGCAGATGGGACGGTTGATCCTCCAAAGAAAGTAGGCCAAGCAATTGAATAGTTACTAGAAGTGTCATCTGCAAAGGTAACTCTTAAACTTCATTTGCCCCAGTATCATCTGGAGGCCTCTCTCCCCCATGTCTGTTACAGTCCAAGAATTTGCACCCCAACATGTTCCCATGGGATCATGATGCTGCTGTTTCAAGACCATACTTTGAGAATTACTTCAATTAATAGCTACAAAGATAGTGAAATCATTAAGAATCATGTCAGGAGTAGTATCTTAACCATCAGGGAATCAGTTAAAGGCCTTTGCCAGAATAGATTTTTATTACCAATTAGGGAGACATACACTGTAGGACACTGAGTCTCAAGCTCCATTGTCCATCACAATTATCTGGGGAGCTTGTGAAAAATACAGAGTCCTGGTGAAGTTCACAATCTGAGAAGTCCAGAGATTCTGAATCCATAGATTTGGGGTGAGGTTTATAAACATGCATATGAACAACTGCCAGAAGTATTTCTGAGTCAAATGGTAAAAGGGCCACACTCCAGAAACACTGGAGCAGTTAAGTATATAGTCCAGCTGTTTGACCTTGGGCCAGTTTACCAACTTTTCTGAGCTGCAGATTTCTTCTCTGCAAAATGGGAATAAATATTTTGCCTGTAAGATTATTGTGAGAATTGAATAAAATACATGTGAAGCCTTTTATAAACATAAATTCTCTATCAACTCTTTACTTTTTATTAATATAAATAAGTATGTTGGGAGAAATTTATTTCTATAGCCAGTGTTTCAGTTGTACATGGAAGAGTGAGAAAAAAAAAGAGAACATTTGCATTTGTTGATTTTCTACTTTGTGCAAGGAACTGTTTTAGCCATTTCACTTATGTTTTAAAATTATATGCTCACAGCATAGAGTTCCTAGGTAAGAAATTTCTCAGGGTTTGTGAGAGGCGGTAATGAATCACACTATTCTTCCTTTTGCATTTTTAACCAATTAAAAGATAAACATAATAGTCACATAAGAATCAAATGCCTTAGTAATCATAAAACTGGACTAGAAACAGAGGTGAACTTCCTTCCTCCCACTCCTATTTCACACACATACGCCCTACCATACTGATACATACACATATACCACACACACACACACACACACACACACACACACACACCCCCTTATGCCAATTGTTACACTATTGTTTCTTGGCTCCAAATCCACCCTTTAATACTCGTCTCTGCAATGCCAGAGCTGGGACTGCATTTGGACTTTGTTGGTTACTCCCTGCTAAGATCTGCCAATAGGGGGCACTAGAGAGAAAGTATGGGAGGCCAGAGGGGAAAGGAGGAAACTGTCTCTTGGCTTCCTGGCTACTTCGGGTTCCTCTGAGCATTACCCAGCCTCTTCCCCTCACCCTGGCAGGGGTGTTTCCTTCCTATAGAAGCAGCTAAATCCAGTTTGCAGCTTTTAAAAAACACTTGTAAAATATACCTCATTATACTCCCCCTGCCCGCGCCACAGCGGCACTCCTAAGCTGGCAGTGCCCCTTCCTCGGAGGTCTCAGTCCCAGCTCCATGGGCTGTTCTCCAAGTTCTAGGTTGTAATGACGCCAGCTTCCTCCCTGTGTTCCCCCAGCCCTATGGGTGGTAGCTGCTGCTTGCAGTTACTACCTCTGCCATACCCTTGAGCTCTCTTTTATTCTTTCAGTTACCTTGGTAACAACTTTATATCTAGTTAACAATTCTTTATATTAAATACTCTCTTCAAGTTACTAGTGTGATTACTGTCCCCTGAATGCACTGACACTCTCTCTCTCTCTCTCTCTCTCTCACACACACACACACACACACACACACACAAACACACACACACACACAACATGCACATATACCAGGGAGAGCAGACAACCGTAGCTCTCCCCTTCCACTGGAAGAGAACTTATTTGTCATGTCCACCATCTGCCCCACATAGCAGTACCTTCTTTTTCCATTATCAAAAAAATTGTAATAATGACCAAGCTCTTAAAAACACGGCTATGTCTGATTATTCAGTGGTGGGATGCAGAAAGAGATTATACTGATCACTGAGGTAATCTTTTCCTCTCATGTGACCACAGGACTTAATATGTTCCTCTAGGGATGACTTAAATTATTTCCATCCTTGTAAATCCTTTGCCATACTGTCTTAGCACATTCAACACAATCTGGCATCTTGAGGACTCTCTTGCTCATATGTCTTTTGCCTTTCACTGGAATGTAATTTCTTTAGGAATAGGGGCCACATTTTATTATTTTATTCATCTCTGCATCCCTCCAGCTCAGGAATTCTTCAATGGAGTTACGGTTCTTGGGGCTAGGAATTTGAATAGGACAAGAATATATCTTTATTTTCACTAACCTCTAACAGAAATTTAGCATGTCTTTCAATCATGATATAGGCAACAAGCCACAGTAGAATCCGCAGTGCCTGTAACTTTGCAACAATAGAAATCCCAAATGTTTCTATATCACATTACAGTTTGTTGCAGACCTCTTAAAGTATCTCAAGCTTATCACTGCTCTGACACGATGGTAGTCATTAGACTTGCTGCTAGATTGTGTTATGATGTTTAAGTAAAGAAACACATATATTACCATGTCACAATTTTATGAAAGTATTTTGAAAACTGCATTTCAATATAATTGGTTTCCTTTGCAATCCTATGCTTTTGTTTTGTGCATTTAAATACATTATTCTGAGAAAGGAGTCTATAGGCTTCACCAAACTAACAAATTCCTGTCTTGTACCATATGCAAAAATTAATCCAAAATGGATCATACTCATGAAATTAAATCCTCAATCTGTAAGACTTTTAGAAGAAGTCATGGTAGAGAATCTTTGTAACTTTGGTTTAGGGAAAGATTTATTAGAATCAACTCCAAAACATAAACCATAAAAAAATTAAGAAATTGGACTTCATTGAAATTAAGAACTTCTGCTCCTCAACAGACCATTTTAAGCGGATAGAAGACAAAACACAAACTGGAATAAAATATTTGTAATCATAAATCTGATAAAAGACTTGTATCATACATAAAGAACTCTCAAAACTCATAAGTAAATAAATGCCTTGATTAAAAATTGGCAGAGAATTTAAATAGACACCTCACCAGCGAACATGAATGGTTGACAAATAAGCACATAGAAAGATGCTCAGTGGTCAGGCGTGGTGGCTCATGCCTGTAATCCCAGCACTTTGGGAGGCCGAGGCAGGTGGATCACCTGAGGTCAGGAGTTCGAGACAAGCTGCAAAACATGGTGAAACTTCGTCTCTACTAAAAATACAAAAATTAGCCAGGTCTGGTGGTCGGTGCCTGTAATCCCAGTACTTAGGAGACTGAGGCAGGAGAATCGCTTGAACCCGGGATGCAGAGGTTGCAGTGAGCTGAGATCGTGCCATTGCACTCCAGCCTGAGTGACAGAGTGAGACTCTGTCTCAACAACAAAAAAAAGATGAGCATCATTTATCACTAAGGAAATGAAAAATCAAAACCACACAACACAATACCTCCACTTGCCTACTGGAATCCCAAACAAAACAAAACAGAGCAAAAGTGGACAACTGACAACTAATAATACCAAGTTCTAGAAAGAATGTGGAGCAACTAGAACTTGTGCACACTGCTGGTGAGAATGCAAAATAGTACAGTAATTTCGGAAAACAGTTTGACACTTTCTTGTGAAATTAGACATACGCTTAATCTATGAATTGCCAATCCCACTCCTAGGTATTTACCCAAGAGACATGGAAGCTTATGTTTACAAAACAATGTAAAGTAAATATTTATAACAGCTTTGTGTGTAACAGCCAAAACCTGGCAATAACTCAAATGTCCTTAAATTTATAAATGACTGTGGTACAATTCATGCAATGGCACACTTCTTAGCATTAAAAAAGGAAAGAGATCTGCACGTTCTGCACATGTATCCCAGAACTTAAAGTACCAAAAAAAAAAATGGCTAAATGAATTTTTACCAATCTGAATGTGTTTAGGATGGCCTGGTTTAAAAAGATAGGCTGCTGGAATACCAGGAAATTTATCTGAGACAAAACAGGGAGGGAGCTTTCTTGTGGCCACTTGAGAAGGATGTTCTGCAGCACTAACGAGTCTTTGCAGTAACTCTGGGACTTAGGAACATCTCGAAGGGATAGACTAGCATCAGTCTAAGTGACCATGAGTGAGGTACAGAAAAGAAGAGCCCCGTGAGATTGCCGATTAGAGATGTGTCATTGAATTGATATGCCATGTGTAGAGAAAACAACAGTGGATCTCAATATATATGCAAGATGTTTTGTCACAAAGTAGATGCCTAGAATCACAGGCATCTATTTGCAGTCAAATGCTGAAGTGTGTGATATAAAGATGGTGAAAGAGCCTCCCCAGGAATGCCAAAAGATCCACCCAGTGGGTCCAGAAATCTCCATTAGAGGGTCAGCTGCTTCTCATTAGGTGTGACTACATGACCTTTTCTGGAAACTCTGACAGTAAAATATTTGGAATCTAGCAGACCCCATTTTATGTTATAATTTGCTTATTTTGCTTTCAAAATGTATTGTTGAAAAATGGATAAAATATATTAATTTTTTTTAAAAAAAGGAAGAAAAATTACCAATGCATGCAACAACAAGGATGAATCTCAAATGTATTATGATGAGTAAAAGAAACCATAATGGCTACATAATACATGACTCAATTTTTATGGCATTCTGGAGAAGATAAAACTAGAGATACAGAAAACAGATTAATAGTTATCAGTGAATGGTGAGGGGAAGGGCTGGTTACAAAGGGCCATTTGGAAATTTCTGGGGGTGATGGAATTGTCCTACATCTTGATTGTAGTGGTGGTTATATGATTGTATATTGGCAAAGAATTTAAACAGATATCTTGTCAAAACTCATAGAACCCTACACAGAAAAAGGTAAATTTTACACTATATAAATTGCATTTCAATAAAAAATGAAAAAAATTAGACAAATGAAACAAAACACCAAAACAAATTCCCACTTCTTGTGGGGAGAAACACATTAAAAAACATATGCACATAAATACATGGAGGTCAGCTGATGCTAGGAACTAGAAAGACTAGAGGAACAAAAGGAGATCAAGAATGAGAGTGCATGTCATCAATGGTAGACTGGATAAAGAAAATATCGTATATATACACCATGGAATACTACACAGCCATAAAAAAGAATGATACCATGTCCTTTGCAGGAACATGGATGGAGCGGGAAGCCATCATTCTTAACAAACTAATGCAGGAACAGAAAACCACATACTCCATGTTCTCACTGATAAGTGACAGCTAAAGGATGAGAACACATGGACACAAAGAGGGGAAACAACAGGCACTGGGGCCCACCTCAGGGTGGAAGGTTGGAGGAGGAAGAGGGGCATAAAATAACTGTTGGGCACTAGGTTTAGTACCTGGCTGATGAAATAATCTGTACAACAAACCCCCATGACAGGAGTTTATCTATATAGCAAACCTGTATGTGTACCCCAAACCTGTTTTATTAAAAAAAAACAAATCAGAAACCCAGACACTATAAGTAAATAAATGTAATACAGTCACACAATGGAATAAAGTACAGCAATAAAATAAATAGATAAATAAACCAGAAAAAATAATGAGAGGGCATGTAAGTTTATATAGAATGGTCAGGAAAGTTCTCTCTGATCATATGAGTTTAGAACATGAGGTTGAATAGAGTTAATTGCATTTTAAAGATGGTGGAAAGAAAAGTAAATATTTATCAAACCTTCTGCAGGAATGATGATTTTCTAAACTCTATGATGGAAGAAAGAATGAAAAAGATAAATAGATTTTCCTTTCCAGTATTTACAAAATTCTGTGAAACCAACCTCTTAAAATATTACAGAAGATGGTATCTGGAGCAATCAGACAGAGACATATACATTAGTGAATGATTAAGAACCTGACCTGAGAAAGGGTTTTAAGCAGAATATGAACTGGAGTGACCATGAGGAATGGGAGAAGGGATGCAGGGAAAGATGAGTAGCAAGATGGTATCTTTGGAATGTCCCTCCTGCACCCCATCCATGGGACCTGGCCCCTTGCCACAGGGTTTTCCTTCACATCCTCAACACCTTCCTCTCTCTGATTGGAGTTCAAGAGGTTAAATGAGTAATTTCCTTTTGCAGGTGCTTTGATCAGGTGTTCTGGTTCTATATATAAAACTCCGGTGCTCATGTGCAGATATCCAGAAAGCTCAATTAATCCCAAACATCCCTTCCCACAGAGATATCCCAAAATAAAATCTTCAGCACATGTAAAGTGGCTTAACTATTTCCCTGACTTAATGACTGAATTTAAATTCATAAAGGGTTTTTATGAGGCAGATGCTGAGCTTTATTCCCCAGGTTCATGGGCAACTGAACGAAAAGACAGAAGCTCAGACTAAAGCTGAAGAGTTTGGGGCTGGACATAAGGAAGAACTTCTTAACCCCTGGAGAGATTAAACAGAGGAATTGGCTTTATGGAGCAGTCAGGGAAGTTCTGTTTCTAGAGTTGCTCAGGGGGAAAAGACACATGTCAATTGTCTCATTGACATTTGTTGATTAGGGCACAAAATATACTATATTAGTATTTAAGTCCTATAATAGTGTCTGGCATATGGTAGACAAACCTCCTTGAAATACAGATACATGAATAAGTGAATAAATGACTAAAACAATGCAAATGATATGTCAGATATAAAGAGTCATAAGATTTGATGATGCTCTAAAGCATTGGCATCAGTGTTCAAGGGCCATAGTGATGCTGTGTAACAGACAGTCACAAACCTTAGGGACACAGAGCAATAGATACTGAATTTGTTTCATGAATCTGTGGGTTATCTGGAGGGATTTATTGATTCTGCCTTGGGATCTTGCGGGGACTACTGGTTGATCTTGACTCTGTTCCATTAAGTCTCTCATCCATCAGCCAGCTAGCCCACGCTTGTTCTCATGGCAGACACAGGGATCCAAGAGAGCAGAAGTCAGCAAGAACCCCAACTCTCTGACACATTCGACTGACCAAAGCAAGTGTTTAAGTCTAGCCCAGAGTCAAGGTGTAAAGAAATAGACTGTACTTCTTGATGAAAATGGGCTGTTAAGTCATATTTGCGAAGCTTGGAATGAGGGGAGGGGTTGTATTTGGGTTCTCTAGAACCAATAGCACGTGTAGATAATTTGACATATAAAGGGTATTTATTAGGGGAATTGGCTCATGTGATTATGGAAGCTTAGAAGTCCGATAGGCTGTCTGCAAGCTGAAGAACTGGGGAAGCCAATGGTGTCACTTTCAGTCGAAGGCCAAAGGACCTAGAGTTCTGGTGTCCAAGGGCAGGATAAGAAGAATGTCCCAGATTGCACATGGAGGCTCACACCTATAATCCCAGCACTTAGGGAGGCTGAGGTAGGCAGAAATCTCCTGAGGTCAGGAATTCAAGATCAGCCTGGTCAACATGGTAAAACCCCATCTCTACTAAAAATACAAAAATTAGCAAAGTGTGGTGGCGTGTGCCTATAATCCCAGCTACATGGAGGCTGAGGCAAGAGAATCACTTGAACCTGGGAGACAGAGGTTGCAGTGAGCCAAGATTGTGCCACTGCATTCCAGCCTGGGCGACAGACTCTGTCTCAAAAAAACAAAAACAAAAACAAAAAAACCAAAAAGTCCCAGCCCCATAACGGAGAGAGAAAATTTGCCTTTTCCCGGCCTTTTGGTTCTATCAGCTGATTGGACGATTGGATGGTGCAAGCCCATATTGGGTGGGGGTGGATCATCTACTGAAAAAAGGATGAATAAAAACAGGGCCATAACAGACATTTCAGATTTAATCAGGCACAAACCAGGACATAACTACATGGAGTTAAGATGGAAAAGCTCTGGGAGGCCAAGGCAGGTGGATCACGAAGTCAAGAGATCGAGACCATCCTGGCCAACATGGTGAAACCCTGTCTCTACTAAAAATACAAAAATTAGCTGAGCGTGGTGATGTGCGCCTGTAGTTCCAGCTACTTGGGAGGCTGAGGCAGGAGAATTGCTTGAACTCAGGAGACAAAGGTTTCAGTGAGCTGAGACTGTGCCACTGGACTTCAGCCTGGCGACAGAGTGAGACAACATCTTAAAAAAAAAAAAAAAAGTAAAAGCTTCACACTGCAAGTCATGTGAACTATATCTTCAAAGACAATTATGCTGTTCCAGGTAGAGAAGAGTCAAGGACATTCTAGATAGAGGAAACAACAACAATATAGGCTCAAAGGTAGGAAAGAACATGATGTACCTGGGGGCGTAGAGAAATGAGGACCAACTATGCACTGTATAGGGCACAGTGGCAGGAGCAGAAGGGGGTAAGACTGTGCTAGGACAATATCTGATTTATTTACATTTATTTGCTTGTGAATCCATGTGGAGACTTTGATTTCTCCAGCACATAGAACTCTGTCTGGCACATAGTATGGCACAGTAAATATTTGTTGATTGAATGCATGAAGAATGGCCTGTAGGCCTTGTGAGGGGAGTTGAACTTTAATCCAGGCATGCTGGGAGGGAATTTAATTTGCAGATAAGTGGTTGAAGATTATGATAAGATTTGAGTTTCAGAAAGATAACTCTGATGCTAGAAGAAATGATGAAGGATAGAGAATGGAATCCTGGCAATGGAAGTTGGAAGCAGCAGCTACTCAAAAGTACCTAAGAGTTTCAGTACAGGAGAGGCTATAGGCCTGCGCTTTCTGGAACAGAAGTGACCCTGGGAGCTGAAGGGAGTGCATGCTACAAGTTGCTTGCTGAGGCATTTGAGGATTAATGATCTGCTCAATATTTTAGAGAGAAATGTATCAAGGCTAAGAACTGTTGACTGAGATTTTTCTTTTGTTGAATATTATTCAACACTTATTATTCATCTGGCATGATCTAGAAACTGTTGAAATACACATTTTTATTCATTGATCTGCATAAACTTTTTTCATTTTATTGCATAAACCATATAACTATCATTTGAGAAACAAATAAAATCTTTCTCTACAAAGCTAAAATAATAAAAAAGTGGATGTAGCATTATTTTCCTTCCTACTTAAAATTTGTCCAGAATTCAAAAGCATCATCAGCATCCCTGAGAACATGTCAGAAATGCAAAACTGCTGAATCACCTTAGATGAACTGAATGACGATCTACATTTTAGGAAGCTAACAAGTGATCCATGCAAGGCTTAAGAAGCTATAGTTTAAGGAATATTTACTTCAGATATTTTCTCCCCAAATGAGGCCATTTAAGGAAATTTCTATTTAAAGCCACATGAAAATATATACCTATCTTTACTTCCTAATTAATGAAAAGTTAAAATTGAAAGCATTTGAAAGATTATAAAGGATAAAAAGCATAATTATTTATTAATGTCATTATCAAATATTTGACTGTACATGTCAGTTTAAGGTTTTGCTCAGTCCCATAACTCAACATAATTATGTTGTGTGCTGAGTTGTCACTGCCCTGCAGACTTGAGCCCAAGTGAAACACAGTTCATACACTGGAGGTAGTTTCAACAAGCCCTTCAGTAGAAATACCCAGCTGAGTCCTGCCTGGATCAGCCAAAATTATTAACATGAAAATCCATGAACATGAAAATCCATGCTTACTGTTATAAGCCACTGAGTTTTGAATAATTAGTTACCAACTATTATTGTGCAAATGCCGACCAATACAATATTTCCACATCTACTCATATAGACAAATGTATTTTATTTAAATGTATGGCCTTGAACTCAAGATGGGCACTTGCATAAGTTTGCTCCATTGACAAATAGGGATGTAAACCCACTCCTGCTTGGCTCCACAGCCTGTGTCTCCACCGTGACACCTTTGCCTTCCCTGAAGTTGATGCTGGATGTGGTTTTCTACTGATGTGCATTATTATGGTGATGCTGTAGTAAAGCACTCTTCACATCGGCCATAGACATTCCATTTCTTCTCCAGTTGAGTTTTCTTCATTCTGCAAATATGTGGCTTTGGAAACTGGAAAGAGGCTACTTGGCTGAAACCTTTCTGATGGAGTCTATGTAAACATACAGAAAAAAAAAAGTGTAACTAAGGTTCATATCCCTTAAAAAGAATGTGTAGACAATTCAAGTGGCTGTATTAGAAGTTTCACATTCTACCACCACTTCGGTACATTAAAAGAGCTGCGAGAAACCTGACCCCGCCAAAAATGTATGCCCTTAGTATACATTTTTAGCAGTCCATTCATAAAGATTTTAAGAAGAAATTAAAACAGTAATATTTGAATAAGAATAATAAAACTTACATGATTTGGGAAAATGTGCACTTGCACATATGTTTCTAATATACATATAAGTACATAGTATATTTGTTTTATTGTTGGCTGTACATACTCATATAGATCTGCCTAAATTCTTCTGTGTGTATGTATCTTTTCAGGGTCTGAGCGCCCCAGAAACTGAGTGTGCATAGTAATAAGAGCATTGAAGTCAGAAGTTCTGAATTCAGGTTCTAGCTTTTCTAATTTTTGGCTGTGTGGCCTCAAGGAAGATACTTTACCTCTAAGCTTCATCTTCTTTTATGAAGCAAGGTTAACTGATCATTTCTTGTCTACTTTAGAGGCTTATTGAAATAATCATATAAGACTTATGATCTCATAAGGGAAAGACCTAGCATTTATTAAATGCCAGGTACATTGCTAAGCACTTGACATGCATGTCCTCATTTAATCCTTAGAACAATCTATGAGGTACTGTAGTACTAGTCCCAATTATTGTATTATCCTCAATTTACAGATTTCGTAACTGAGGCTAAGAGCTTAATTAAACCAAGCACCATTCTATAAATCATAAAATAATATTAAATAGAAAGTGCCAGTATGACTACCACCTTCACTTTACAAGGAAAATATGAAAAATTTTCAATATATGGATCCCACCTTCTGAGAGTTGAGCGACTTGTGCCAATAACCGAAGAAAATGTAAGAAAACAAAACAACAAACCACAACAAAAACAGGCAAAGCAGCATTCTATGCAGGTTCAAGCAAGTATCGCGTCCTGGACTAAGATAGAGAATGAAAAGAAGAAGTTCAGAAAAGTTGTCTAGAAACACTGCTGTAACGGAGACATTTGAAGAGAGAGAGATTATGTCACCAGATTGTCTATCCATCCCCTGCAACCTTTCTGGATGTTCTTCCTGTGATGAGAAGCATTCCCACCACAGTCTTGGGGCTGCTTCTAGCCCTGGAGAGAACTGCTAAAGACTTACACTGTCTTCCCTGGTGTGCTAGTCAGGGTTCTTTGGAGAAACAGAACCAACAGAGTGTGCATATATCTGGAGAGATTTATTTCAAGGAATTGGCTCATGCAGTTAAGGAAGCTGGTAAGTTCAAAATCTGCACGGTGAGCCAGAAGGCTGGAGACCCAGAAAAAAGCTGATGTTGCAGTCCATGTCCAAAGGCCATCTGCTGGCAGAATTCCCTCTTACTCGGGGGAAGTCATTCATTTGTTCTAGTCAGCCTTCAACTGATTGGAGGAGGCCCACCCACGTTAAGAAGGGCAATCTGCTTTCCTTGAAGTTCACGGATTTGAATGTTAATCTTATTCAAAAACACCCTCACAGGAACATCCGAAATAATGTTTGACCAAACATCTGGACAATGTGGCTTAGCCAAGCTGACGTATAAAATTGACCATTGTACCTGGCTGACATTCAATACTAGGCTTAGTGCTGGGCTGCAGCAAGGCCAAGAACAATAAGCTTCTCAACTGGGCAAGTCAACAATAATTAGGGAGCACTACTTGGCTTTCTAATGGGTTCTAACACTAGTGTTTAGTGTGGGCTGTGCATAGAGTGCTGGCCTGGGACAAGGCTCCACACCAACTCACTCCATGACCTAGGTCTCCCTGCCAAAGCCCCTTTATTCCTTCCTTCATACCGCAGCATTAAAGTTGTGCTAAATGCAACTCTACCATGGGATGTCCCATGGCACAGACCTTTAAAAGGACCCTAGTACACCCTACAAAGCCTACCGTAATCCTGTCTGCCTTCCCAGCCTCCTTGCTGCCCCTTGTACCTTGTATTTTGCGAAATCACGATGCATGCTACCTCCAGTCCATTGCACTCATTGTTTCCTCTGAGTGGGTTATCTTTGGTCGCTTGGCAGAAACCTTAATTTAAGGCTCACCCTTAGAGTTCCCTCTAGCATCTTTTCAGGTTTCCCCAGTCATCCTTCTCTACATAAAATGGACTATCCTCCTCTTCATAAAATCTGTGATACTTTACTGTATCTATTCATTTGTTTTTGTATCTGTGTCACCTACTGACTGAGAATTGAACACATAAGAAGTGCTCAATGCTTGTTTACTAGATGGTGAGTGAATGAATGGGTGCATGGGCATAGGCAAGAATGAATGGCATCCAGGGTTATATCACTTGCAGTGACAGACTTGGGATTTGAACCTACACTTTTCTGACTACAAAGTTACTGATGTTTGCTTTAGAACAAAGACTCCACAATGACAGTTGCAGTTGGTGCCAGGCTGACTATATCTGAATCCCTAGAGCAGGGGCTTGGTAAGAATGCAGCCCCACCCAGATGTAATAAACTCTCGGAGGTCTGAGAATGGAGAGGAAGGGTGTTACGATACCTGGTTTTAAAAAAATTCACACCTGTGGTTGCATTTCTAGGAGTCTGTGCTCCAGGAATAACACACAGATGCTTATGGATGTAGCACACAAATGTTACTGCCACATTATTTAAGATAAAAAGTAAAAAAGACAGCTTACATTTTCATCAAAAGGGGAAATGGTGGCCAAGTGAATTACACTATATTTATTCTCTGGAATGCCAGGAAGACGTTACAAGAGAATGAGAAAAGATAACCAATGTGAAAAGATCTCTGAGACATATTTTTTGCTGAAAAAGGCAGGTCATGAAACATAATATATGCTATGGTTTCATTTATGTATTTATTTATATTTAAATTTTTTTACTACTCAGACCCCTGAATAGATGGGACTACAGGTACGTGCCATCACACCTGGCAAATTTTTTTTTTTTTTTTTTTTGAGACGGAGTCTGGCTCTGTCTCCCAGGCTGGAGTGCAGTGGCCGGATCTCAGCTCACTGCAAGCTCCGCCTCCCGGGTTCACGCCATTCTCCTGCCTCAGCCTCCCGAGTAGCTGGGACTACAGGCGCCCGCCACCTCGCCCGGCTAGTTTTTTTTGTATTTTTTAGTAGAGACGGGGTTTCACCGTGTTAGCCAGGATGGTCTCGATCTCCTGACCTCATGATCCACCCGTCTCGGCCTCCCAAAGTGCTAGGATTACAGGCCTGAGCCACCGCGCCCGGCCCACACCTGGCAAATTTCTGTATTTCCTGGTAGAGACAGGGTTTTGCCATGTTGTCCAGGCTGGTCTCAAACTCCTGACCTCAAGTGATTTACCTGCCTTGGCCTCCCAAAGTGCTGGGATTACAGGCATGTGTCACAATGCCTGGCCCCATTAATTTTATTAATGAAACAAAAAAGCCTCAACACATGTGTGGCTATTATTTCCTTATGTATGTGCTATGGTCTGTGTTTGACCCCCCTTATGTATGTGCTATGGTGCTATGTTTGTGTCCCCCTCAAATGTGTATGTTGAAATCCTAAGCCCCAAGGTAATAGGAGATGGGGTATTTGAGAGATGATTAGGTAATGAGGACAGAGCTCTCTGATTGGGATTAATGCCTTTATAAAAGAAGCTCTGGAGAGCTGCCTTGTCCCTTTTGACCACATGAGGATGTAGTGAGAAGGCACTGTCTATGAGGAATGGGCTGTCACCAGACACCAAATCCACCAGGGCCTTGATCTTGGACTTCCCATCTTCTAGAACTGTGAGAAACAAATGCTTCTTGTTGACAAGCCACCTAGTTTATGATATTTTTTTGTTATGATAGCCTGAGTTACTAAGACAGTATATAAATGCATAGATGTATTGATAAAAGTATGGAAAAAACACCAACCTCTTAACATTGATTTTCTATGTAATTCGAGAATGAATTGATTTGAAATCAAAATTAAAAGCTTTCAGGTATGAGGGAGTATTTGGGGGATGACAGAAATGTCACAATTGAATTGTGGTGTAGTTGCATAACTGTGTACATTTACTAAAAGTGTTAAATTTTATACTTAAATGAGTGAATTTTATGGGATGTAAATAATACCTTAATAAAGGTCTTTCTCAAACAAACTTCCCAGATGATTTTGATGTGTATCTAATTTGGGGAACACTGGCTATAAAATGCTTTTTTCATTCCTTCCCTCTTTTCTAAATCCCATCTTCCTTTCTTAAATGACTAAGTGTTTATCCTTCATTAGGAAAGATGATAATAAAATCAAGAACACATGATAAAAATCCAAATGCCATAACATTTGTATAAAGTATTTATAACTTTGAATATTTGAGGATTGGTGAAATAAAAACACATTCGAGTTAGAATTCCTTAGGGAACTCTAACTTTTCTCAAGTTTAAATTTTTTAAAAAGGTTTGATTTTAAGCCCTACTTACTTCTGAAGTCTATAACTGAGCATCATTCTTTAAAAAAAAACAAAAAACAACAACAACAAAAACAAAAAACACGCCTAAAGAATGCATTTTGAAACACAGGACTTAATAATGATCATTTCACCAGGCTGTATAAGACCATATGAAATAACTGTATTAGATAGGAGACTACTGCACTCTCTATACCTGTCCTACCCTGTTCCTCACTCAGGAAGGCTGGCTCTGGGATCTCTCTCCCTAGACTTCAGTTTATTGATCATGGTTGGCTCTTGGCCCATTGGAGGCTAATTTATAGGTTGGTGAGAACCTATGTGGTTACTTGGCTAAATAATAGCTTTAACTGCCAAGACCTATGTTGCCCCACTGAACCAGTGAGATCCTATTTCTAGTGGCCTTTGAAGGCAGCCTGCTTCAGAGAGAATGAATTCATTGCCCTAACAGTGGTCCAAGAGATTGGGGAACAGTGCACTATCCATTCAGTCACAAGCTGGCACCTCAGAGTTTCCCATGTGCTGAGCACATTGCAGTCTCCGTGTGGTCTGTCTGAGCACTTGTTCCCTGCTCTTCTTCATTTCCTGTACGTTTTATGGGAAACTCCTACTCCTTGCTGCACCTTGAATGAGGTTCTGCACTGTACAAGTCAAGCAGCCTAATTCACCCAGCACCGAAAGTGGCCCAAGGGCATCCAGGAAGGGTGCTTTCTAGTGATGTCTCGCTATCATTCATGCTGCATTTGATAAACACACCAGTGCCTGTTTGAAATAGGCTGCACATGACTGGGTGCGGTGGCTCACACCTGTAATCCCAGCACTTTGGGAGGCCAAGGGAGGTGGATCATTTGAGCTCAGGAGTTCAAGACCAGACTGGCCAACATGGTGAAACCCCATCTCTACTAAAAATACAAAAAATTAGCCATGTGGGGTGGCGTGTGCCTGTAGTCCCAGCTACTTGGGAGGTCAAGGAAGGATAATTGGCTTGAACCCAGGAGGTAGACGTTACAGTGGCCGAGATCATGCCACTGCACTCCAGCCTGGGTGATAGAGTGAGACTCCATCTCAGGAAAAAAAAAAAAAAAAGAAAAAAAGAAATAGGCTGCACCACACTAGTTCCTTGACTTCTCTCTGATTATTTGAGTTGGGTACCATTTTCCATATTATTCCCTTTTTAGAGATCACGAAACTGAGACAGTTAGGAAGTGGGGCTGGAATCAAAGGCAGGCAGTCTGAGGTCAGAACACGCACCCAAGCCAATGTGCCATTCAGCCTTCAGTCGATACCAATTCCCTTTTTCTTCCTAGTTTTTCTTCATAACACAATTTCTTAAGAGTCTTCCATCTGCTTGTGAAGTCAAACTAGGTCACTGCTTAGTCTGCCTATTTACCTTAAAGCTTCATAATTCAAAAACATCCACCACAGCAGATTGTCCCCTTTTTTCCTGCCTGCTCTTTCCTCCTGTGATTTGCATAACAGAGTATCTCACATTTCTTGAGCCTTAACTCAAGGGAGTCAAATGTACTCTGCAGTAGAAACAGGCATGAAACAGAGGGGAATGTAGTAGAAGGAAGATAACTTCAATATCTGACCTATTTTCTTCTTTGGTGTTTGACACAGGAATGACTTTAGAAGTATAAAGTATAACTTGAGGGACTATGGAAACTTTAATCATTCTGGTACAATTTTTCAGACAATTCCTCCAACTAAAAATATTTTCTGTACCATGAAAGTGAATTTTTTCTTCCTTTTAAAATGCACGTGTTCATGAAAAAGAAATGCACATGACCTCGATAACATCAGAGTGTGAATGAGTTTATTTCTGACACGAAAGAAACACCCAGAGTTAGAGGACCTTGGTTCTCAGTCCCTATTCTGCCATTTTTCTGGCTTGGTAACTTTGGGTCAGTCACTGAGGTTTCCTGAGCTCTAGATTCTTCACTTGTAAGATGCCTGCCTTCCTTGTGAGACTCTGAGGATGATACACCATATCCATAAAGTTCCTCATGCATGGTTGGAATGAACATACTACAGTGTGACGCTAAACAATATCCGTTATTGTGAGCAGGAACAGCAGGAGGTCCCTGAGTCTTCATCCTGTACTTAGGTATAAACTCACCTTCATAAAGCTGTTAAATTTCTTCATCTGGGGAAAATCTCACATTCTTTACAGGATTCTTATGAGGATTAAATAACAATGATGTAAAGATATAAGTTGCCAGTAAACACAAATGATTATGATTGCTACACAAATCCTTCATTCCAAAGATATTTCTTGAGTGGAAAACGTGCTACATGTCAGACAGAGCATGATTTTAATCCTTGTTACTATATTCTGGGGGTAGGTATGATGGTAGTAATGCAAGCTAATGATTCATAAAAGGAGGCAAGGGTAGTCAAGGGTGGATGGGGATAGTTGGGGATAGGTAAGATTAGATGAGGAGAATGGAGGACGGATTCAGGTGACCGAGGGTAGATGAGGGTTACTGAAGATACTTAAGGTTGAGAAGAGTGGTCAAGGGTGGAAGAGGATAGTTGACACTAGGCAAGGGTAAAGAGGGTTAGTGAAGGGAGCTTCTGAACTGTGGGTAGGGATCATCTGCTGGAGAAGGGAGGAAGCAGAAGAACCGTGTTTGGGTACTGCAGCCAGGCCATTTTAATGGGCCCCCTTAGTGAATTAAAGATGGAGTTCATTGTTGCTGAGGATGCTAAGGCACTAAGGGCTCAGGGATTGATTGGCATCTGAGCCTGAGAATGAGGGAGGCTAAAAAAACTAGAATCTTTTTTAGTTTTGCTGAAGTAATGCTGTATCATGTTGTATGTGACAAGCACCCAACAGCAGCCGATTTTTCATTTTTCCTTTAATTAAATATTTTTCATGATATTATGGATTGACCCACCTCTTGTCTAGGCTGTGTGAGGAAGGAAGGAAGGGAAGAAGGGAGGGAGGGAGGAAGGAAGGAAGGGAGGGAGGGAGGGAAGGAGGGAGGGAGGGAGGGAGGGAGGGAGGGAGGGAAGGAAGGAATTCTCCCTAAATGGCTGTATCTCTAAATGGCTTCTGGTGTGATGAGCTAATAACTCACCTCACAGGGGGAGCCTGGATGGGCTGCAGGACCAGGCTGTGGTTGCTTCCAAAGATGCGTCTAAAACAGAGGACTCCTCTACTCTCTGCCACACCCTTCCCCTCCGCTTCTGCCATACCCAGAATCACCAATTTATCATAAAAGTTTAGAATATATGACCATAGACAGATTCATTCTTCATATCTCATACTCCTGATCTGGTTCCTGGGTCAGTCACCATTTCCCAAACAGACTCTGTGTTTTTTCAGCCACATGCTTTTATCTCCATCCCAAAATGATCACGCTCCTGGTCCCTGTGAACTTCACAACGGTCCTTTGACACATCCTTAGAGGACAATGCACTCCATTCCCAGGGACTGCCAGAGTCTATGGGATCCAGTACCTTCTTTTGTCTAGGCTCACATATCAATTTTGCTATAGAGTCTTTATAAAGGCAGGTGTGTTTGAATTTAATATTAATTTACAACTTATACATTCCTACTTCCAAAAGAAAGCATTCAAGGTGGCAACTGTATATTGTTATTTATGGAAACACATCTCCTTTGCCCTGCCCAAAGTGTGGGGTTGCCCGTGTTAGATTCCTGTGGTGGTCATCATTTTGATAAGTATTGCAAGCGTCATGATTTTATTTCCTGGCTTTTGTTTGTTACAGATATTTCTATTTCCCTCAAGCCAGCCTGTGTGCTGACTCACTTGGCAGCATGTTCAGATTGAAGGACCCCTCCTTTTCCCCATATGCGTAACCTATCCTGGATTTTAATTTCAGAGGAAGAGCCATAAATATGTGTCCTTCAGTTTGAAAAGCCACACTAAGAATCCGGCAGCTGGGCAAAGGAGGCTAAAGATAAGGTTTCCTAAGGCAGGAAGAAGGGGGTGCGCAACGAAAAAGCTAGAAGCGATCCATAGTGTTGATGTTTTGCATGCTGGATTCTTGCTGCACTTACAGACCCCGTGGTTCCATTTAGGAGGCGGGAGGGAGAAGAGTCCCCAGCACATGCAGAAATAACAAATGGCCATACATTTCTTATTCCAAAAGAGAAGGGCAGGCAAGATCTGCAAATGATCTGATTTCTGCTGGCTAAGCAGGAGGAGAGAAGCACAACAGCGGCCTCTGCCAGCACTCGGCTTCTTGACTTCAACTTCTAGCCCTAGATACTTCTCTGTGAATTTTCAGGGGATATCTGCCCTTTCTATCCAGGCTCCCCTTCAGCTTGCATTTCTTTGGTAATACTTTGTGATTCCTGGCCAGTGGTTATTTTGTGGGATTGATACATGGTAGCATTGCAATTGTGCAGGAGGCTTTGTTCGGAGAAAGAAACATTGTGTTTCCATGCCAACAAACTCCAAGAGGCAGCCCTTCCTTCCTTCCTTCCTTCCTTCCTTCCTTCCTTCCTTCCTTCCTTCCTTCCTTCCTTCCTTCCTTCCTTCCTTCCTTCCTTCCTTCCTTCCTTCCCTTTCTTCCTTCCTTCCCTTTCTTCCTCCCTCCCTCCCTCCTTTCTTCCCTTCTTCCCTTGCACCTTTTCTCTGTCCCTACCTTTTCCTTCCTTTTACCTTCTTTTCATTTTTTCTTTCCTTCCAGATGTTTCATGCCACATTCAAAGTGCAATTGTCAGAAGGACAAACACAATAGGAAAGAGGATACCAGGAGAGGAAAGGTTGTGGGAATGGTCATCATAGTTCATTCAATGGGCATGTTGCCCTTTCAGTTTTGGGGTTTTTAACATGTCACACAAAAATAATTTTATACATATATATACACAAAAATAATTTCCTGAGGACTAATTTTGCTCAATTTCTGGGTAAAATTAGCCCTCAGGAAATTCATACAATGCTTTATGCCAAGATTAAGTCTCAAAAGTGACTTTTCAAGAAACAGAGATCTGATTGCAGCACTCCCTGCTCTAAAACCTTCCATACAATGCAGTATACAATGCATCCTTCATACATTGTGAAGGATGTTAGGGGAGCTTATGGTTGATGGTGTGGACTTCCTCAATGAGATTGGAGACAGCATCTTACGTAGAGAGTAAGAGGGAAGATGGCAGTGGAGCATGCTTTGGTAGAGGCAAGATCCAGAGGTAACGCTACTTTGCTCTTGTTACCAATGAAGCCAGTCCTCCCCAAAATGGGGTATTTCCCTTTTTAGTGCTGTGAAGACAATACACAAAACTGAAAGGGAGCATTGAATGGTACAGATTTTATTCCATGGCCATGGAATTGAGAGGCAGGAGCTTGGCTCCCAAATCAACCTCTCAGCTCATGAGACCTGGGAAGACACAAATATAGGTAGGGCATCTTTAGTGAAAAGGCTGGGTATTAAAAACAAGGGGAGGAATATTCATGTCTTTTCTGGGAATGGGCAGAAAACTTCTGGGAAACAGAATACTGCCTGCCTTTTTGTCCTTTTATAGTTTCTTCTGGTCAGTGTCATGGTGATTGTCAGCTGTCATGGCACTATGGGAGTATCACTTAGCATGGAAATTAGGTTACAACAAAGTTAGAGGTTCTTCTTAGGTCAAGTGAGCTGCTGTCTTAGATCTCACAAGTCTTGACTGGTTTGGCCATGAAGGGGAACTTCTGATCACAGGCATCCTGTTTCCTAAAGGTCAGCGGAGTTAGGACAGGGTAGAAACTCACCTACACCATGTAAGCTTTACACTGGTAACACTCCAACCTGAATGGAGGATAATAATTTTAAGGACACAGACCGTTTTCTTAAGTCTTTACATTCGTACTCCCTACCTGACCTTGTCCAACACACTTCCTTTCACATAGCAAGTCCTCAATACATTTTTACAGAGATGAATCAGAATGAGCCCCTTGGCGTCTTCCTGACAGTGCTTGCCTCCTTTTCACTGTTGTTCCCCCATCCCATCCCAGTTACATGGTGATTTACTAAGCTGGGCTTGACTGTGCAATGACATTTAGTTTGTAGGTGACAGACACCCAACTCAAATTACCCTGAGGGGAAAAAAGAGGAGAATATTTTCTCACAAAACTGAAAGGTCTAGGGAGAAAAACCATATCCAAAAGGCTAAAAATTGCCATGAGGACATAGAGTCTTTATCTCCCAAAGGTCCATTTCTCTCTGGATGAGGGTCATTCTCCTTCCCTGTAGTAGCCCTCCTGAACTTCAGGTCTGAATGTAAGGAGTGGACAAAGTGCTTCCTTATCAAATAGGCCCAGCACATCGTGCTGATTGAGTCTTCTTTACTGAGATTGTACCAAGTGCCTATTTGTGAACCAGGCCAAACCTGAGATTTGTGTCTGCCTCAAAGGCAAGGGAGGGGGTTAAGCCCACCTAAACTCAGGGATTAAAGTGGAGAAAGGGTGTCTTTTGGAGGAAAGTTGGGGTGCTGATAGGAGAGAGAATAAAGATGAATACCAAGCAGGAAATTTTGGGGATTGAAACAACCGTCAACCCATCTGGTATAAATTGTCTTCTTTTTTATATTTGATGTTGACTGTAAACTTCAAAGTGGCATTTCCTTGCATGTGGCCAGTTGCAAGTGGCTGACAGTTCAGCACAGATGCTGTAATGACTAAATCAGAAAGTCCATTTTCATACTCTCTGTTCATCCATTCCCAAAGATGTTTATGAGCACTTAGATTGCAGCTTCCGGACACCAGGAGAAAACATCACTATCACGCGACGTTATAATTCTAATACCAGTAATTGGGAAAGGAAGCATAAATGATAACAATCTGGGGAAAAGCCATCTTTGCTTCTCATTTCCTGCCTGTGTGCCAGGCTGTGTTCTACTTTGACAGGAAGCAGGGGGAGCATATTTGAATGTGTTCTTCCGTCACTATCACTACTGTAGTTCCAGTCTTCAAGGTCTTTTTCTGGGATTACTCTTTGGTCTCCCAAATCAGAGTTCCAGACTGTCCTCTACTTAGCTTAGTGCAACCTCCGCTCTGGTGTTTGGGTGATCTTTGGAAGGCAAATCACAGCCCACAACAACGCCCTGCAGACCTAGGCGTGTCACTCAGGCTGCTCTCCTGCCTAACTCTAGCGGGGTTATTTCTCAGATTCACGATTTGCCTCCACATTTTAACATTTTTTTGTGCTGTATCATGTACCATCTTTACAATGCTTTCTTTACTATTTTACTTAAATATACTCTTATTTTAAACTTGCTCTTGTCCTAAGCAATAATTTTCATTAAATTTCAGTTTTGATGTGTTGCTTTTTCTTCATTGAACATGAAGGAAAATTAAAATAAGTAAACAATGATTTTTAAATGTTTCTAAAATGATCTGGTATGCCAACAAGGGTAACATGCTCTTTTTGGGGAACACTAGCCCTCGGGATTAAATCTCAACACAAGATGGCCTTAGGACTTCTTGATCTCACCCAAGGTAGCAAATTCAAGTGGCAGTGAGAGTTTTGTTACCAAAGAAATAAAGTGGGAGGCAGAGGTTGCTGTGAGCCGAGATTGCGCCACAACACTCCAGCCTGGGAGAGAAGAGCTTAACTCTGTCTCAAAAAATTAATTAATTAATTAATTAATTAAAGTAAATCATTTGCAAATATTTTAAATTGTTAGATTGGTGCAGAAGTCATCGTGGTTTTGCCATTACTTTTAACAATAATTTTTAGCAAAAATCACAAGTGAAACATCTCACAAGTGAGTCACTTTTTCCCTGCTATAATAACAAGCTCCAGGAACACAGGTATTTTGCTCGGATTTTTTTTTTCCCCCACAAGTACATTCCCAGCATCTGGGCACAATGCCTTAAACACAGCAGATGCATGGGAAATATTTTTATTAAATGATTTCACTCATGTATTGCTGACACAGCACTGGATTGTGTGAGTGGAATAACTGAGTGCATGTAGGATGGGTTAAGGGAGGGGAGATATTACAAGGTAAGAAGATGTGCACAAAACTTGATCTATAGCCCACATTCCTTAGAGCTATGCATAGCTACACTTTAAATGTGCACTGATACTCAATTCATAGTGGCTGCTTGTCACTTTAGTTTTGTTTTGTTTTGTTTTTCCTTGAGATGAAGTCTCACTCTGTCACCCAGGCTAGAATGCAGTGGTGTGATCTCAGCTCGCCGTAACCTCCACCTCCCAGGTTCAAGCAGTTCTCCTGCCTCAGCCTCCCACATAGACGTGTGCCACCACACCCAGCTAATTTTTTAATTTTTAGTAGAGATGGGTTTTCACCATGTTGGCCAGGCTGGTCTCGAACTCCTCACTGTCACTTTGAATTTTCACAATCAATAAACACTAACAAAACAACTTTTCTTTCATAGTGGCATATGATATGATAATATCATATATGATGTTATATTCCATTACTGTGTATAGTCTGTTAATAGGGGGTTCATACAAGGATTATCTTTGGATGGAACAGGTTATCTGTATATTTTATAGGCTTTTAAAATTTTTATTTAGACTAGGTTTCTTTTTTTTTTTTTTTTTAGATACAAGTGTCCTCTCACCCCCTTACCAAAGGATCCTTTAATAGGGGGTTCATACAAAGATTAACTTTGGATGGAACAGATTATCTGTATATTTTATAGGCTTTTAAAATTTTTATTAAGATTTCTATAATAAAGAGAAATTGCTCTAAGTTTCTTTTTTTTTAAGATACAAGTGTCCCCTGACCCCTTACCAAAGGGAGGGATCTTCAACCTAGAGAGGATGGGGCCAACTGCTGCAAACACACCTCCTGCCTTGCCTGTTGCCACCTTCCCTTCTCTGCACCCCTGCATGGCTCCTCCCTCACCCCAAGAATCCCGATGCTTCAATTGCCCCTTCGTGTCTCTCAGTCTCACCCGAAGCTGCTCCTTTCTGCCTCCACTGCATGGTTGATGGGGACATAGACATACAGGCAAAGAAACCGGCTTAGGCGCTCTTGGTGATCCCTCTGCTGTGAGATTATGTGCTTTTAACTGTGAGCTACCTAAGACGACAGTGTAGAGAAGGCCTGCTTTGAGCTCCTCATTTCTCTTTCGTCTGGCACTTTCTTTCCTTTTAACGGTATTTATTGATACCATAGGCTGCCGTGTGCCATGGTAATTACCGATGTATTAGTCTGTTTTCATGCTGCTCATAAGGATATACCCAAGACTGGGTAATTTATAAAGAAAAAGAGGTTTAATTGACTCGGTTTCATGTGGCTGGGGAGGCCTCACAATCATGGCAGAAGATGAAAGGCACATACTACATGGCAGCAGACAAGAGATAATGGAAGCCAAATGAAAGGGGTTTCCCCTTATAAAATCATCAGATCTCATGAGACTTATTCAACTGCCCCCACGATTCAATAATCTCCCACTGTATCCCTCCCACAACACGTAGGAATTATGGGAGCTACAATTCAAGATGAGATTTGGGTGGGGACACAGCCAAAGCGTATCAACCAATATGCGGTGGTGTTAGCCATTGTTAATGATGAAAAGAGCAAAGGTGGAAATGTTCAAAGCTCCAGCACCATGATCTCCAGACACATGTCCTTCCCCATCACTACCTAGCTGACAATTGCCAAAGAGCACCCGTCACTTCTAATGTTTTCTGTTTGTCTTGTGCAGAAGTCAGGTTGTCAAAGGCTTCTGAGCCGAAGATTGAGACTTCTCTGAAAAAAAAAAGCATCTTAAAGTCAAGCCACATGATAAATTGGAGAGAGTATTAAATGCCACTATAAAACAAACCAAATAAGGTAAAAGACTTGGGTTGGGATGTTTAGGGCCTTGCCTGGCTACACAAGGCCTGTGTCCAGCAAACTCTCTTGGTGAATAAGACACTGGCCAGAAATGACCCCAAAGGCCTTGCTGATTCCCCAAATTAAAAATACTGTGGGTTTTAATATCCAACCCAAGCCTCCATTGGCCTAACATCTTTTCTAAGCTGCAACTAAGGTTATTATTTTTACACAGTCATTAAAACTAGAAGTCCACTCATAAAGAGAAGATCAAATTTGAAAGGAAATATAAAGTAAAAAAAAATCGTGACTTCAAAACTTAATCATAATAATGCCAGGAGCCATTCCATCCCATTTCTGATTTATACTTCCTACAAATAAAGATTGGTAAATTGAAAGTTTTTATTTGGCATTTATTGTGCATTTCGGAGGATTTGTAAATCTGGCATTTGATTTGTTGGCATTACAGCTGCCGTAGAGGACTTGTAAATCAGTTTTCTGATGTGGCAAATCAATTTTGTTTTAGAGGTGAAGCTCGGTGGCTAAGTGAGATGGGGGTACAAAGAGATATAAATTTTGTGGGCTTCAGATGGGACAGTGTCATGAGCAGGACCAAGGGAAGCTCTCCCTGCATCCTAGAGGAACCAAAGTCTCAAGGATTGCAGACCTTAGTTTATGGGTTGCAAACTGTCTTCCATGGGCCAAAATATAGTCCATAAATGTGTTTTATATAGCTCATAAAATGTTTTTGTTTTTAAATTTTGGATTAATGGTCATCCCTGGGAGAGTTCATGTAGAAATTCAAGTAGAAGTACTATCTCTTGAAAAAGCATCAGAAGTTCCTGCCACTTGGCCTGTGAGTCCTCATGACAACAGCCAGCTGCAGTTGCAGAGCTGTGGCCTCCCTTACCTGAGGCGTGAGCCTCTAAGTCGGCCACAGTTCCTATGTGGCCTCTGCACTCACATCACCTTCTTGCCCCCTGGAAACATTTGAGCTCATGACCCTATTGTAGGCACTTGAACATTCTGAAGACTAAGTTTGGGAAACAAGCATACTAAAAAATTATTTGTTGTTTATCTGAAATTGACATCTAGCTTGGCATCCTATAATTAATTATACCTGATAACGCTACTGTGGTAAGCAGAATTCTAAGATGGCCCCTAAACTGTCCACATCCCTTATATATATGCTCTATATGATCCCCTCCCCTTGAATGGGGCAAGACTATGACTATAATTAGGTTATATGACAAAAATGAAGACATTTTGCAAATGTAATTCAGGTCCCTAAAGGGGTGACTTTGAGCGAATCAAAAGGAAGATTATTCTGGGTGAGTGTGGCTTAATTGGGTGAGCCTTTCAAAGACACTGTTCTCTTCTTGAAGGAAAAGGTATAGAGTACAAGTGGTTGCTCTGCTGGTCCTGAAGAAGTAGACAGCCATGTGGAGAGAGAGCCAGTGGAGGAGCCCATGTGACTACCCCTGAGTGCAGTCCCCAGGGACAACTAGGAAGAAATGGTAGTTCCAGTTACGCAGCCTGACCAACACGTTGATTTCAGCTTTGTAAGGCCCTCACAAGAGAGCCCAGTTGACTCATGCCCCTGGAAAGTGTGAGATAATAAACTGGTGGTGGTTTGAGCCTCTGAGTTTGTGGTAACTTATTAAACAACAATGGAAAACTAATACACACATCGAAGTCTGTCTTTTTCTTTGTCCTTTTGTAAATCAAGACAAGTTTCTTTGTCTTTTTTTTTTTTTTTTTTTTTGAGATGGAATCTTGGTCTGTTGCCCAGGCTGGAGTGTGGTGGCATGATCTTGGCTCATTGCAACCTCCACCTCCTGGGTTCAAGTGATTCTCCTGCCTCAGCCTTCCAAGTAGCTGGGATTACAGATGCTGCCACCACACCTGGCTAATTTTTGTATTTTTAAGAGAGACAGGGTTTCACCATGTTGGCCAGATTGGTCTTGAACTCCTGGCCTCAGGTGATCCACCCACCTTGGCCTCCCAAAGTGCTGGGATTACAGGCGTGAGCCACTTTGTCTTCATTTAAAAATTTTTTAGTCACTTTTTGGTTATTCCAGAGATACTCATAAATCCCAGATGAGGGAAATGATAAGTCATTTTCTCTCTTAACTAGGTGATGCTCAGGATTAGTTTTATTTTGAGAGTTCTGATGTGTTGACTACCAGCAAAACCCATGTTTTTGTCTATGCAGAGAAAGTTTAATGTAAATAGTCACATGGCAGCATAGGCTGGGGGTTAACCCGGGCTCCCTGAGTTCTCTCTTGGCATCTCTTGCCTTACTTCCTTTTCCCTTCATGGCCTCTCTTCCATCCTGGTAGACTTCTAACTTCTCTTTTTTGCCAACACTTATTTCTCCATCTTTTCTAATTTAAATTCCTAATCACAGGCATCTAATGGGATTGATCACTCCCTGTTCCTGAAATGTTTTTGTGCTAGGCCACATTAAAACATCTAAGAAGTGGGGCCTGAGAAATTAGGAGTTCTGGTTATCTGTTGCAGTGTAACAAGCCATCCCAATACTCGTTTGTGACTCTGTAATCGGGCAGGGTTCAGTGAGTCCAGCTAATCTCTGCTTCACGGGGTATCAACCAAAATGATTCAAATGGGGCTGGAGGATCCATAGCCCAGTATCGGGAGAACCTGCTCCCAATGTTTAACGTGGTTTCTTTTCTATTTCCAAAGTGTCTCGGCTGGGTTGAGAAATAAAGGGAAAGAGCACAAGAGAGAGAAATTTAAAGCTGGGTGTCCGGGGGAGACATCATCTGTGATGTTCCCCGAGCCGTAAAACCAGCAAGTTTTTATTAGCGATTTTCAAAAGGGGAGGGAGTGCACGAATAGGGTGTGGGTCACAGAGATCACATACTTCACAAGGTAATAAAATATCACAAAGCAAATGGAGGCAGGGGAGATCATGGGACCACTGGATGAGGTGAAATTAAAATTGCTAATGAAGTTTCGGGCACGCATTATTGTTGATAACATCTTATCAGGAAACAGGGTTTGAGAGCAGACAACCTGTCTGACCAAAATTTATTAGGCAGAAATTTTCTTCATCCTAATAAGCCTGGGAGCGCTACAGGAGACCGGAGCTTATTTCAACCCTTGGGCTTCAAACATAAAAGACAGGACGCCTTAAAAGGGGCCGTCTATAAGCTTACCTTCAGGGCGCATTCTCTTTCTCAGGGATGTTCCTGGCTGAGAAAAAGAATTCAGCCATATTTCTCCTATTTGCTTTTGAAAGAGGAGAAATGTAGCTCTGTTTCTGTCTGGCTCACCGGTGACCCTTTCAAAGTTACCTCTCTTGTTCCCTGAACATTGCTGTTATCCTGTTCTTTTTTTAAGATGCCCAGATTTCATATTGGTCAAACACACATGCTCTACAAACAATTTGTGCAGCTGACACAATCAATCACAGGGTCCTGAAGCGACATTCATCCTCCTCAGTTTACCAAGAAGATGACGGGATTAAGAGATTAAAGTAAAGACAGGCATAGGAAAACACAAGCGTATTGATTGGGGAAGTGATAAGTGTCCATGAAATCTTCACAATTTATGTTCTTCTGCCGCGGCTTCAGCCAGTCCCTCTGTTCAGAGTCCCTGACCTCCCACAGCAGCCCAGATGACTCACTCACATACCTGGAAGCTGGTACTGGCTGTTGGCTGGGAGCTCAGTGGAGGCTGCTGGCCAGGGGCCTAGGTTCCTTCCCACGTGAGCCTCTTTACATGGCTACTTGTGCTTCTCTGCAGCATGGTGACTAGTATTTCAAAAGAGAGGAAGTAGAGGTTGCAACCTCAGAAGGCCTGGCTTTGGAAACTGATACTGTACCACTTCCGCTATATTCTTTTGGCTAGGCAATCACAGCTTGGAGGAGAGGAGGCATAGACGACCTCCATCTTCTGTATAGGAGGGTGCCAAAGAATTTGTTGCCATGTTTTTTAAATCAGAGTGTCTGAGTTATCAACCTGTTATTTTACTGTGAGTCAGGTGATCATTTCTAGTTAAATTATCATGGCTGGGGAGTGATTATTTGGTACTGAATATGGCCCCTGCTATAAAGGCAAAAACACTGGCTGCATCCCTTCGTAAGGTATGTGATTGAGGCAATTTTCCATAGAAGGTATATTAATTTATTTTGTGCTGCTATAATAGGATACCTGAGACTAGGTAATTAATAATGGACAAAAATCTCTCTCCTCTGTCTCTCTGTCTCCAAAGTTTGTGCCATTGATATCAAGAATATCAACATATTCTTGATTTTAGTCACTTATCAATAATTGTGTTACAAATGAATTCTTCCAGTTGGGAATTTGTTGTTATTACTTTCTTTAAGATGTCTTTAATGAGTAAAAACATCTTAAACTTCTTCCCGAATTTTTTTCAAAATTTGATATTCTTCAAACTTTTAAAATTGTTGTCCATCACAAATTTGTCCAAAACATTATTTTTCAATCAACTGGCTATAAAATTACATTTTAATCTTGATTTATATTTTCCTAATTACTATGGGGATTGAACATCTGTTTGTGTTTTTTTTTAGCCTGTTGTATTTCTGCTCCTATTTTGTTCCTGTTCATACTTTTAAAATACATTTTTCATTAGGGTATTTTGTCTTTTTGTTTTGCATCTAAAGGAGCTATTTATTTATTTATTTATTTTAAAGATGGGGTTTCACCCTGTTGGCCAGGATGGTCTCGATCTTCTGATCTTGTGATCCGCCCACCTCAGCCTCCCAAAGTGCTAGAATTACAGGCATGAGCCACCGTGCCTGGCCTAAAGGAACTTTTTATGTATTTTTAATATATTATTGATTCTAGTCACTTATCAATTAATTGTGTTACAAACTAATTCTTGCAGTTGGTAATTTGTTGTTTTACTTTCTTTAAGATGTCTTTAATGAGTAAAAATATCTTAAACGTCCTTTCAAATTTTTTATAATAAATAGGCATTTGTTTTAAAACAGGGAAAAATTTGTAAAATGTCCCAGGTGAAATATTTAATATACATTTCACTTTAAAAATGTGTGTGCATGTGTGTGTTTATTTGCAAGAACATATACAACCATTTTGATACGTTGTATCAAAAATAAGGTTGTAAATATTATTAAATATCATCATGCTTTTGTGTATTTAATGTTACACAATTAATATTTACTGTCTGGAAATTAATAATGAGATTACTGAAATTTTAGAAAAAAATTGAAATCTAGCAAAGAAAGTAAAAAAAAAAGACTGCTTTCTATATCAAAATAAGGTGATTCTAACACAGGCAAATAATTAGCTATATCTAATGCCTTATATAGTGAGGTCACGAACCATCATTTCAAGTATAAAACATGTAAATTGCCTTAATTTCTTAAAATACATAGCTCCAGAGAAGCCTTAGAAATAACATAATCATTGTCATTCGTTAGCATTATCATTATTGAATCAAAGAAGCTAAAGTTCAACACCAGGGCTTTATGATGAAAACCAACACAAAATAAATCACATCCACTGCTTGAGCCCCACTGTGATGAGACTGAGTAGAACTTTTTCCAGAGCCAGATACACAGCTTGCTTATTTATTTATTTATTTATTTATTTATTTATGACGGAGTTTTGCTCTGTCGCCCAGGCTGGAGTGCAGTGGCGCGATCTCGGCTCACTGCAAGCTCTGCCTCCCAGGTTCATGCCATTCTCCTGGCGCAGCCTCCCGAGTAGCTGGGATTACAGGCACCCGCCACCACACCTGGCTAATTTTTTGTGTTTTTTTAGTAGAGATGGGGTTTCACTGTGTTGACCAGGATGGTCTCGATCTCCTGACCTCGTGATCCGCCCACCTCGGCCTCCCAAAGTGCTAGGATTACAGGCGTGAGCCACTGCGCCTGGCCAATACACAGCTTTTTAAAGGCCACAGTTAGGAAGCACACTTCTAAATTCATACTTGGAGAAACAAATGAATTTTTGAACAAATGAATTGGTAGGCTTAGAATTTCTGTCACCACTTAGGAGTATGACATGAAAATTTATAAAACTGATCACAACCCTTATATTACACAGTGGTATTGGGATAGGGTGTGTCAAAAACTAATTTAGCACAAATTAGAACACATTGAGTTCAGGATGTATTCGAACTTCACATACTGGCCCTCATTGATTTTGTTGCTAAAAGGATAATAACTATATTGTATGTTTTAAAAAATATAACCATTGTTGAAAAGAAAAGATCAGGTAGGAGTTACAGATTTGACTTGAAATTTCTTATATAATGACAACTATTGCTTATGTAATCCATCAGAGTTTTAAAATGACTCTTGACTTCATAAATTCACTTCATACCCATGATAATCTTATGAAGCACAGAAGAATCATTAGTTCCAAGGAGGCAATCAAATCTCAGGAAGTGTACATTCCCAAAGAAACATAATGGGCAAGTGATAAAGCTAGGATCAACTCCAGATCATTTTTCTCCAAATTCAGTGTTTATTTTTTCTATCTGATAATGGAACCTAGGAAATATGGCCGATTAGTAATTGACTAAACTGCCAGGGATATCTGTTTTTTCATTTCCTTGATGTAGCTGAGACATTAATCAGTTTTATAAGAAATAATGCATTCCACTATGAAATTATTAAATGAGCTCCCCTCTTCCAGGGACAAAAAGAAGGGAGCAGTTCAGCTACTTGAAGAAACCAAATGGTATGTTGAGGCAAATTAAAACCAGAGAGTCAGTTGGAGAAGCCCAGAAGAGTAATACAGGTGTCAAAATACAGACACATCAGGGGAAAAGAATGCAAAGCTCCTGCCAGGGCTCTGTCTTAACCAAGCATCCAATTATCTTTTGGCTGCAAGGGAAGTGGAGTCAGGGGAAAGGCAATGTCACCAGATTAAATGAGGGATGTCTGGTTTTTCAGAGCCAGTTGGGAATGGGGTGAGGGAGGAAATGCAAAGTACGTGAGTAAAGACTTCTGGTTGCTTGGGTCAGATGGTCTATGTAAGGAAGTGATGAATGATACAACTGAATACGGAAAGCAAAGGCCTTGAAAGATAGCAGGGGGGCCCTTGATAAAATATATTTTATATGGTTTACAGCTTAAAAAAAATAGAAGAACAAGCATCATTCCTTCATTTAGTTATTCACTGAATAAACATAAATCCAGTGTTCAATGTTGGGAAATCAGAGATTAAAAACACTTATGTCGGCCAGGCGTGGTGGCTCACACCTGTAATCCCAGCAATTTGGGAGGCTGAGGCGGGCAGATCACTTGAGGCAGGAGTTTGAGACCAGCCTGGCTAACATGGTGAAACCCTGTCTCTACTAAAAATACACAAGTTAGCAGGGCGTGGTGGCGGGTGCCTGGTAATCCCAGCTACACAGGAGGCCAAGGCAGGAGAATGGCTTGAACCCGGGAGGCAGAGGTTGCAGTGAGCTGAGAATGCGCCACTGTACTCCAGCCTGGGTGACAGGGTGAGACTGTCTCAAACAAACAAAAAGAAACAAAAACACAAACACCAAAACAAAACAAAAAACACTTATGTCATCCTGAGAGAGTTCCCAGTTTATGTGTAGTTGAGGAACCACATAAACAAAAACATTATAATGCATTGGGTTGAGTGCAATCATAGAAGGTTGTGGAAGCACCCATAAAGGCTTGCAGAAAGAGCTGATGTGTGAGCTGAGCCTTGAAGGGTGTCTAGGAGTTAGCAATGGGAAGAGAGTGGAAAGGATGCTCTCCTGGAAAGGGACTAGCAACCAAAAGACACCGCATGTGAGCAAGGGGGCCAAGAAAAAAGTCAGCACTATGAGAGGATGAAGAGGCAAATACAGGAGTTAGAAAAGTGCCTTTGAATAGGAATGAGATTTACTGCAAGCTTCTTGTCAGCCACAGAAGAAAGAGGAGTGTGACAAAGTTGCATCATTCTGATCCTCAGAAAGGGTGAGCACTAGCTTCTCATGGACCCCAAATCGACACAGGCTTTTGATTAGGAAATACAGAGTTAAAAACGAATAATTTTTTAAAAAGGCAACAAACTGCTACTGAATAACCAATTATATTACCCCAAATCAGTTGGTATCATTGGAAAGGGGCACATTTGGCTTGAACCCAGATTACAAAATATCAGAGGGAAAGCATCAAAAAGCTTCAGGTTTCACCCAATTTAGGGAGCAAGTGACCAATTTAGAAGCTTTAATTTCTGGGATTTTAGGAATTCCATTGACCCAACTATATTTCCTCTAAATAACATCAGAAGCCCCAATATAAAAACACAAAAGTGACAATGTCTTCAAGAAAATCAAGTAAGACCCATTAATTTTACACCTTGCTCAGACACCGAAACAAACAAACAAACAAAAACCAGAAAAATATTTTTGAATGTGTAGTCCTTGTGAATTTTTCTTGAAGAAACCACTGGAATATGATGTTTAGTCAACAAAGAGATGACTGGAGAATTCATAGCAAAAAAAAGAAAGAAAGAAAGAAAGAAAAAAAAACCCATCCCGTTAGGATTATACTGAGTAGAATAAAGACTAAATGAATAAGAGTATTTTAGCTACAAAACAAAATACAAATGCTACATACATTACAAATGTAGAAACTATATAAATTACAATAGTTGAGAAAGAAGGATGAGAAAAAAATTAAGTGTAAGTGTGTTCTTATGTTCTTATCCTTTATAACCAGGAGTAAAAAGATATCATTTAAACATGATAATTTTTGGAAAGTCATTCAACTAAAATTGGTGAGTAGGGTAAGGGAAGATGTGGACATGCATCAATTTTATCACTGTTATAGAAATTCAATTGACACTGTCTAAAGAAAGACAGCATTAAGTGTATTATGTTATTATAATTTTGAAGAACTTATCCAGAAGATATACATTAAACCTTCCAAATGATCTGAAGAAATACAACACACACTGTATAAAGAAAAAGTTTTTTAAAAGTAAAGAAAGTATATACAAACAGCAAGCATGACATGATGCCAATATTAAATGTATCTGATGTGGCAATAACTATAAATGGCTTAACTTCTATAATTTAAAAATACATCTGGGTTTGACCAGGCACAGTGGCTCATGCCTGTAATAGGCTCACGCCTATAATCCCAGCACTTTGGAAGGCCAAGGCAGGCGGATCATGAGATCAGGAGTTCGAGACCAGCCTGGTCAACATGGTGAAACCCCGTCTCTACTAAAGATACAAAAAAATTAGCTGGGCGTGGTGGCGTGTGCCTGTATCCCAGCTACTTGGGAGGCTGAGGCAGGAGAATTGCTTGAACCCAGGAGGCGAAAGTTGCAGTGAGCCAAGATCATACCATTGCACTCCAGCCTAGATGACAGAGCGAGACTCCCATCTTAAAAAAAAAAAAAAAAAAAAAAAATCCAGATTTTACAAAGCAAAATTCAATTATATGCTGAGAAAAAAAAAAAAAAGAATTAGGAAAGGCACACCAGGAAAAAAAAAATGGATAAGTAAAAATAAGAGCAGAAAGTAATTCAGGTAAATAATTGTTGAACTAAAAAAAAACCTTTTTGTGTGTGTGTTTTTTCTTTTTTTTTTTTTTTTTTTCTGAGACAGAGTCTCTGTCATTCAGGCTGGAGTGCAGTGGCGCCATCTTAGCTCACTGCAACCTCCACCTCCCATGTTCAAATAACTCTCCTGCCTCAGGCTCCTGAGTAGCTGGGATTACAGGCATGCACCACCACACCTGGCTAATTTTTGTATTTTTAGTAGAGACAGGGTTTTACCATGTTGGCCAGGCTGGTCTCAAACTCCTGACCTGGTGACCCACCCACCTTGGCCTCCCAAAGTGCTGGGATTGCAGGCGCGAGCCACCATGCCCGGCCAGAATAAACTGTTTTTAAGGGAGGAACAACAAATAGGTAAACTCTATCAGATAACCAACTCAGGAAAAACAGAGAGAACATACAAATTAGATCATAAGAGGCAAACCACTACTGACAAAAGAAATTGAAAATATGAGACTACTTTGCTTTTTGCAAATAAATTGGAAAGCAGAATAAAATGAGTAATGATAATGAAGGATTATCTAGGAATACATAGATTACTAAAACTGACCTGTAAGAAATAAAACATCTGAAAAGATCAAATTCCCTAAGTTGCTTATGTTTGCATTCACACACACACACACACACACACACACACACACACACACACATTAAGAGCAGAACTGGATTCCAGTTTTTAGGGTCTCAATACTTAAAAAATTTTGTTGTTCTCTTCATAAATAAATATAAAAATATTGAAATAAAAATAGCAAAGTGAGGCTGGGTGAGGTGGCTCACACTTGTAATACCAGCACTTTGGGAGGCTGAGGCAGGTGGATCACCTGAGGTCAGGAGTTCAAGACCAGCCTGGTCAACATGAAGAAACCCCGTCTATACTAGAAATACAAAAAATTAGCCAGGCGTGGTAGCATGTGCCTGTAATCCCAGCTAGTTGGGAGACTGAGGCAGGAGAATTGCTTGAACCCGGGAGGCGGAAGTTGCAGTGAGCCAAGATCACAACACTGTACTCCAGCCTGGGCAACAGAGCAAGACTCTGTCTCAAAAAAAAAAAAAAAAAAAAAAAAAAAAAAAAAAGCAAAGTTAATGTTTGTTTGGAAAGAAGATATAAAAAAGGATAAATTACAAGCAAAATAGTAAACCCAAATGCAAATATTGCAAAACTCAGGTAAATAATGTAGTATTTTTATTAAACAATACATCCATACTGTACTTTTGCAACAGTTTTTGGTGGCATACTTTGTTATCTCTTCATATGATAATGCTTTTTGAGGATCATTTTCTATAGAAAGATGAGAAAGGCGATTTGGTCTTTCCTCTAGCAATATTAATTCAAATTTTTAAATTATTGTCTCTTAGAGTTTTTTTTTAGCTTCACAACTCATTACTGATAATATAAAAGTATGTTAGGATTATTGGCAAGTTTCGGAAAACCACCGTATTTTTTCCTATATGAGATATGTATTTTCAGGTATTTTAAGTTTTCTTATGCAATGACTAATCTTAAGTACTGTTTGAATTTATATCGCTCATTACCTAGAGCAATTTAAAGCATTTTAAAATTTCTTCTGTGTTACATTGAACTGCATAACTGTGTAATCAAATTGCTCATAAGCAACATGCATTGACATATTGATAAATATGTGTGGTTTTGTCACTGGAATACTTGTTTATTCAGGCTCTTTCAGGTTTGGGTAGTAATCTGGCATGCCATTTGTCTGGAATTGCTCAACTTTGCTAAGGTTCTATTCAATATACAGGGACACAAAAGCAGACAAATGCCATTCTACTTCACATACAGATGTATTTGCTGTTTTGAGTATTGCTGCAGATTTGTGCCCTACGTAGGAGAATTTTAAGTTCTATTTTGTGCAGTTTGATTTTTTAAAGTGTGATGCTTTTTTAAGTGAATATGCTACATTATTGAGGATTTTTCTTTCAGAGTAATCTTCCATTTTGACTGGTATTGGTTGAAAACAAGTTCTTTGCTTACACATTTACGTGTGTGACAATTGAATTTTTTTTTCTTTTTTACAGATTACATTGTGATTCCCTATACTTCAAACTTGGTTTCTCTTTCACCCTGGATACTTGCAGAGCCGGGCACCACTCATGTGATAATGCCAGGTGAGGAAATACCTTGGGGAGTAGGAGTACTTTGGAAGCCAAGACTACACACCAAATCTGGCAACAGTAAATAACAAAACACAGAAGTTGGTTGACTATGGTTGATTGAAAACCGTAGTGTTTGTGCGTGTGCGTTGTATCCTGTTAAAATCAAACTAAATGTATGTCTGACTGAACTTTCTTATTGCAGGCTGGATTCTCTAGAAGCAGATGCTGGGAGGCTATTTCGGGTGCAAGGTGTTTGTTAGGAATCAACAGCTGTGATGGGAAGTGGGATCGCACAAAGGAAGACATCAACAGTGCTGTAGAGAGCCCTCCAGACGGTAGCATTTGTCAGAGTATTCTCCATTGGGCTGAAATGCCTGGGCATTCCTGTTCTTCTCACTCAATCACCACGTGAGGGGGCTGCCCTGGCAAGGGTAGCGTACTCAGCAGGGAGGCTCTCCCCAAAGGAGCCGGCAGCTGCAGACTGCTGCCCACACTTCCTGCAGGTGAGATGCAACTCCTTTCTTAAAGGGGGATTTGAGCGGCCTAGTTTCAAGTCTACCACGTTCCCTTTAGCCAGAGCCCCAAAAATGTCTGCAGTCCCCCCAGCGCCACCTGACAGAAACAGAAGGCTAATGTAGAAATTAGCATGGAGATAGTGGCCTAAGCCAATTGTGACTAAAACATCTCACTTTACAGATTTCACAAAAGCATATGACCATGTGGACAAATTGCTAGGGCCCTTTCAGGGACTTATTAGGATCCCATGCAAGGGGCCCTGAAACTTAAGTTCACTAGCATCCACTAAACCTGGGAGTATAGTCAAAGTGTTACATCCCTCAAAGCAACCACCCCAGATGATTTCACAGAATAATTCCACCAAACCTTTAAGGACGAGGGTAATCCAATGCGACCTAAACTGTTCCAGAACGCAGAAGTATAAAGCAGTTTTTGAAATTCTCCTTTTTGAATTTAGCATAATATTGAAACCTAAACCATAAATAAAGAGAAAAAAAAAAGTAAATTGCAGAACAAACTAATTTACCTGTATTGATAACAAACAGAATCCAGAATGCATTAAATAAGTAATACTATAATCAAGGGGGTCTTAATCCCAGTGTATTGAAATGTTAGGGAATCCATCCATGTAATTCATCAGGGAAACAGATCAAAAGAAAAAATTATATAATTATTTCTAAAGCTTCTGAAAAGGTATTGGATAAAATTCAATAGTTCACTTTAATAAAACTTTAATAAAAAGATAAATGCTTATTTATATGACATACAACTATATGAATATATATTTTAAAGGTACCTTAATCTGAAAATCAACATCATGCCTAATGAAGAAACAATAGACTCATTAAATTCAATTTCAGCAGAATTTTTTGGGGGAATCTAGATAAGTTGAGTATAAAATTAATATGGAAATTAGGCAAGCAGAGAGAGTTAAAACAATGCTAGGAAAGAAGAACGATTAAGGGAATCTAGGTTTTCCATTTATTAAAACATGTTATACATCTACACTAATTAAAGCAATGTGGTATTGCTCTATGCATGCACAGACAGGTCAGTGAAATATACCAGAAAGAGCAGAATATAAACGCAAATATGTATGAGAACTTAATATATGAAAAAGGGATAAAACCAACTTCAAAAAGTGGAGTTGGGAAAATGGGGTAGCCATCTGAAAAAATATATATATCTTGCTGGCTCCTGACCTCACCCACACTTGAAAATAAGCTCCATATTTTTAAAAGATTCAATACAAATTGAAACCATAAAATACTAGAATAAAATATGGAAGAATTTTTTTTAATTAATCTTGGAGAAAGGAAGTCATTTCCTAGAACACAAAACCAACATGAAACATAAATTTAACCACATAAATGTAAACATAGAATTCCACAAAGAAAAAAATAAGCATAAATTCAAAGACAAAGCACAAATTAGGGGCAAATATTTGCAACTCAGACTGCAAGTATAGAAATTATCTATTTAATAGAGAGAATCTACAAATCAACATAAAAGAGATAAAAACAACTAAAAGAAAAATAGGCAAAACAGTTTATAAAATAGGAAATACAAATGGTTTTTACACATATAAAAAGATGCTCAGCCTAATAATAAAAGAAATGCAAATTAGAACTACAATGAGGTATCACTTTTTGCCTATCGAATTGGTAAAGTTAAGAACATTTAATAACATTCTGTGCCAGCATGGTGTGTGGGGAAATAGAAACTCTCCCGTAATGGGAAAGTCATCGCACATCCTCCTTGGAGGGCAATTTGACAATATTGATTGACTTCACAAGTGTCTGTCTCCTGTAATCCAGCAATTCTACTTCTAGAAATTTATCCTCTTAATACAAAATGGTTAAATATCTGCATTTGTATATGGTCCAATGTAACACTTGAAAATGATCAAAGTAATGAGTGTGCCAAGAAATCATGCAATAGAAATAAGCAAAGTGTCCATCAATAGGGGATTAGATAAATATGTTATGACACATCCTTTCCGTGGAAGACCGTGCAGATACATCTTTTTAAATATTTTGATTTATACTGGTGTGAAATGATTCCATGTTGTATTATTTAATTAGCAAAATAGTATGCATAGTGTGATTTCATTTGAGTAAAATATAAAAAAGAATACCTTTATGTATATTTTCCTGTATATGCAAAATTTTTCCTTGCATGATACATAAAGAAATTATTATATTGGTTGCCTTTAGGAAGGAAATCTAGGTAACTGGGGGCAGAGATGCAGAGATACTCCTCTAACTTTTGCAAAAACGAAAATTGCAAATAAAGAAATATGCTAAGACATGAACCTTGATAATATGAAAATTTGATTTTTGGTTATATAGACATAGAGTAGTTACACTGGATGCTAAGCATAGTTCTGAGTTTCAGGTGGCAGCAGAAAATAAAATGGACACATTCCCTGCCCTCTAGTGATGATATTCTAATAGGGGTAGAAAGACAGTACATGAAGAAGCTTATAAACATCAAGAAGTAACAAATGCCATGAATGGGAATAGAGAGGAAATATGCAGGGTGGTCAGAGAAGGTCTCTCTAGTAAGAAGGTAGAGCAAAAGCCTCAAGGAGGTTAGGGTTCTGATATAGTTTGGCTTTATGTCCCCAATCCAAATTGTGATCTCCATGTGTCGAGGGAAGGATCTGGTGGGAGGTAATTGGATCATGGTGACGGTTTCCCCTATGCTGTTCTTGTGATAGTGAGTTCTCATGAGATCTGATGGTTTAAAAGTGTGTGTCTTCCTTCACTCTCTCTCTTCTGCCACCTTGTGAAGAAGGTACTTGCTTCTCCTTCACCTTCTGGCATGATTATGTTTCCTGAGGCCTCCCCAGCCATGCAGAGCAGTGATTCAATTAAACCTCGTTTCTTTGTAAATGACCCAGTCTCAGGCATGTCTTTATAGCAGCGTGAGAATGGATTAACCCAGGTGCCATCAGAATCCATGTGGGGAAGATCCTTCCAGACAGAGAGAAAGCAAATGCTGAAACCCTGAAGCATGAGTCTCAGGAGTGTTTGAGAAACAGCAGAGACCAGTGGGGCTGGAGAGGGTAATGGGGATGATAGGAGCTCAGAGCAGAATGTTGATGGGGGGAAATCATGTTGGTCTCTAGGCCAGAGTAAGAATGTTAAATTAATAGTCATCTCCACTCTAGTTTCAGCTCTTAACAAGGAACAAAGTTTGATGGAGAACAAAATGCAAAGATCACGAGGACCCAGAGCCCAGAAAGGAATATAGAGAGGGAATCCCTGGGAAGAGAAGAGGGCACAGCACTGAGAGGTAAGGGTTGAAAGGAATGAGCTTCGCAGTATCTTTTGAAAAGTGACTGGAGCACTTGAAGATGGTCAAGGAGCGCCTTAGACCAGGACTCAAATGTTTAAATGGCAGTTAAATGAACATGGAATTAGACCTACTATGTATATTCACACTGATAACAGTCCCTACATAATCAATTGGTTTTTATGTCATCTTTTCTAGAAGTAAAAATTTTTAACTAACAAGAGATCCTTGATGCTCACCTCCTCCAGATAAACACTGGGGATCTTTATTGATTTTGAGAGTCTCACTCAGCTGAACACATATTGTAAACCCTTTTATAGATCCTAAGTGTTTACTGGATAAGGACTAGGACCTTTTCAAGTATGTTATCAACAGTCTTATGAGAAGTCTTTCTGAAGTTTGCTAACTTGTAGCCATGGGTCTCTCCTATGCTGAACAATGAAATGTCTTATCTTCCCTACATATGTGTCTCGAGGCTCTGTCACTTCTGTGGAAAACAAGGCAACTATTGGAGGGATATTGGATTAAACTCAGGTATAAAAGGAAACTTCTAAAATTTTTCATTAAGGAATTGCACTGTGGTGCGCATGAGCCCCTGGGATCACTCTTCTTCTTCAGTGCAATTCTTATAAACAGCAAAGACTTCTTTTTTCAAATGGGTGAAGTTTATAGGAGAATAAATTGACTCAGTGTAAGATTAAACTTTCTGATATAACACTTGAACAATGGGACATGATGCTTTGAAAAGTAGAGACTATTCAAAAAGAATGCAATGACCACTTTCCAGAGATGTTAAAGAAGGAATTCAGGAGTAGGTGGGATTTTGGATGAAATACTTTTAGGTTTCTTCCAACTCTGAGCTGCTATGAATGTGTCATTCTAAAATTCTACCTTTGCTTTTGCATTTCTGTATTTAGTATTTTGTCAGATCTCTCTGGATCTTACTCAGGGAGACAGAACTAACTAAAAATTTCACTCTTGATGGGATGGTCTGCTGAATTACAGGCAGGTTATCTCTCCAGGCTCTTCCTAGCTAGTATAGCTAGAATAAGAATCTGGATTCCAGACAAAGGAGAATACAACAGAGCGTCTTAGACTGAGCTTGCCAGAAGCAAGGCCTGAGATAAGCAAGCATTCCTAGGAGACAGTGGTAAGAGAGGCAGGAAGCAGGACAGGAAATGGGCAGAAGTCAAGCCAGAGTCCCAGACTCAATCTGATCCCACAGGGACCTCTGGAGTGTAAACTACATTTCAGAGTTTACCCCAACTTAAGGCAAGGATACTGGGCTTCCATATTCCCACATCAGTCGGTCATTGACTAAGATATTAACACATAGGCTTTCTGTGCTCATGGGGAAGAAGGCTTCAGTAACATAAGAGAAGACCCAACAAAGAGAGCTGCAGAAGCAAAAACACACAACATTCTGGGGAAGGACTCACGGTAAAGTGGTAAAGTTAAAAAGGATCCAAGGTTACCTGAGCAGAATGCTAACAGTGTCCCCCTCAAAAGTCATAGCAAATAATACACACAGCAACTTCACATCCAAGTCCTAAGACTTCTAACCATAAAAATGGTTAGAAACAAATGTATCAAAAGCAAGTTCAGATACTGAGTGCAAAATAGGTGCAAGTAGTTCCTTCAGGGTTGCAGAAGTTAATTTTGTGAGAGTGATGGAAGTTTAAATTGATGTAGTGTATTAGCCAGGATTCTGCAGAAAAACAGAACCAGTAAGGTATATGCATATTTTATATATATATACACACACACACACACACACACACATATAATACACATATTACATATGAGTATGTATTATGTAATATGTACATACATATATACATATGTATATTAGACATGTAATATATATCTTTTAATGTATTGTATATGTGGAGAGAGAGAAAGAGATTTATTTTAAGGACTTGGCTCATGTGATTGTGGGGGCTGGCAAATCCCAAATTTGTAGAGGAAGCTGGCAGCTGAAAACACAGGAAGGAATTGATGTTGCAGTCTTGAGGCAGAATTTCTTCTCTGGAAAACTTTAGTTTTTGCTCTTAAAGCCTTCAACTGATTGGATTAGACTCAGCTACATTATCTTTACTTAAGATCAATGATTTTAGATGTTAACCACATCTACCATGTACCTTCAAGGCAAGCATCTAGATTAGTGTGAAGATGACACAGAATATTAACCATCAAATAGAATATTCTGCATATCACTGAGGGTCTTTCTAAAAGTAAAATAAATTTTGTGGATCTGAGCAATACATGCTAGAGTCAGGGAATGTCTTTCAGCCAAGTTTTCTGGTTCCCAACTACTCATATTCTTGTGTAGACCCAGGATCCTAACTTACTCATCTGCTAACCCACACTTGGGTTACGAATCTCATCACAAAGCTTGGCTTCAAGCATGACATTTAATAAATGAACCACCTGATGTTATGTTTAAGTTATGGAGTAAAGAACAAATTTATTAATGAGAACCCTGTTTAGAGTTCTTTTGGAATGAATAATCATCTCTTTACTCCAGGAAGACCTTGTGCCCATCTGTAAATTGTCATGATGTGAAAACATTGACTGAGAGGGAGGCTGCTGGGGAATAGAACCTGCAAATCACGGGGACTTGTGAGCATTGTCTTCTTTTCCTTACTGCCTGTCAGGCATTGCTATGATGAATAACACACAAGTGATGGCTATAGTTGACAATAGAAAGTAAGCTCTGACTTTAGGTTGATGGCTCTCCATTTTTTCCACCCAACACGGTTGAAGGATATAACTTCCTCCCATTAGCAACAGAGACCCTTTACAGAAGTAATGAAGGAAATATCACCCACTGAATCTTGGTGTAGAGGGAAAAAGGGAGTTACACAGCACAGTTCTGCTCTGTCTCTTCAGTGTATACTTCTATTGAGAATCATCCTTCCCAATAAGAAAATTGTGCTTTGCAATTTCCATATATGTGTTTTGAGTAGAATTGAATCTGGTAGAACTTCTATTTAAGATTGGACAGGTAGGCAAGATAAGCTTTAAGATTCCTTTCGTTGACTCAGTAACACAAGCCCTGTGATGTAAATTACAAACGGTATTCTCATTAGTGAATTTGTTCTTAGAAATCTAGAGTCAAATAGCAGCTTCTATAAGACTCTATATAGTTTATCAATGGCCACAATAATGCTGCATGACAACCAGATATTCTCTGTGGCAAATAACAGTAAACAAATTTCTGGTTTTTGAGTTTTCAGAGTTCAGCTGATCTGAACTGGGCTTAGCTGATTTTGGCTGGGTTTGCTCTCATGTCTACAGACAGTTGCAGGTCAACTAGATGCCTCTGCTGATCTTGGCTGGGCTCACTCTGAGTTCCAGAGTTGGATGGCTGTTGGCTCGTCTTGGTTGGCCCCATCTGAGATAAGTGAGGCAACTCAGTTCTGCTCCATGTGTCTCCTCCTCTAGTGGGCTAGCCCAAGTATGTTCTCGTGGCAGTTGCCTAAGTTCAAGAAGATTTCCTAAGGCTTAAGCTCAAAATTGCGCCTGGTCACTTCTGCTGCTTTCTGTTGGCCTTAGCAAGTCACAATGCCAACCATATTCAATTTTGGGCAAAATAGACTTTATCTTTCTTTAATGAGAAGGACTACAAAATTATGTGGCAAAGGGATTGATTTACATTGAGGGATGAGAAAAGGAGCCATTATTACAATCAGTCTACCATGGATTCTAAGTTATCAGCATGAAATCAAATTCTAGTAACCATATCTCACTGTCTACTCATATCAACTGGCTGTCATCCCTAGTAATATGTCAGAAATGAAATATCAGGAATGATTTTTCTTTGTCCTGAGAATCTGACATTTCAAGGGGTACTGTAACAGCTAGTGTTGGCCCAAACTCAGCTGACCCCCTGTAATATTGAGCATAAGACTGAAATACACAAAGGCTTCCCCTCCCTTCCCCTCCCCTCCCCTTCCTTCTCCTCTCCTCTCCTCTCCTCTTGTGTTCTTTGCTTCGAGGTCATAGGATGTCCTGCCTCAGTGTATTCTCTCATTACTTATATGTTATTAATATCATATTATAATTACTAGGATAATCTCCACGCTTTGCAATTGCCTGGTACTCCATAACTGCTCAATAAATATAGGCTATTATCATTATAGTACAGGTATTCAGAATAAGTTGTTGTATTTTGGAACAGATCCAAAGTTTCTTGGTTAGTAAACTATAAAAAATGGCCTCATTATGAGCCCACCTGATCCATTAAGAATGATCTCCCGGGACAATCATCTAAAATGCCAGAATAGGTGGTCCACCATAAGAGTAACCTATGAGGAACATGAGTCCAACATTCAGTCTTTTAGCAGTGAGATCTATGCCATGCATTTGTTAATGTTCATTTTATTCATTGTAGCTCCATACACTTGTTGTACAATGTAATTTTCTCATGGAACTCCATTAAAGGTGGGAAGAGGGTACATTAAACAAAACAAGAACCCCTAATTTTTTTAGCCATCAGGCATTAATTTATCAATGCTCACATACATAATTAATGGTCTCACACAGCTTGTGACAGCTGGTTTGTTGCAGCCAAAACCCAACCTTACTAAGTTAAGATTTGGAGGTGTGCCACAAGAGCCTAGTTAAACCTGTCATGAACTCCTCATTTGATATTTTAATAGGCTTTCCTGGCATGGGACCCAATTGCCTGGGCTTACTCCCGTCTCAGTCTAAAAGGTGTGAGTTCAGCTTCATCACTCTACATATCCTCATCTTGTCTCAAACACTTGGAGAACAGGGCTTTGAAAAGGTCAAATCAACATAGAAGAGAAGTTTATGCAAAAGCTTAAATAAAAACAAGATGAAAGTGCATACAGACAACATTTAGTACTGGCAGCCCATAAAACAAACCCATGTTGCTAACTTGTCCAAATATCAACAAGTCCATTTCCCAAAACATACTGAAGAATAAAGGATTTGAAATAACAGTTCAGGGTACAGTTGTTGTCATCTCACAGTCTGTAAGTTTGGCAGTAGTGATCTACAAAAAAACTGTAGAGACTTCTAATATATTAAACCTCTTCTCTATGTTGTATCCCATATCAATTATTTCATCTGTTTCTTGCAAATATTCGTTTGCAAAGTTGTGATTTTGCAAGGGTGTGACCGATCCAAGGACACATGGTTGATGACAGGCAGAGCCAGACTTAGAAGTTGAGTGCCTAATTCCAAGGCAAGTCTTTGCCACACTATGCGGATGAGTAATTTAGCTTACACGAGGTATTTAGAATCTAATAGGTTCTTTATGTTCATGTTGATGGCAACTGGTACTTCAAACACATATCTACATAAGTATTATTCCTTTATTACATACTGTCAGATGGGGGAAGTCAGGGTACAAATTCACCAGTGACTTCTCTCTGAGATCAGCTGCTCTGTGGGCTCCTTTTGGATAAGGAAACAAGCCAGGCAGAGGTAGTCTTTCAAATTCCTCCAAGTGCCTCATCCAGTACTTCTTATTTGCCAGCAACTATATGAGGCACTTTTTGTAGGGGACCCTACTTCCATCTTCGCAGCAACACTTGGAGGTAATTATTGGTACCCTAATATTACATATTTTGAAGTTGAGACTCAGAGATGTGAAGTAACTTGTTCAGGGACACATAGCTAATAATTAGCTGTTCTAGCACTGAACTCAGTTCTGTCTGACCCTGAAGCCCATGCTGTTTTGATTTTGTTCATTTTCTACTAATTTCTTATGTGGCTAAGATGCACGTCATGATCTTGCCTATTTATTAAGAAAAGACACCTAGAACCAACATCAGAGAGTGAGTCTCTTTTATCAGAAACAAATTTCCTGGCAATTGTGGAATTAGCCAGAAAGGGTTCAGGTTGCCTGAGTTGGGACTGTGGAAATTTGGTTTGTTGTCGGGACTACAGGTGGGGAGTGAGGGAGGTAGGGAGGAAGGGGAGCTTAATGAAGAGGGTACTGGGAAGCCTCATCACCCTTCTATGAAGAATTATGATCTAGCTCTTAGCTTCCAGGGAACAGAGGTTCTAAATGGCCATGCTTTCAGTTTCCAAACTCAGGAAGTGGTGGACAAAGTGAGACCAGAGTTAACGATTTCACACCTGTAGCAATCAGTTCCCCACCCATCCCTTGCCCTCAAATCATCTCAGGTTGTCAATACCTGATAGCAAGTTCCATTCTTTTACCCATATCTAGGCGCTCTGAGCCAGGGACTACTTCAAATATACATCACTCACGACTTAGCAAATCCTATACTGAAGGCATGTTGGAACTGCCTATGGTGGTATAAATGCTCTGAGATTGTAGCAGAGACTATGGGTACCTGGATAGGTTTGGTATAATCGGTTTATTCAGAGCAGAAAATCAAGTAGAAGCCAAGGAACTAGAGCTCCACCCTTGGAACTTTGGGGAAGGGGATCCTGGTTGGCAAGAGAGAGCTAGACAGTCTGTGGGGAGCACAGTTAACTGGATGGCATCTTGGCCAAGTCTCTGTTCTCAGTGGGACCTTAAATTTGGGCCAGGCATCAGCCTTTGTGTAAATTAGGAAAAAGGAACTTTTCTGGATGAATAATAGTGAAATGTGGTCCTTCCTCTCCTCTAGGTAAATGTCAGCCTAAGTCATGTCTCACATGCAGCGGGGGATTTTGGCCCTGACTCACTCCCTAAGACGGGCATATTTTGTCAGTGAATAAACTGCGTCACTGTACGTGGTAACTGTGCCTGGATAGGAATAGGGAATGGAATCAGAATCCTTTTATATTATCAGATAATGATATAATAATGGTAGTAGGCTGGGCACGGTGGCTCACGTCTGTAATCCCAGCACTTTGGGAGGCCAAGGCGGGCAGATTGCCTGAGTTCAGGAGTTTGAGACCAGCCTGGGCAACATGGTGAAACCCCATCTCTACTAAAAACACAAAAAATTAGCTGGGCGTGGCAGCACCTGCCTGTAGTCCCAGCTACTCAGGAGGCTAAGGCAGAAGAATTGCTTGAACCTGGGAGGTGGAGGTTGTAGTGAGCCGAGATCGTGCCACTGCATTCCAGCCTGGGCGACAGATCGAGACTCCGTTTCAAATAATAATAATAGTAATAATAATAATAATATGGTAGTAAAGTTTAAGTCTTTATAAGGATCAAAGAGAGAATCTAATCTGATCTAACCTAAAATATAGTATAATAACGCCTGGTACGTAACAAGTGCTGGACCAAAGTTTGTTAGATAAATAAATCCCAAAGTGGGTAAGTTTTCTAGCTTTCTTCTGAATAGTGGTTATAGAACCATAAAAATAGTTTTCCATTTTCATGTTCATGACTACTGAGGGTTCACTCTTTAGGGTACAAAGGTTTTCTATATAACTCAAGAGTTCTTCCACTGCTGTTAAGTTTTTTCATCATTTCTTGGTCCATCATCTAATCACTTTTCCTTTTCCTACTGACCTTACAATTTTATAAATTCATGACCGTTTAGACTTCAGATGCCCATGTGCAACATCATCTAATGAAAGTCTCTCTTTAAGACTTCTTTATCGGGAGATAAGGAGACAAGGAAAAAGTGTCTTATGGTGTGATGTTGATGAACAAATGCTCATCTTTTCAAATGCTTTACACCTAAATATCTGAGTACTGTTGTCACATGCCGTTAGCAATGACCATCGTTTTCATTGTGTCATCAGCCTCTTAAGTGATCCTGGTTCCACTTCATGCAGTGATTTGCACGTGCTCCATGCTGTCTTCCTCTGCATCCAGCAAGCTCATCAGACCCCTTCCCTATACTACATCTTCTGTGGTTCTTACCCAAACTATTGCAATAGCCTCCTAACAGATCTTTTGCCACCAAATCATATGTCTCTAATTTATCTTCCAAACTGCCAGAAGGAATTTCTTAAATTAAAATATTATCATAAAATTATGGAATGTCTCTCATGGCCTTAGGGGGATCAAGACACTCTTTACTTAATAAGGTACTTGAAGTTCCTCCCTGTTTGGCCCTAACTTCACAAGCTCATCACTAGCTGCTTCCCCCAACAGTCCACACCAAGCCTGATGAACGTTATACAGTTCTTTTCACTGTTTCAAGCCTCCGTGTCTTGCCTATTAAAAAAAAAATTCATTGAGCATGTCCATCCTTCTCCTGCCCAAATAGTAATCTATTCATCCTTCAAGAAAAGATGCAAGTGTTTCTGCTGGTTGATGAGTTTTTTTCAGCCCTTCTACTGCACCTAATCCCATTCTTACTATCTCTGTTAAAGATGATATTTATTCCCTGAGTTGCCATTATGTATGTATTTATTTCTTTACCCTATTATAATTGAGTTCATGGTGAGCAGAGGGCTGTGGAATATTTTCTTATTTATCCCTCCAGATCAACTCTCCACACTTTTCAACCCTGATCTGTGTCTAGGACTGTGTATAGACTATGTCCGTAAGCTCTTTTGCTCCAGGCTTCCTGGAGATTTCAGTCAATGGGAGACACTGGGCGGAAATCTGAAGGAGGAAAGAAGTTTAGGTTGGAGCGTTTTTACCAGAGCTCTCAATCCCCCACTCCTAACTGGATTGTGCATTGGCTGTATTTGTGTTTCCCTACCAGAGGCCACAGCCTCCACGCAGTAGTTGGGCCTACTGTCTCTGAGATCCAGGAATCACTGACTCCACTCATGTTCAGGGCTAGGGTTGCTAACAGCGCCCCATTATTGCTGGCACCAGGATAAAGCACCATCCTGTGCTATTGTTTACACTTCTGAAAATGGTTGTTTCATCAAAGTCTTTTGAATTAGGAAGAATATGTAGGCCATCTGTTTCCTGCCAGGCACCTGATAGAGACATGGACCATGCCACTTTTATCTTGGTATATCTTGAGTGGTATCACAAATCCTGAACACTTGGCAATTGCACTGCACAGTGGTTAAGAGCTCAGGCTTTGGAGCCAGACAAAATTGGTTCTTATCCCAGCTCCACTATTGTGCAATCATGGGTCAGTTACTCTAAGTTTCTGTTTCCTCAAGATACAATCAAAATAATAATAATAATAATGCTTATTCACAGATTTCTGAGGATTAAATGGGAACATGAAGACAGATTATTTATCATTGGGCTGGATGTAGTAAAGAATTTGACCTTGCCCAAAAAGAGCTCTGCACCTTCTCTAAAATTCCTGGGAGGTAACCTCTAAACTCTTAAAATTTCTGGTGTGATACGAATATCTTTGAAATTCACAGTTGCCCTTGGATCACACTTGATAATTCACTATGCTAGAAAATGACTCGTGGTAGGCCCCTCAAGCCACAGAATATCAGCCTGACCTCCATGAAGGGGGTGATTGGAGCCTGAGTTCAACCACATGGGTAATCAACTAACCATGCCCAAGTAGTACAGTGCCAATAAAAGCTCTAGACCCCATGACTCAGGTGAACTTTCCAGGTTACAGTAAGATGTGTGTATTGTCACACATCAATGCTGGGAGGATAATGCACCCTGAGCACAGGAGGAATTTCACATTCAGAACACTCCCAGATTCTGTCCCATGCATCTCTTCCCTTGTCTGATTTTAATGTATCCTTTCCTTGTAATAAACTATAACAGAACACAATAGCTTTCAGTGAGTTCAGGGAGTTCTTCCAGCAAACTCTCCAACCTGAGGGTAATTTGGGGATATCCCCAAACTTGCAATTGGCGTTAGACACCTTGAGCAGACCTGGCAGTCTGAGGACTATGTCCGCAAATCTTATACATTGGCTGACTCTGGGGAGCATGGTATGTGGTGATCGCCCAATAAATTTTCCTACTGAATGTTGATTTAAGAAGAAAATAGAAGAATGATAGTGGGCAGTCAGCACGCATACCCACTTTCACAGTCTGGGGATCCCTGGTTGTGTCTGTGAGTCCCCTATACCATAAATCTGCTTTCAAGTTTTACTAACTTTATCAACGTTCCCTTTTGAGCCAGACTATCATATTTGATTTGGGTCCAAGTGGCACTGTTTTGGTTACAAGCTTAGAAAGCTGAAATGCAGTAAAAATAAAAAAGGTTAAAACTTCCAAATTGCAAGTTAAGAGAGATTTTTTTATTCCAGAATGTTTATTTTAAACATTGTTTTAATAGAAATCAGTTGAATCCCACATACCAACAAGATGATCCTCTGAGACAGATTGACTCCACCATGTCAGAATGATTTTGGCAGGCTACGGAGTTCTTAATTTTTACTGTGTGAGAGGCCGTGCCTCAGTCACACCTCCACCGCAGAAATTCTCATTCTGGGGCCACAAAGGGTGGCCAAGTATCCTGGTTTGCCTGGGACTGAAGAAGTTTCCAGGATATGGGACTTTTAGTTTTATCTTTATCTTTTTTTTTCTTTTTAAATTTTTTAATTTCAATAGGTTTTTGGGGAACAGGTGGTGCTGGGTTACATGAATTACTTCTTTAGTCTTAATTTCTGAGATTTTGGTGTACCCATCACCCAAGCAGTATACACTGTACCTAATGTGTAGTCTCTTATCCCTCCCCAGCCCCCACCCTTTCCCACAAATCCCCAAAGTCCAATGTGTCATTCTTACGCTTTTGCGTCCTCATAGCTTAGCTCCTACATATCAGTGAGAACATAGGACATTTGATTTTCCATTCCTGAGTAACTTCACTTAGCATAATGGTCTCCAAGTCTATCCAGGTTGCTGTGAATGCCATTATTGCATTCCTTTTTATGACTGAATAATATTCCATGTTATATATATATATACATACACACCACATTTTCTTTATCCACTTGTTGATTGATGGGAATTTGGGCTGGTTCTATATTTTTGCAATTGCAAATTGTGCTGCTATAAACATGCATGTGTAAGTTCTTTTTTTTTTTTTTTTTTTTTTTTGTATAATGAGTTATTTTCCTCTGAGTAGATACCTAGTAGTGGGACTGCTGGATCAAATGGTAGTTCTACTTTTAGTTCTTTAAGGAATCTCTACACTGTTTTCCATAGTGGTTGTACTATTTTACATTCCCACCAACAGTGGAAAAGTGTTCCCTTTTCACTGCATCCACACCAACATCTATTATTTTTTGATTTTTTAATTATGGCCATTCTTGCAGGAGTGAGATGATATCGCATTGTGGTTTTGATTTGTATTTCTGTGATACTTAGTGATATTGAGCATTTTTCCATAAGCCTGTTGGCCATTTGTATATCTTCTTCTGAGAATTGTCTACTCTTGTCCTTTGCTCACTTTTTGATGGGATTGTTTGATTTTTTCTTGCTGATTTGTTTGAGTTCTTTGTAGATTCTGGATATTAGTCCTTTGTTGGATGTCTAGATTATGAGGATTTTTTCCCACTCTGTGGGTTGTCTGTTAACTCTGCTGCTTATTTCTCTTCCTGTGCAGAAGCTTTTTTGTTTAAGTCCCATCTATTTCTCTTTGTTTTCATTGCATTTGCTTTTGTGATTTTGGTCATGAAGTTTTTGCTTAGGCCAATGTATAGGAGAGTTTTTCTGATGTTATCTTCTAGAATCTTTATGGTTTCAGGCCTTAGATTTAAGTCTTTAATCCATCTTGAGTTGATTTCTTTATAAGGTGGGAGACTTTTAGTTTTAAAACTGTTACTTAAGGCTTTCCTGGGATGCAGGACTTCCCATGCTAAAACTGGGAAAGTTCCAGGCAAACTGTGATGAATTGGTTAGCCTAGGACCATGGGACCCCCACCCTCTGACCCCAGTAATTTAGTGTAGGCAGTGCTCCTAAGAGTATCCAATTTCTGGACTGAGAGTTGCCTTTGAGATGGTTTGGTTTGAAAACTGCATTTGACTGGGAAAACCAGGTCTAATGAGGCCAATTACATCTTCTCTCTGAGGGAATTAGAACTTAATTTGGAGAGAGTTGGCCAACTGCTGGCAAGATGAAAGATGACAAAAGACACACAGAGAGAAGACACCAAGAGGTAAACCAAGTCACAATAATGGAGATCCAGGGGGTGATCCATGAACTCCTCTGATGGCGAGACATGGTGGAGCCAAAACATCTTTGGATTCTGCAAGGCCTGTTTGTTCCTGTGTCCACGAAGTTCATTGTCTTTTCATGGTGCCGGGCTAAACAGTTGTAATTCCTGCTTTTTTATCTCCCCGTGCTCCCTTTTCATAAGCCTTTCATTTCTCAAGTTAAACTGAGCAAACTCTGTTCTAAAACAGAAGGCTAAGTAGAACATCTACGTTGAACATTATGATGATTTGGGATGGGGGATAAAAGAGTAATTAGAGAAAATAATAGAGAAAGTAAATTTAAAGTTGACACCACGTAAGGCATTCTGTCTTTGAGTGAGTTTCTTTGGTTTTTATTTTGGGGAAGACATAGATGTATATACTTATGGGGGACATGAGATTTTTTGATACAGACATGCAATATATAATAATCACATCAGGGTAAGTGGAGCATTGAGTGAGTTTTTCTGGCTCAATAAGAAGAACAAGGGTATAAGAATGTATTTAGTGCCTACTATGTGTTGGGCACTTCACATAGTTTATTGCATTTCATTTAGTCTTCTTAACAAGATTATGAGGTACATTGATTGTCTCATCCATATGAAAAAGCTTCATAGAGGTTGAACAACTTGACCTTGGCTCTCCATAAGAGGAATTTCAATTCCAGTTGGTATCATTGCAAAGACATTAGATGCTGATGCTTCTTATTGCATATGGGAATTAATTGAGTGACTCTGGACACCAACAGGGGTCTGTGGCAATGGCTGAAGTATCCTTTTGGAACTTGGGACACATATAGTGGATAGCAGAGCCCATGGTCCATCTGCTCACTGCCAGAACATTTTGCTTGCAGCCTTCTCTGTCTCTTTCCATACATTACTGACCCTGTGCCCACTTGTCATGCAGTTACTTTCTTCTCTGTCTCTTTCCATACATTACTGACCCTGTGCCCACTTGTCATGCAGTTACTTTCTTCTCTGTCTCTTTCCATACATTACTGACCCTGTGCCCACTTGTCATGCAGTTACTTTCTTCTCTGTCTCTTTCCATACATTACTGACCCTGTGCCCGCTTGTCATGCAGTTACTTTCTTTAAATTTTCAGGATACTTTCACAAATGGAGCTGATATGGTTTGACTATGTCCTCCTCCCAGATTTCATCTTGAATTGTAACCCCCATAATCCCCACTTGTCATGGGAGGGACCCAGTGGGAGGTGATTGGGTAATGGGGGCAGTTTCCCCTATGCTGTTCTCGTGATTGTGAATGAGTTCTCATGAGATCTGATGGTTTTATAAGGCTGTTTTCCCTTCTTTTGCTAGCTCTCTCTTTCCTGCCACCATGTGAAGAAGGACCTTGCTTCCCCTTCACCTTCCACCATGGCTGTAAGCTTCCTGAGGCATCCCCAGCCATGTGGAGCTGTGAGTCCATCAAACCTCTTTTCTTTTTGAATTATCCAGTCTTGGACAGTTCTTTGTAGCAGAATGAAAACAAACTAATACAAGAGTGATAGTTGATTGACTAAGAAGTGTAGACTCAGAAAATGAAACAACTTGCCCAAAGCCACACAGTGAGATTCTGCCAGATTCATGGCAAGAATACCAGGAAATGAAGGGGAAGGTAGAAGGAGGTTCCCAGAAGAGCAAAGGGCTTAACAGGCACATAGAGTTGGAATAGAATAGGAACATCTAAGCCTAGTTGCCCATTAGCTGGCCGTGTGACTCACAGGCTGCTCGCTGTCCTTCTTTAGGCCCCTGTTGCCCCTTTCACCCATATGGAACTTGTTTCAGTAACAGGCACAAAATGGAGTCATTCACTATGCGCCTTGGCACTCACTGCAGTCTGAAGGTCTCCTTCCCTCTCTCTACTCCTTCACACCATCCTGTATCTGGCTTTATCAGACTCATCATTCACGTGTAACTCAGAAGCTGCCTCCTCCATGTCCCCTCGTTCCCAAATCTGGGTAAAATTTCCCTTTTAGATGCTTCTCTAGCATCCTGCGCCTCCCCCATCTCATTTATTGTAATACCCTAGTAGTTCCTGTTTCCTTTACCAGGCAGCCAACAAAGATGGCGTTTGTCCTTTATGCCATGGCTGCTTCAGCATGCCTGGTACATAGTAGTCATGGAACAGGTAATTGTGGAATACATTAATTAATAAAGAGCCATGGAGCCACAAACAGTAACCAATCCCAAGAAGCTTAGGAGCCAACCAAACGAAGGAACAACAACAGTAGTGCCTGCTTACCGAGTGGCCAGTGGGCACCAGGCATTCCTTTCCATCGTGTTATTTAAATCCCTAATGGTTCTGCAGGGTAGGCATTCTCCTTCCCATGTGGAAGGCTGAAGGTCAGAGATGTTATATGAACTGTGCAGCTCATGCACTATCAGAGGCTGAGATTCAAAGACTTGCTTCTTTGATTGCAAACTCATGCTTGGAATCCAGAAATCCAATAGGGAATCAGAGCAGGAGAGAAGTGAGAGGCTCCACACCCTCCCGCGCTGGGGAGCAGAGCAGTGCATGGCTCACATGGGGCTGAAGCAAGTGGCCTGCCTGGTTTCCAGGCCCAACCCTGGGGCAGCTGCTGGAGATAGGACTGCCTGCCCTGAGTGAGGCTCCTTCGGGCTGCCCTGGAAGGCAGATTCCCCAAAGCTTGATTTTGTTTGTCAGCATTTCTTGTTCTGCCCACGCAACATTTCTTTAGAATCTGGAGTAAAACCAGCGCTGTTCTTCACAATCAAGTTTCTCCCATTACCCAGGAATAGCCAAACCGACTGGGCTTATTTCATCTGCTATTTTTCAGAGAGCTTTTGTGCTCCCCCTTGGTGGGCCTCTTCCCCTTCCCTCAGTAAGGTTGAATTCCCTGATGGTAATCCTAATTATAAGCATATGTTGTTGCTCTCAGCTACCACTGGACTTGCAAGCTTTCGTTTTAAAGGCAAAAAATAGAAAGTCGTCTTTGGAATACATTTTCTGTCAAGGGGCAGTTTCTGTGGACAGAAAAGTGATTGTCAAATGAATTCTTGGAGCAGATTTGCATACTAAGCACGAGTTCGAACCAGGTAGCCATGTCAGGCAATTACCGCATCAGCAGAACAACGTTTTATAGCTTAATGTGATGGTCACAGGATCTGAATCTCAGAGACTTGTTGGCTTACAGAATGTTCGTGGGGAACTGAAAACTCCAAAAGGCATCCCAATGATCTTTACAAATCAGTTCGGGAATTAGTTGAACAATCAGACATTTTTGTAAGCAACGTTGATTTATTTAGCTGATTGTAGTCCCTTTCTTCAGACTCCTCTCCTCTGCAACAGAGCAGCATGCATTCAAAGGCAAGCTGTCCATGTCTTGTCTGGGTTTACTCCAGGCATCTGTGTAGCGATGGGGCAGAGGGGTGTGGGTGGAGGCATGCAATGACATCTTGGCCCTGTTTACTAAGTGGGTTGGATTTTGGTCAATCTGGCACCCTGTTCACCCCCTCCACCCTGTCCCTTCTAAGGTTACATGTTACAGAGGAGAAGTGGGGACTACATATCCCCAAATCTCCTTCTCCAGATTTGCCTGCCAGGGAGACATACTTGCACAAGATTTGGAAGGTTGAAGAGCAGGAGAAGCTGTGATTCTCTGGAGGCAGCTGTGGCAGGGATGTGCACAGAGGTGAAATTCACAGAGGCCTCCTGACAACTGCTTGAGGACGACCTGATTCAGTGCTTCAGGCTGACTACTTCAGCGGTAGCTTCTCTGGCGTCCACTTTCCAACTCTTCCCTCAGTTATACAGCCCTCCAATTCCAATAGTGAAATGCATAGACTGGCTTCCAGTTCACTGAAGGAACCTGGTTAATGCAGGACATTTTTCAGGAAAGCATAACACTTCAAGGAGCAGCAACTCACCAGCCATTTCCCTCAGTTATTTCTTATAGAATCACAGTTTGTTGAAGCTGGAGGAGATATCTGAGATCATGCAGGCTGATAGTTATTTTGCTGAGAATATTTTTACATGTTTTTCAAGTAAACTATCACAATCATTTTGAAAAGAAAAGGCACTTAACATCCTGCTTCAACAAAGCAGACTATAACATCGGTATAAAGGATATTATTTTAAAGTGAACACATTTAGCTGTATGCAAAGTTTGCTACAACTTGCTTCCCCCCCCAATTCTATGGCATGCAGATCTAAGCTGCAGTCTTCATTTTACACATAAGGAAACTGAAGCCCAGATAGAGTGGGTAACTATCACAGAGTTTATTCTGGGCAGAGCTAAGACTAGAACCCAGTTCTTCCTGTCTGTAGCCTAAGGTTTCTCAACCGTGGTACTATTGACATTGGGGGCTGGATAAATCTCTGCTGTAGAGGATAGGGGACTTATCTTGTGCATTGTACAGTGTTTGGCCATGTCCTTGGCCTCGACTTATTAGATGCCAGTAGCTCTCTCCAGTTGTGGCAACCTAAAGTGTCTCCAAGCATCACCAAAGGCTTGTCTCCTGGTTGAGAACCACTGCTCCAGTCTAAAGGAACTTATCAATGATCTTTTAACTGAAGATAAACAAGGAGGAGATTCTTGGGGCTTATGACAAAGGAAAAGGCATGTAGAGTAGGGGGAATATATGCCCGGGAGTTCTCATGGGTGCAAGCTGGGGACACAAATTCATAGCATACTAGTAGATTGATTAATTAACTTCATTATAATAGCTCCTTTTTATTGAGTGTGCTGAGCTAGACACTTTACAAGTATGATCTCATTTTTTTCCTTCTCAAAAAACCTGCAAGGTAGGTATTTTTAATCCCGATTTTGTAGAGGTAGAAACTGAGGCTCGGAGACTTGAAAGCTACCTACCTGGAAAGTGGAAAGTGAACCAGATCTGCCCAACTGTTTCCACACTGCTGGTTCTCCAGGTGAACCAAGTGTCTTAAGTTTCAGCGGCAGAGGAGGCGCTAGCATCAACATTGCCCTAGCATCCTGCCCCAGGTAGCCAGGCATGGTCGGGTCTGCAGGCTGCTGCTTATGCATGAGATTCAGGGAAAGCTGGTAGGGCTTAGGGGCCCACTGGCACCACAGTTTTTAGATCCTCGAAGAGACTTTTGGGGTTCCAGATGGCTTTCCAGTCTTCTCCACTTGTCTCTCATAGACGCCTTTCTCTGGTGGATAGTCTTCCTGTGGCGCTCTGGAAACTCTCATAATTTTCTGATTTTATTCATTCTGTTCCTCCCACTTGAATGCCTATCTTTTCAGCCACCCTACCAGGTAGATGAATCTTGTTTTGCAGGATTCAATTCATGTTCTACCTTTTCTATAAGATCCCCCCGGCCCAGATCAGACTTTTTTGCAAAATCCTTTAATACCATACTGCTCATATGGCTGTAAGTAATATCCCACTTATTGTTGCTGATCTTTTCATAAAAGTGCACATTTATTATACTTCCACTACTGGATATATATCCCTGGAAACAAGAACCTAGGATGTTTGGTTCTCATCTTGATCCTGTACTTACTAGCTGTGTGATCTTGACGATGTCATCTAACCTTCCTGAGGTCCAGCTTCCTTATGAATTAAAAGGACTAGGATATTTCCCCTGTCTGTTTCTGTAAGGATCAATTAAGAGGGCAGGTCAAAGTCCTTTACAAATCGCAAAACTCACCATAAATGTTTCTATTATGATAATCATTATAATAAAGATGTTTCCATACCCTCTGTATATAATATATTGGCAATAAATATTTGCAGATTTATTGATTGAGAGTCTTCACTGGCAAATGTGCTATGTGAAGGCAGGGTTAGATCAGGACTACTGAGGTCAGACAGTGCCTTTAGGCTCCCTGCACTGGGGTTGATGCTGGCTGCTGAGAAGTCAGGGTGTTTATGTGCAGAAGACAGCATGGGGTGTTTATGGTAGGCAGGATTCTGAGCTGACACCCAGTGAGTCACCCCCTTATATAATTTCCTCTCCTTGAGTAGGAGTGAAATCTGTGACTTGCTTCCAGCCAATGGCAAAACTGATGAGATTTCATTCTTGTGCATTGCATCACATAAGACTGCAGCAAGGGATTCTCCTCCTGGCTTTGGAGAGGCAAACTGCCATGTTGTCAGAGGGCCTGTGGGAGGGCATCAGGCAGCGAACTGCGGGGGCCCGCTGCACCACTCCATATTTGCAAATCATCTTTCTGGGCCCATATGGAAGGACCTATCTCAGCATTTGTGTGCCGCTCAGGTACAGGAAGCACCCTATCCCCACTCACTACCCAACATAGCTATAGGAAAAGTCAAGCATTGAAAACTTGGTGTCTTGCTGCCTTCCTTTCTCCAGCCTTCTTTTCTCGTCTACACCTGAGATAGGGGACCCCAAGAACTCTATTCTCTTCCTCTTTCTCTTTGACAGTCACTTCCCATCTCCAGAGCAAGGTGGGTCTCAACCCCATAGCTGTGGAGGAAATGGCTCCATGGCCTCATTTCACAGAGAAAGAAACTGAGGCTCGGAGTAGCAAAGTGACTTGCCTGTGGTCATACACGGTGAGTAGGCAGCCAAGTGGAAACTCAGACGTCCAGTCCAGCCTCATCCTGCCAAGACTCCACCCATGGCCAACCCACACAGTATGGTGGGGACTGGTGGCTGGCGGCCATCCAGCTATGCTCATTTGCAGTGTTCCATGTTTGCACATATAGAATCATACTATAAATATTGTTATTCCCTAGTTTAAATTAGAGTTGGTGATGGGTCTTGATTCAGTGTTGAGAGAGGGCTGGGGGAAATACAGAATGATGCTCAAAGACATTTTTTGTTGGTTTCAGTACTTAAAAGCAGATGGTGAAAAACAGCTCTAAAGCTGTTTAAAATGTGTGTCTGGTCAAAGTGCTTCCTAAAGTCCCAGTGCACAGCCTCAGAGAGAAGACAGAGGGAAGCAAGAGGAGGTTACACAATCCTGGGAGCATCACAGAGGCCCATTTTTCTGGGCATGAGGGGAGAGGTTGAGGGTGTCAGCAATAGTGCTTTCATTTTGGTTTGCTTGGTCCTAGTAGATTGCAGCTGTGAACAGGCAGACAAAAAGCAAATGTAGGAAGAGCAGAATTTTTGCAAAAAGAAAAAAAAAAAAGCCAGTTACTCCTGAGAACACTGGGAATGCCTAGGAAACATGGGAAGGCCTCTCATGAAGGACGCTGCTGACAGCAGCATGTGGCCTCCAGTCACCAGGGCAGCTTCAGTATTGCCAGTCAGATGTGTCAACAATTGGAGTTTTTTCAGCATGTGGTTCGTATTCTTCCCCCATGGCCTGAACTGAATGCAGTCAAGCTAGGGATCTAGGTTTCGGGTTGAGCAAAGACAGTTAAAGGCAGCAGATTCATGCAGAACAGGATCTTAATAAAGCAAGACTTTATTTCAGGGAGTGATGAGATGTCAGGGCTGGAAGTGACGTCAGAAGCCATGGAGTTCAGGGTCAGGTAACACGTTGCAACTTCAGTGGCATATCTGGCAATTTCTGAGAGCGTGGTGTTGAAAGTGGGCTTGGGCTCACTAGGAAATAGACCTGTGATGGATTTGCAATGTCTGTCAAAGGGGGCAGAAGTAAGAACTGATAGCATGTAGCACGTATATCATTTGCCCTGTCAGATGGTTCCACCAACATATTTACAAATGAGTGAACTGTGACCTAATAAGAGAAGTGGTATTTCCAAGAGCCATAGCCAAGGGACAGTGGCAGAGCAGGTCCTATATTCTGATCCATTTACTACTCTTATCCAAGGCTTATCCATTTATTTATCATTTAACAAATACTTATTGAGCATCTACTTTGTGCTCTCTTGACAGGTGTTCTTACATTTCAGCTCTTAGCCCTTAATGCAAATGTAGGCTTAGATCCTTATCTTTTGCAAAGGATCAATGTCATTGGGTAGGTCCTGAGACATGTTTGTTTTAATTTCCTGCACTATGCCATTGAATGCTTGCCCTGTAGCAGGAACTGTTTTCAACACTTTATGAATCTGAAATAGTATAACATACTGGTCAAGACCATAGACTCTGGAGCTAGACAACTTGAGTCTCAATCTTTGCTTTGACTTACTAACCAAAAACAAGTTATTCAAGCTCCCTGTACTTGTGTTTTCTCATCTCTAAAATGAGGATAATAATAAGTACTATTTACTTCATAATGTCGTTTTACTGATTAAATTTAAAAGCCCTTAAAAGAATGTCTGGTGCTTCATAAATGTCAGTTATTATCATCTGAAATTTAATCTTCATAACAATCTTATAAGGTGAATATGATTGTTATCTCCATTTTATGGAACAAATTGTCTGGGTCTGGATCATGCCTCTGCTACTGATTGCTGTGCGATCTTAAGCCTCAGTTTCTCAAGCATGAAATGGGATAGTAATCAAACATACAGTGTTGTCATAATAATTAAATTTAAAATGCACTAAAGTGCCTAGAACAAGGTAATTGTCAATGAACATTATTCATCATCATCATCATCGTCATCATCATCATCATCATCATTGTAATCATCTTTGTCATTGCCATGTGCAAAGGCCAAGGATAATGGAGAGTAGCATAAAATTTGAAGATGTGAAGATCTCTACTTGAACCTGTACTGCTAATGGATACTACTCTCTACACCCACATATCCAACTATTTATGTCTCACCAGCACCTCATTCACAATATTGTAGATGATTTCTCCCTTCTTCCCTGTTGCTTCCTCAGGGAGCTCTATGCCGGGGAATGATACCACCTTAAGGAATGCCATACCCCCATGCATGTGGGCCAGGTACCCTAGCATCTCTCACCCTAGAGCCCGCTCCATCCCCACGCCTGCTTGGGTCAATTTCCTCTTTCTTGAATGCCTTCACTCCTCTCTGCCTTCACTGCCTCCTCACTGGTCCAAGCCACCATCACCTCTCATGGGACAGTTGCAGATTTTGAAAGTGTCTCCGCTCACCTGTTTACTTCCTTGTCCAATGTTTTCTCCACACTAGCCAAAGAGATTTATGTAAAATGCAAATTCCATCATTCCACGCCCTTCTTTTCTGCTCACTCCACCCTAACTACATCCTTAAAACCTAAACACACACTTGAAGCCATCCCAGTGTTAGGATGAGAAAGGCCACATTCCTGAGCATGGCCCATCTCAAGGAAGGCTCTGTGGTTGCAGACTCCCACCTCCCTCTCCTGTCTTACCCTGAGGCTCACTGACCTTCCCTTCCACCAGTGTCATCCTGTCTCTCACCCCCGGGCCTCTGCACATGCTGCTTCCTGTCAAGTACAGCCCTGATCCCATCAACCTTCCTGAGTTAACTCTTACTCAACTTTCAGCTCTTAGGAAAGCAGATGTGAATTTTCTTCAGCGACAACACTTGGAGATAAGAAATGGCACAATATTTACTTTAGAAGATTGGACTTTAAGTCCCAGTTCATCAGGAAGTAAAAATTTTCATTTCTATTGTTTTTTCTTTGTATATGTGTGTGAGCAGGGATTAGGGAGTATCCAGGGTCTCTGGTCTTCAGAACACCCAGGTCCTTGCTGCAATGTGAACTATCCTAACTCAGAAGGTTCACTCCTCTATGCTGTGCTTTGCGAGGGGGTCAGTGCTGAAGATGGGAGCCTTCATGTCTCTGCCAGCCCCTGGGCCCACTGGCTCGCTGTTTACCCATGAATATTAGGTTGTGATACCTCCCTATGGTACTGCAAAGAAGGAGTGCAGCTATCTTTTATTGCCAACAACCACCCGAACTCCATCTTTTCCTAATACTGTGCTTCCCTCTCACAGTGAGCTGTTTCTGTTTCTACTTCTCTAAGCCCTTCCTTTGGGCTCCAGCTCCTCCAGAGTGACTCATTTGGAAATACAGGGAAGACCTGGATATAATATTATAGAAGAGGAAGGAGATGCTGACACCAGTTTTTCTTAGTAACTCACCCAGTTACATCACTTAAAAAGAAAAAAGGGGCTGGGCGTGATGGCTCACGCCTGTAATCCCAGCACTTTGGGAGGCTGAGGCGGGTGGATCACGAGGTCAGGAGATCGAGACCATCCTGGCTAATACGGTGAAACCTCGTCTCCACTAAAAATACAAAAAAATTAGCCAGGCGTGGTGGTGGGTGCCTGTAGTCCCAGCTACTCGGGAGACTGAGGCAAGAGAATGGTGTGTACCCGGGAGGCGGAGCTTGCAGTGAGCTGAGATCGCGTCGCTGCACTCTAGCCTGGGCGACAGAATGAGACTCTGTCTCAAAAAAAAAAAAAAAAAAAAGAAAAGAAAAGAAAAGAAAAGATAAAAGAATTCTTAACCATTTTTGTGCCAAAGATGCCTTTGGTAATTTGACAAAGCCCATGGTTCCCCTTCGTAGGATAATGTTTAAATCCATAAAAGATGCAGGATTGCAATTCAATTAAAATAACTTCTCAAAACATTTAAAAAATTTGTAGTGTCTCATATATGGGCCTTTTGATGAAGTCATTAAATATCAGGATCTCATGGTAGGTTTAATAACTAACACGAGCATATTTTATTTTATTTTACTGAGCTTTATTTTATTGCATTTTTCACAAATTGAAAGTTTGTAGTAACCCTGTGCCAAGCAAGTCCGTTGTGCCATTTTTCCAATAGAATGTGCTCATTTTGCCAGGTGTGGTGGCTAACACCTATAATCCCAGCACTTTGGGAGGTCAAAGTGGGTGGATCACCTGAGGTCAGGAGTTCAAGACCAGCCTATCCAACATGGTGAAACCCCGTCTCTACTAAAATACAAAAATTAGATGGTCATGGTGGCATGCACCTGTAATCCCAGCTACTCAGGAGGTTGAAGCAGGAGAATTGCTTGAACCTGGGAGGCAGAGGTTGCAGTGAGCTGAGATCGCACCACTGTACTCCAGCCTGGACAGCAGAGTGAGACTCCATAAAACAAACAAACAAACAAACAAAAAAATGAAATAATGTGCTCATTTAATGTCTTTGTGTCACATTTTGATACTTATTGCAATATTTCAAAATTTTTCATTTGTGGTCAGTGATCTTTGATGTCATTATTATAATTGTTTTGGGGCACCACAAATCTCACTATATAAGATGCTGAACTTAGTTGATAAATGTTGTGTGTGTTCTGACTGTTATACTCACTGACTATTCCCCCACTTCTCTCCCCCTCCTTTTCTCTCTCCCCTCAGGAGTCCCTATTCCCTGAGATATATATATATATAAAAAAATTAGGGCAATTAATAACTGTACAATGGCCTCTAAGTATTCAAGTGAAAGAAAGAGTCACACATCTCACACTTAAATAAAAAACTAGAAATAATTAAGCTTAGTGAGAAAGGTCATGTTGAAAGTCCAGGCAGGCTGAAAGTGAAACCTCTTGTGCCAAACTGTTAGGCCAAGTTGTTAATACAAAGGAAAAGTTTTTGAAGGAAATTGGAAGTGCTACTCCAGTGAACCCAAAAATGATAAAAACAAACAAACAAGCAAGCAAACAAAAAAACCCAAAACAGCCTTATTGCTGGCATGGAGAAAGTTTAAATGACCCACATGAAAGATCAAACCAGCAGTTAACATTCCCTTAAGCCAAACCCTAGTCCAAAGCAAGACCCTAACTCTCTTTAGATCTATGAAAGCTGAGAGAATTAAGGAAGCTGCAGAAGAAAAGTCTGAAGCTAGCAGAGGTGGGTTTGTGAGGTTTAAGAAGAGAACCCACTTCTATCTACTTTTATGTTATAAAAATAGGTGAAGCAGTACAAGGTGACACAGCAAGTGCTGATGGAGAAGCTACAGTAAGTTACCCATAAGATCTAGCCAAGACAACTGATGAAGGTGGCTACACTAAACAACAGATTTGCAACATAGGCAAAATTACGTTATATTAGAAGAAGATGCCGAAGATGCCTCTAGGACTTTCATAGCTAGAGAGGAGAAGTCAATGCCTGGCTTCAGAGCTTCAAAGGACAGGTTGACTCTCTTGTCAGGGGCTAATGTAGCTGGTGACTTTAGGTTGAAACAAAGGCTCATCTACCACTCTTAAAATCCTAGGGCCCTTAAATCATGCTAAATCTACCCTGAGCTCTGTAAGTGGAAGAACAAATCCTGGGTGACAGCACATCTGCTTATAGCGTAGTTAACTGAGTATTTGAAGCCCACAGTTGAGACCTATTGTCCAGGAAAAAAAAGGTTCCTTTCAAAATATTGCTGTTCACTGACAATGTACCTACTCACTCAAGAGCTCTGATAGAGATGTGCAAGCAGATTAATGTTTTCATGACTGCTAACACAACATTCATTCTATTGCACATGGATAAAGAAGTAATTTAACTTTCAAGTCTTATTATTTAAGAAATACATTTCAACCAGGTGTGGTGGCTCACTCCTGTAATCCCAGCACTTTGGGAGGCCGAGGTGGGCGGATCACCTGAGGTCAGGAGTTCGAGACCAGCCTGACCAACATGGAGAAACCCTGTCTCTACTAAAAATACAAAATTAGCCAGGTGTGGTGGCACATGCCTGTAATCCCAGCTACTTGGGGGGCTGAGGCAGGAGAATTGCTTGAACCCGGGAGGTGGAGGTTGCAATGAGCTGAGATCGTGCCATTGCGCTCCAGCCTGGGCAACAAGAGTGAAGCTCCGTTTCAAAAAAAAAAAAAAAAAGAAAAGAAAAAAAGAAAGAAATACATTTTATAAGGCTGCCATAAATAGTAATTCTTCTGATGCATCTGGATAAAGTAAATTGAAAACCTTCTGCAAAGGATTCACCAGTCTAGATGCCATTAAGAAGATTTATACTTCATGGAGGGCAGTCAAAACACCGACATTAGCAGGAGTTTGGAAGAAGTTGGTTCCAGCCCCTATGGATGACTTTGAGGGATTCAAGACTTCAGTGGAGGAAGTAACTGCAGATATAGTAGAAACAGCTAGATAACTAGAATTAGAAGTGGAGTGGGAAGATGTGACTGCTATAATCTCATGATAAAATTTTCACAGATGAGGAGCTGCTTCTTACAAATGTGCAAAGAAAGTGGTTTATTGAGATAGAGTCTACTCTTGGTGAAAATGCTGTGAATATTGTTGAAATGAAAACAAAGGATTTAGAATGTTACATAAATTTAGTCAATGAAGCAGCAACAGGGTAAGAGAGGATTAACTCTAATGTTGAGAGAAGTTCTGCTGTGGATAAAATGCTGTCAAACAACATTGCATGCTACAGAGACGTCTTTTGTAAAAGAAATAGTCAATTGATGGTGTAAACTTCGTTGTTGTTTTATTTGAAGAAATTGCCACAGTCGCCCCACCGTGAACAGTCAGCAGCCATTGAGGCAAGACCCTCCACCAGCAAAAAGATGACTCTTTGAAAAGTTCAGGTAATAACACTTTTTTGGAAATAAAGTAATTTCTTTTCTTTGAGATGGGGTCTTACTTCATCAGCCAGGCTGGAGTACAGTGGTGTGCTCATAGCTCATTGACATCTCAAACTCCTGGGCTCAGAAGAGCTGCCTGTCTCAGCTTCCCAATCAGCCAGGACTACAGGCATGCACAACCATGCCTGGCTAATTTTTTTTATTTTTTGTAGAGATGGGGCCTTGCTATGTTACCCAGGCCGGTCTCAAACTCCTGGCCCCAAGTGATCCTCCTACCTTGGCCTTCCAAATTGCTAGGATTACAGGCATAAGCTACCTTGCCCAGCCAATAAACTATTTTTAAATTAAGGTACAACATTATCTTTTAGATGCAATGCACACTTAATAGGCTATAGTATAGATAAAAATAACTTTTTATTTGCAATGGGAAAACAAAAACTTTTGTGTGACTCAGTTGCGATATTCACTTTATTGTCATGGTCTGGAACTGAACCCATAATATTTCCGAGATATGCCTGTAATTTCGAAGTCTTAATGAAATGAATGTAAGGACCATTTCAAGATCTCTGCAACAACTGTAAAACTACTACATTCGTTAGCTACCTTAATAAATTGAAGGAAAATCTAAATTTTAGTTAGAGTGTAGTTAAAATAAAGTTGTACTAAAAAAGCTGGCATGCTGGGGTTAAGATAGAAGCTCATTGTTCATGCATGGCATTTGGTATCATTTGGGTTTTTAGCATATGTAAGCAATATTTTTTTCAATTGAAAAATTGGTTTGGTTAAAAAAAAATAGGTTCAAGTGATTATTTTCCACTATAATACTTCCATTCACAACATATAACCAACATAGAAAATTTAGATAATATTTTTAAAGGGGTTTCAATTTCATTAGTATCTATGATGTGCCAAATAATTGGTCTTCATTTGTTATTTCATTTAATCTTCACAACCACCCTGCAAGGTAAATGCTAATATATCTATCTTACAGATCATAAAATTGAGACTCAGTGAGATTAGCTATCTTATCCCAAACGACACAGATATAAGTAGCAGACATGGGATTAACATCTAGATCTAGACCAAGCGCAGTGGCTCATGCCTGTAATCCCAGCACTTTGGGAGTCCAAGGCAGGTGGACCACAACATCAGGAGATCAAGACCATCCTGGCCAAAATGATGAAACCCCATCTGTACTAAAAATACAAAAATTAGCTGCGTGTGGTGGTGCGCCTGTAGTCCCAGCTACTCGGGAGGCTGAGGCAGGATAATCACTTGAACCTGGAAGGCAGAAATTGCAGTAAGCTGAGATTGCACCACTGCACTCCAGCCTGGGTGACAGAGCAAGACTCTGTCAAACAACAACAACAACAACAACAACAGCAGCAGCAACAATAACAACAACAAAAACACATCTAGATCTATTTAACTCTGAAGTCCATGGTTTTTATTTATTTTTATTTTTTAACAATACTAAGGTGCCTCTTAGTATGCAGTATGAGAAATAAAAGAAATGGGAGATACACAGTTTGATTCTAATTATTTGCCATAGTTTTGTTCTATAAAGTCACTGCTAACACTTAACTGGGAATACTGAACCACTGCTTCTAGAGAAAATACAGGGTTAGTCTCCTGTGAGGATTTGGTCCTGACATTTTGGTCAACCGATCAAGACATAACTCTGTTTGATGTGTGCTTTTGTTTAAAGATACCTTTTAAATACATGTTGTTGATTCTTTAACATGGAACTTAGCCAACAGCAGGTAAAGGAAGCTTATCTAACACACGCATTTTCTCCATAAGGTACATCACAGACCTTGGAGCTTAGGAACACTAGGCAGCAATTCAGTACCATGCTTGGGGCCATTTTAAACAGCAGATAACCAACAAAAGCACAAACATTCAAAAAACATGCTACTAAATAGACCGCGAAAAAGACATTTGTTTACAATATGAGGGTTGAAACGAGAAGACAGAGCATCGCCTCATCGGACCTCAGCTGGCAAAGTGCACACCAGGTGACTCAAATTTTTCACTGCTCTGCACATGTCCTGAAATAACTGTGAAAGAGCCACGAGTATTGATCGGGGGGTTACAAATACATTTTAGCAAATAGACAAATTCACAAATATGGAATCCACAAATAATGAATAGCAACTGTGTATTGTTGACATTTAGGTCAATTATCTTCCAGTATTTCTGAAGTAAGCAGATAACTATTTTCTGATCACTCACATAAAATATGATCTCCCCATTCATTAGAATCCACCGCAATATGGCTTCCATCCATTCCAGTGTTCTCCACCCTTCTTCTCATGATTCATTGTTCTAAATAACTCTTATCACCACTTGATCCATTGTTTTTTGTTTTTGTTTTTTTTTTTTTAGTGGTCTGTCTTTTCCACTAGAATATAAGCTTCATGAAGACAGGCACTTCATTTTGTTCAGTCTTATTACCCCATTGCCTCTGACAGTGCTTGTCCCATAGTATGCCCTCGGTAAGTATTTTGATGAATGAGAGAAGAAATGAATGACTATATGCGCTTGGCATTTAGTTGTGATTGAGCATCATTGCAAGCATTCAAACTTGTATGATGTTTCAAAGGCAGTTTGATGGCGCTGCCAGAATTCTTGGCTTGTAGCTATGTGTCTAAAACATTCCCACTCACCACCGGACGGGAAATCCAGCACAGGCTGTGTTTCTGAAACTCTGGTGAAAATGCGTAAAGGTTAAGCTCAGTGCTAAAACCACTGACATTTGAACAGCCTCAATGAGAAAGCAAAGTGGTCGCAAGAAACATTCATTTGAGGTTTTATGTTGGAAGTGTGAGCTCCCACGATAACGACTCTTAAAGAACCATATCGACTTGCTGGGATTTGTATGGTTGGGCGGGTGAGGTGGAAATGCTGTTCATTAAAATAACAACACACATATGCTGGATTCCTCCAAGTGAAAATCAGTGGAGCTTGGCGAATGGAGGGTCAGGTTTAATTATCGATGCACCATAAACAACGTTCTTTGCTGGGTAAACTCTCTTTGCTCTGGAAAACGGTTAGAGCTGCTTGTCTTAATGTTGCTTCAAGAACGAATTCAAACCTTACTATTCTGCAAGAAGCCTTCTGAGACTCCCAGGGAAAGAACTTTTCCTCCCCATATTCTGCTGGAGTTAAAGCATGCCTCCCATAGCACTACCATAGCCTATTCCATCAATTTATACATTTTAAGTTTCCATCTACTTTCCAGTAATACCTTCCTCCCTTGTATCCTTGAGTTTAGTCTTGCTTCCACCCACTTCTGTTGAGATGAGGTCTTGCTCTGTTGCAGAGTGCTGTAATATGATCGTGGCTTACTGAAGCCTCGACCACCCAAGCTCAAGTGATCCTCCCACCTCAGCCTCTCAAGTAACTGGAACCACAGGCATGTGCCACCATATCTGGCTAATTTATTATTATTATTATTTATAGAGATGAGGTCTCATTGTGTTGCCAAGGCTGGTCTTGAACTCCTGGGCTCAAGTAATCCTCCCACTTTAGCCTCCCAAAGTGCTAGGATTATGGATATGAACCATTGCGCCCAGCTTAGTCTTGCGTCTTTTTAATTTATCTTTCACTCTAAGATCAGGTTTTGTGCTAAAAAGCAAATTTGGCCATGCAGTTTCTCTATTTAAAACCTGTCAGGGTTTCTCTCTTTTCTTTTGCATAAGGTCTGACCTCCTTGCATGCTTTATTTTCCATTTGCTTCTCATCCTCAGGTTCATAGAGAAAACAACATTGAACATGAGGTGATATTGTTGAATCTGGTAGATGGGTAAGACATGGGGATTCATTATTATTCTTTCTACTTTTGTATATGTTCAAAGTTTTCCAAATTAAAGAAAAAGAAAAATGCTTTCTGGAGGTAGCTGGGTCCTAGCTGAACCTTGGCTTTGAGTTCCCCAGGAGCAAGAGTTTAGATGAAGGCATTACAACCTGAGGGACCAGCATTTACAAGGCCCCGAAGGTTACCCTGGAACTTTGTAGGAGCTCATACACTTGATGGTGGCACTAACTAAACAGCATTTTATGCCTCCTCCAATAGAGCTAGCCATGCCAGTGTGCACCATTAATTCCATCTCAGCTTCATCAAAGTGATTATTTCCATTCATCTGACCAAAGGATACAAAAACTATATTTTGATGCATGGTTCAAAGACTGGAAGTTTTTACTTAGTGCCACTGACCTGTTGGGGACCACAGTGGTTTAGGGTGGCTGGAGTTTGATATGAGAATTGCATGAGATGAGTGTAGAGAAGGAACAGACTGTGAGGTACAGAGCGAGTGTTTGATGACTGAATGAACGAGTGTACCAGCTGGGAGAAGAAACGTATGAAGCATGCAGAGACTTGAAATTAAGAGTCCAGTTAGGTGGAAGACACTCAAGACTGTTAGAGATGGCTTAAGAACAGTAGTGGTATGAAGGGCTCAGATTTGTTAAGTGTACTATGATGTGTATTAAACATTGGACCAAGGCCTTGACCTGGGTCTGTTTTGAAGCTCAGTAGGAGTCTGCATAATAAAGCATGCTTCATGAGGTACCTAGGAGTTCAGATGGTTTTAAAGCACCAACTTTAATGAATGAGTAAATAGAGAAAGCCTGTGCAAACATCTGGTCTTCCCCACCTGACTTGTTTAACATGAAGTTGGATGTTTGAAACTGAGTTCCCTCAGCATGTGTGAGTTGTCAAGTCATGGGGATTAGTCCTCTCCCCCATAATAGTTATGTGGATGATTTTTCAGGTAACACATGTGAGGACAAATTGGATTCCACAGAAAAGCATGAATCAAGGGCTATATGAGTTTTACACTTCTGGAAAATTTTCTCTCTTCCAGAAGTGGGAAACTCATATAGCCCTTGAACCAGAACAGGTAAAATAGAACTCATATACCTCCTTTTTGTATTCTTTTTAGATCATGTTTTATGGGCATAATCCCTGAGAAGAAATAACTCCTCATAATAAAATAGAAGCCTATAAAAGCAGGCTTTTGTTGTCTTGTTATACGAGTTCTTCACACACATGGTCCCCATAGAAAGACGTCCCCCTGCCCCAAGTGGCAATCCACTTAATAGTTATTGGAAAACTGTTTAAAAATGTTTATGATCTAACATTGATTTTCTAAAGAAAGCATCAGGGATTGATGATGAATGAGATGTTACCCATAATATATGAAGTTTAGGGACCAATGGCAAAAAAAAAGAAAAAACAAAAGAAAAGCGTAAGAATGACACAGTGAACTTTGGGTACCCAGAGGAAAAAGGTGGGGAGGGGATGAAAGATAAAATACTACAAATTGGATTCAGGGTATACTGCTTAGATGATGGTGCACCAAAATCTTACAAATCACCACTGAAGAACTTTCTCATGTAACCAAATACGACCTGTTCCCCCAAAACATGGAAATGAAAAATTTAAAAAGAAGGCCAGGCACGATGGCTCACGCCCATAATCCCAGCACTTTGGGAGGCCAAGGTAGGCAGATCACGAGGTTAGGAGATCAAGACCATCTTGGCTAATATGGTGAAACCCCGTTTCTACTAAAAATACAAAAAAATTGGCCGGGCGTGGTGGTGGGCGCCTGTAGTCCCAGCTATTCGGGAGGCTGAGGCAGGAGAATGGTGTGAACCCGGGAGGTGGAGCTTGCAGTGAGCTGAGATTGTACCACTGCACTCCAGGCAGGGCAACAGAGCAAGACTGTCTCAAAAAAATATTTTAAAATAAAAGATATTTTTGCCCATTTGGCACCTTTGACTTGTGAAATGTTAACAAATGTTAACCAACATGAAATGTTAACACAAAGACATTGTGGTTTTGTGAAAAGAATATGGGCATTGGTGTTAGCGAGGCAGGCTTGAATCCTGGCTCCATGAGTTACTTAATGAGTTTCTGATGGAACCCATGTACATTGTGTGAAAAAAATTGAGTGGTAATTAAGAGGATTAAGTCCATATATAAGCTCCTAGGAAGTGTTCAGCAAATGCTTCTCTTCTTCATTTTCTATTCTTCCACCAACGTTGTCCCCTTAACTTCCTTCACCTAAACATATAAACCACTAAGGAAAGCTCAGCTACATTCCCATAAACCAGTAACAGGATCCAATAAATACTCAGGGGTTTGTAGGAATAATAGATCTAGGCCTGAAACACTAGGATGATATTTTGGGTGTATGCTTTTAACAAAATATAGAAAACCACTCAGTTGTTACATAAAGTTACATAAAGAAATTTACCCATGTTTGTTATAGTTATCTAAACACCATGTGTCACTTGGTATTTGTGTCCTTTTAAAACGTTTCACTAAGGTTCCTTGTACCTGTGTGGGGTCCACACTGATGCTGGCTGCAGTTTGGATGCAGAACCTGTAAGGGGGAAGCCTGGTGCTTGGGGCTGATCCCCACCTCCCAAAAGCTCCTTTGCCCCCAGGCTCCTGGTTGGCTTTGGACGGTGAGAGGTGCTGGGAAGAGACTGAGGGCAGGAGGAGAGAGAGTGGGAGGTAGGGTGATGTAGTTTGGCTCTGAGTCCCCACACAAATCTCATTTCAAATTGTAATCTCAATGTGTCAGGGGAGGGATCTGGTGGAAGGTGATTGGATCATGGGGGTGGTTTCTCCCATGCTGTTCTTGTGATTGTGAGTTTTCATGAGATCTGATGATTTAAAAGGGTGTGACACTACCCCCCAACCCCCCCATGCACTGAGAAGAAGGTGCTTGCTGCTTCTTCCTGTTCCGCCATGATTGTAAGTTTCCTGAGGCTTCCCCAGCCATGTGGAACTGTGTCATTAAACCACCTTCCTTTATAAATTAACCACTCTTAGGTTGTTCTTTATGGCAGTATGAAAATGGACTAATAACAGATGACTCCCTTCCCATCCCTGCTGCAGTGCCACGATCCCAGCCATGGCTCCATCTCCCAGTGGGTGACTCCCCCACAGCTCCAGGGCTCACTCTCCTTCCCTTGCTCCCCCAGGCCCAGAGGTAGTACAAGCTTCACCTGGTGCTTGGATGCCTTGACATCCCTTGTTAGTTCCTGGGACTCTGCTCTGTGAGTGGTCCCTTCAGCCTGTTCTTGCCAGGACCCTCCTGGTCATTGTGCGCTGAGGCCTGGATGCTGGTCTCCAGTTCCCCCATGGTGCTCTCTCCTGCCTCCCCAGGGTGCTCTTTGCTCTGGGCTTTGGAAACTGTCTGTGGCTGCCTAGAGGCACCACGCTGTCCCTTGCTTTCTGCAAATGGAAATTCCTTCTCTCTGCAAGTGCCCCTCTCAGGCCCCTGGTGATTTTTCTGGCCTGTCTTGTCTCAGTTCAGGCTGCCCCACCTCCAGGGCATCTTCCCTGGCATCCCCAGGTTAGGCCTGGTGTCCTTCGTCTCATTTCCACAACATTTCACACTCCTATCTCACCCTGCAATTATGGCACCCTCTAGGCAGAAATGAGAGTATCTTATGTGTGTGCAACTGCAGCATCCACTATGGTGGCTCATACATCCCTGGGGTTTAATACATCCCTGCTGAAACTAAACCATGTTGGCCAACTTTTCAGTGGATAGCTCCTTCTTGGGCACACCAGGGAAGACAGAAAGAGAAGCCAATTAGAAAGCTTCAATAAATAAGCAGACACATAATTTTCTGTCTAAAATCACATTTTCTGACCATAAAGAACAAGGAGTTAGGAGGCAGTCTGGGCTTTAACCTGAAATGAGGCAAGTGCCAACATCTGCTGACTGCCAAATGAGAAACCTCAGCTCTGGTCTTTCTTTAAAGAAATCTTAATTAGAAAAAAAAAATAAAATATTTTTACTTTTTAAATCATTTCTTTTCCTCACCCATCCCCCTATGTGTTTTCCAGTGAAAATGATCTGCCCGTGATGTATTTTTGCCATGGAACCTAACCCTGTGACTGATCTGTTGAGTTTAAAAGTATTTTTAGGGTGTTTATTGTACCTACCCGCTGGGAGCCCCGAACACTGCTAAGAGAAAACTAAAGGGGTGGTAAGAATTTGGTTTTTAAAATTTGCTTTAAAATTAATTCTGTTCAAATATACATTAGTATTCTTTGTTCTTTTAGTTTCTGCTGCCAAAAAGAACCAAAAAATAAAAAGTGGCATTTACCTCTGTGTTTATATGAAATACAGATTTTTAAAACCATGCTTTATTTGAATTTCAATCCTTTTCATCTCTCCATGTTATGAGGAGGAGGAGCAAGAGACAGTTAGCCTTGATCTATACCTGGCCCGATGTGTTCTGTGATGAATTCAACCGAAGGGACTGCTCTCTGTACCTCCTTTCGGTATGACAGGAAGCATTAGTCTGAAACACCTTCTCAGGGATACTGAGGCCATGAGAAATTGTCAAGTCTTTGTCCTAAGGGCTTTCATACAGATGATGCAAGGTATATACAGAAGAATACTTTAGCTGTCTTCTATGTCGCCAGGAAGAAGAGGAAGCCCATTTCCCAGGCTAAGAAACATCTCCAAGACAAGTTTCTTAATACTCAAGTTTAAAGAATTCTATTCCAATGGATTAAAAGGAAGAGCCTCAAACATCTTCAGCCTTTGTAACGATTTCTGTCTTTGCTTCAAACCTGAACTTCTCTGTGAAGCTTTCTCTGAGCTTAAAGCAATCCTTCCCTTTTCCACATCCCTTCCTGTTCTTCCAGGTAGCATTTATTTGGTCACTAATTAGCCATTCAGTGCCCTGTGGCAATAGCATGAATTGCTATTTAGATCCAGATTATCATTTCATTTTTACCGCTATTCCTTGGCTTTATGTCTCACAGCGTGGTGTTACCTTTACTGAAATCCTCTCCTCTCCTCTCTCTGTGAACGTCCGCTCATCCTTCAAAACCTATCCTGAATATCACCTATTCTTTTGACTGTTCACTATCTTCTGATCCATGCAGGCGAGGCTGCTCTCTCCTTTATGACCTCAGAGTATTTTGGTTTCACAATCTTCACCCTAGGACCATATTTACTAAAACAAAAATTACAATAGATATGGTACTAACGCAAAAGAAGTTTTAAACGGATGTGGCCTTGTAACTATAGCACTCATCAAACGGCACAGAAAATATTTACACGTCATCTCTGAATGCAGGGCACCATGTCACTGTTAACTTTTCTCTCTCCCCGAACAGAAACTCCTTGAGAGTAGACATTATATTTCATATTCTTATTCTCAAAATATATCACAAGAACAGGTACATAACAGATGCTCAGTAAATGCTAAATAGTTAAGTAAAAAAAAAAAAAAAATGTGATTTGGTCATAGGGAGAACAGTGCTATATTCTGTCACTGTTTTCACTTTTTAATTTGATTTGTAAAAAACAAAAAACAGTGTCATCCCAGTGCCTCAGATACTCTAGTTTTAGGTGTTATACAGCTTATTTTTTATTTTATTTTTATTTTTTGAGATGGAGTCTCATTCTTGTCACCCAGACTAGAGTGCAGTGGCATGATCTAGGCTCACTGTAACCTCCGCCTCCTTGGTTCAAGCAATTCTCCTGCCTCAGCCTCCCTAGTGCCCGGGATTACAGGCTCACACCACCATGCTCAGCTAATTTTTGTATTTTTAGTAGAGATGGGGTTTCACTATGTTGGCCAGGCTGATCTCAAACTCCTGACCTCAGTTGATCCACCCACCTCGGCCTCCCAAAGTGCTGGGATTACAGGTGTAAGCCACTGACATAAATTATGTCAGACAGTAAGAAGCACATTGAAGGAAAATGAAGCAGGTAAAGAGGAGAGGGAAGGGGCTTTAAGGAAGGAAGCCTTGGCAATTATCATGTGTCTATTACACAAAGGCCCCAGAGAAGGTGCAGTTCAGTGCAGCCTGCAGGAGCAGAGAGAGCAGGCCAGGGAGCTATCTGGGGAAGACCATAGCTCTAACCCTAACCCTGACCCTCATTCCTGGCAGAGGGAACAGGAAATGAGTGTGGCAGAAGGTGAAGGAGGGAGCCAAGGAGCTCTAAGAGCTGATATCAGAGAGGTAAAGGATAGGCAGGGGCAATACTCTCTCTATGGGTTTCTTATATTTCAGTGACTTTCAAAATGTCTGACAGTCACAGATGTTCCAGGTGTAGTCATGGATTCTGCAGTGTTGGTAGAATAAGGTCCTCTTCCTCCCTCGAGGAGCTCAGCTTCCTCAAAGACACAGAGCACAAAAGAGCTGCACAACGCAGAAAAAGATCCGAGTTGAGGTATGAACAGAGTGTGGTCAGAATTCGGAGGAGGAAGTCCCGGCTGTGCAAGGAGGTCAGGCGAGAAGTGAAGGGGGAACAGCGGGGAAGGATCAGATTACAAAGGGCCTACGTGCTTTTCTAAGGAGTTGAGGCATTCCTTCCACTCCCAGCTATTGACCCTGATTAGAAGCGTAGGAATAAAATCTGAGATGTTAAAGTCAGTTGGGCTCCCAGAAGGTACCTGCCAGGCAGTTCAGGAAGCTCTTGTCCTCTCATTTTGGATAGAATCAGAGGATGGGGCCTCCAACCAGAAAGATGTTTGCTCCCCTATAAGGCCAAAGAGCTGAGTAGAAAGCCCTAGTGAGTGTGAGAAGCAGGAGAGTCACAGAAGAGTGACAACACTGCTCCAGGCATGGGTTACTTAAAGTCATGTTTGCTGCTATAACAAAATCTCTAACATGAATGGCCCCTAGTAGAGGTTTATATCTTGCTCCTATAAATTCCCAAACAGGGGCTCCTGACGTGGGCAGCTCTCCTCCAATGCAGAGGCTCAGACTCACTTTTGCACCCAAATTGTGACAATCTGAGGAAAGAGAATGGGCATGGCAGATTGTGTTGACAATTTCTGTGTGCAAGAACTGACTTCACTTTTGCTCGGATTCCACTGGCCATACATACTTGCAAGGGAGGCTGGCAATGGAGCCTACCTGTATGCTCCCAAAAGGAAAAGAGTTTTGATGCAAAACTGACCGGTCTCTGATCCTAAGGGTGAGCTACGAAGTACGTATTATAATGCCTAGCACATAGGAAGGAAACAAGTAAGTTTATTCATTGCCCCACTTCCTATTCCATTTTCACTTCAATAAAATGCATGGGATCTTGGCTCTGCAGCTAGTGTTGGAAAGTTTTTGTTATCTGACAAAAAGTTTTGTAATTAACTCATTGCAATAAGCTATAGTCTAGAATGGAAAAGCATTACAAGAAGGATACAGAAGCACCCTTCAGCAGGGCACATGAGGCCTGTTCACAGCCTACCCCTCCCCACCTCTCCTCCTTCATCTGTCACCTCTACTCCCTAGTCTCTGCATGTGCCTACATCTCAACCACACTGGAAGGCTTGCCGTTTCCAAACACACTGTGAATTTCCACAGCCGCTCAGCTTTGCTTCATTGCTTGTATTCCATGAGATGCCTTTGTCCCATCCTTCTATGTGCCAGTCTCAATACCAGGTGCTAAGGATGTAAAAAAAGAAAGCAAGAAAGGAAGAAGGAGAAATACAGGCCTAAGACCCAGCAGGAGCTGGGACCCAGGACCCCACATTCTGACTGGGCATTCACTTTCTCTGCAGAGGCTGGTTTTGTATCTTCTTCCTATCGCCTTCTCTGTCTTCTTTACAAACAAGTGCCAATAAAAGATTCTTTTTCTATACTCTGAAAACACTGCACATGCACCTAAGCCTGTAAGTTCTCAACCTTTTTGGTCTCAGGACACTTCGCGTGCTTAAAAATTATTTATGAGAAAATCTTTATTGACCAAGGCCTAGGCAAAGAGTTCTTAGACTTGACACCAAAAAGCATGATCTATAAAAGAAAAATATCAACAAGTTAGACTTTGTCAAAATTTAAAACTTTGTTAAGAGGATTTAAAAAATCACAGACTGGAAGAAAATAGTTGCAAATCATATTTTTACAGAAGGCTTGTATCCAGAATATAAAAGAACCCTTTGAACTGAACAGTAAGACAACATACAATCTAATGACTGCCCAATCTATGCACAAAACTCAAAGGGACTTTTAACCGAAAATATATGGATAAGTACATAAAGAAGTGTTCAACATCATTAACTCCTAGGGAAATTCAAATGCAGGCTAAAATGAATTACTACTACATGCCTATTAGTCTGGCCAAAATAGAAAATACTGACAAAAGTATTGGTGGCCAGGCATGTTGGCTCACACCTGGAATGCATCTCATGGAATACAAGCAATGAAGCAAAGCTGAGCAGCTGTGGAAATTCACAGTGTGTTTGGAAACGGCAAGCCTTCCAGTGTGGTTGAGATGTAGGCACGTGCAGAATTAACATTCTTAAAAAGTGACAACACTGGGAGGCTGAGGTGGGAGGATCACTTGAGTCCAAGAGTTCAAGACCAGCCTGAGCACAGAGTGGGTCCGCATTTCAACAAAATTTTTTAAAATTAGCCTAGTGTGGTAGTGCATGCATGTAGTCTCAGCTACTTAGGAGGCTGAGGGGGGAGGATCGCTTGAGCCTGGGAGGTCGAGGCTGTAGTGGACGATGGTCATGCCAGTGTGCTCCAGTCTTAGTGACACAGTGAGACTCTGTCTTAAAAATTAAAAAAAAAGTACTGGTGAAGATATGAAGCACCTGGGTCTCTCGTACATTGTGAATGGGAAGAAAAAATAGTATACTCATGGTGGAAACATAAGGCAGTTTCTTACATGGTTAAACACATTCCTCATATGACCCAGCAAGTACAGTCCTAAGTATTTAGACTAGAGAAATAAAAGCACATAGGTACAAAACCTGTACACAAATGTTCACAGTAATTTATTTGTAACACTGAAAACTGTGCAGATGTTCTTAATGAGTGAATGAATAAATAAACTGGTGTATCCACAATGGATATCATTCCCTTGAATGGTATCTATCAATTCAATGGAACACTACTTAGCAATAAAAAAGAACACAACTCCTGGGATGGTTCGTAAAAGCTTTATGTTAAGCAAAAAGTGCTCATTTCAGAGGATTTTGTACTGTATGCTTCCACTGGACAACCATGTGATTTTTGACAAACCTGACTAAAACAAGAAATGGGGAAAGGATTCCCTATTTAATAAATGATGCTGGGAAAACTGGCTAGCCATATGTAGAAAACTGAAACTGGATCCCTTCCTTACACCTTATACAAAAACTAATTCAAGATGGTTTAGAGACTTAAATGTTAGACCTAACCATAAAACCCCTAGAAGAAAACCTAGGCAGTACCATTCAGGACATAGGCATGGGCAAGGACTTCATGCCTAAAACACCAAAAGCAATGGCAACAAAAGCCAAAATTGACAAATGGGATCTAATTAAACTAAAGAGCTTCTGCACAGCAAAAGAAACTACCATCAGAGTGAACAGGCAACCTACAGAATGAGAGAAAATTTTTGCAATCTACTCATCTGACAAAGGGCTAATATCCAGAACCTACAAAGAACTCTAACAAATTTACAAGAAAAAAAGCAACCCCATCAAAAAGTGGGTGAAGGATATGAACAGACGCTTCTCAAAAGAAGACATTTATGCGGCCAACAGACACATGAACAAATGCTCATCATCACTAGCCATCAGAGAAATGCAAATCAAAACCACCATGAGATACCATCTCACATCAGTTAGAATGGCGATCATTAAAAAGTCAGGAAACAACAGGTGCTGGAGAGGATGTGGAGAAATAGGAACACTTTTACACTGTTGGTGGGACTGTACACTAGTTCAACCATTGTGGAAGACAGTGTGGCGATTCCTCAAGGATCTAGAACTAGAAGTACCATATGACCCAGCCATCCCATTACTGGGTATATACCCAAAGGATAATAAATTATGCTGCTATAAAGACACATGCACACGTATGTTTATTGTGGCACTATTCACAATAGCAAAGACTTGTAACCAACCTAAATGTCCATCAATGACAGACTAGATTAAGAAAATGTGGCACATATACACCATAGAATACTATGCAGCCATAAACAAGGATGAGTTCATGACCTTTGTAGGGACATGGATGCAGCTGGAAACCATCATTCTCAGCAAACTATCGCAAGAACAGAAAACCAAACACTGCATGTTTTCACTCATAGGTGGGAATTGAACAATGAGAACACTTGGACACAGGAAGGGGAACATCACACATACCGGGGCCTGTTGTGGGGTGGGGGAATAGGGGAGGGATAGCATTAGGAGATATACCTAATGTAAATGATGAGATAATGGGTGCAGCACACCAACATGGCACATGTATACATATGTAACAAACCTGCATGTTGTGCACATGTACGTTAGAACTTAAAGTATATAAAAAAAAGAAAATGACATCATAGTGATAGAATATCAGAGAACCCAGGAATTAGGGTTGGGAGGAGAATCTGACCATGTAAAATGTTAGATGAGGAAATAGCTTAGTGGTGATGGAATAGTTCTGTATGCTGGTCCAAATTAATAGTGACATGAATCTATAGGTGTGATAACATTTCATAGAACTTCCTCTCTCTCTTTCTCTCTTCTCTCTCTCTCTCTCTCACACACACACACACACACGCATGAATACATGTAAAAACTGGTGAAATACAAGTAAGATCTCTAGTTAATAGTACTGAATCAAGGTCAATGTTCTGGTTTTGACAATGCACTATAGTTATATAAGATGCTGTCATTGGGGGAAGCTGGGCAAAGGATACATAGGATCTCTCAGTACTAATTTTACAACTTCTTGACAGTCTTCTACTCTTTCAAAATATTATTAAAGAGCTTTTTTATGTATGCTATATTTATCAGTATTTACTATGTTAGACATCAATTCTGAGGCAGCTTTATATATTTATTTATTTAAAAATAACAGTGAACCAATTATACAATGACATAAATAATACATTTTATAAAAAATGACTGTATTTTCCAAGACAAAGCAATGGTAAGGAGACTGGCATTACTTTCCATGTTGCAAATCTCTTTCACATCTGGCTGAGTGGAATACAGCTGCATTGCCCTGTCTGCTTCTGCATTCTATCTGTTGTGACTTTATATGTCACCTCTGGAAAACTACTGTACACTCATGAGAGAAAGAGGGTGAAAAAGGCAAATAACATGTTAGTTTTATTATGAAAAGAGGTTGGACCTCACAGATCCCCTTGAAATGTTTCAGAAATGCCCAGGGCTTCCTCACCATATATGGAGAACTGCTGATCTAGGTTAAGGTATCAAACTATTGATTTTTGTGCCTCCACCCCTGTAAGATGGTGAGCTACAGCAGGGCAGGAACTTTGTCTAATTCACCTTTTTCCCAGGAGGCTAGCAATGTGCCGAGTACTTAGCAGAAATTTAATCCACATGGCCAAAAGAACAAAGAATGAATGAAGGAAAGCATTTATTGTTCTGTTTTTTTCTTTTGTCTTTTAAGGTCTGTAGGTGATTACAGTTTTTAAAATTTGAAAAGAAAATCTGAGTCTCTAGAGATGTGCTGTTTGTAGAAAGTCAGTTTGTCCAGAAAGCAGCGGAAGGCGGTTGAGAGACTCAATGAGGCAAGCCAAGTTATTTGCATTCATAGTGTTCTGGCTGACTTTTCCCTCCCCTTGTCTCCTGCCATCTCTGATTTTTATGTTCCTTGTCAGGACACAGGAGTACATACAGGATATATAGCATATGTTGCAAGGTCTGGGAGGGCTTCTTTGCAGGACCAGGCACAGCCAGGATCAATTAAGTAACAAGGAAGGTAGAAAATATAGCTGCAGCTGGAACAAATCAGTTCGTCAGGCATGCAGGTTGCAACCCATAAAAGGTCAGCAGGCAACTGGAGTGAGTAAGCTGTGAGCGAGGCATTTGGCTCTGTGGAGCTAGAAGGAGCTGCATGGTCCTGGCATCCTGATTTCCAGTTGGGCACACACACCATGAATAAGGAAGGTATGCCATGGACTTTGCAAATGATGCTCAAATTGAACCCCAGTTGCATTTCTTATCTGGCCTCTCAATTGATGTCTCCCTGTTCCCCAGCCCTATGTGAGTTATTCCACAGTGACAGGTTGGTTTTATGGGTTGAAGGCAGACCTCAACTACTAAATTTCAGTGAGTGAAAGAAGCTGGACCTGAATTAGGGGACTTCTTGGAAGGAGGAGTACAGCAGCAGTGATCCCTAAAAAGAAAAAGTAAAACTTCATACATCATCTTACCACTCAAGTGTTATAACTGGAGATCAACTTTCAGGTTAACTTCCAACAATGAGTAACTTCTTGAAAAATTGATTAACTACTTACTCTTCGTTAGTTCAGGAATTAGGGGTCATTTTTTCGTACCCTGATTCAGTTCCTCCCTCTAAGCTTTTCTCAGGATAATTATTTATATACAGTCATGCACTGCAAAATGACATTTGGGTCAATGATGAACTGCATATATGACGGTGGTCCTATAAGAGTATATTAGAGCACATAGAGAAACCTGATACGTGGCGCTTGATATTAGCATTGCAAATCAAGTAGGGGAAAGGATTCATGTTTAACAATGGTACTGGGACATTTGGTTTTCCATATGAAATAAATATACATATATAAAAATACATATATAATCTACATTTTTGTAAGTATGCTCTATAATGTTTGCATGACAAAATTACCTAACAATACCATTTCTCAGAACCTATCCTTTAAATAGCATATGACTGTATATATTTTTGTTGTGTTGTTTTTAAGGGCAAAAGTCTAAACAGATACATGGGAATGTTGCTTTAGTGTTCTTACGAAATTAAACGCATTCTTCCATTTTGATCAGAGTTCAGAACACAATTAGGGACGGAGACCTCAATTTAAATGAATGATTTTAACTGAAAATAAGATTGCAAACATGATCCTAATGATCACATTTGCTAAAAGTTTACACTTTCATTCCACAAATAATTATCAAAGAACTGCACTGTGTGAGAGTCAGAGACCACAGAAATTAATAAGGTTAGTAGGGTCATTTCAGTGCTACCTAAGTAAGATTATGCATAGTAGGACCACATAGTAGGACCACAAAGAGAAAGATGTCGCCTCTAACAGGTGACTTCACAAAGGTAGAGTTTTAGAGGAGGTCATTGGTTTACAATGCACTTTCACACTCAGGGTATAATTTTTAGAATCTTAAATACCCTGTGAGTTATAATCATCATCATCTTGACTCAGTTCAGACAGGCTATGCTGTGTGTTCCTCCTGTTCAGTAAACTAAAGTTAAGAGGTAAAACTGACGCTTGGATTCAGATCTTTCGACTGCAGAACTTTTCCGAAACTACCACTGGGATGAGAACTCAATGATACTGTGTATTTGAAAGCATGTTAGAAAGTTGTGTATAAAGATCAGATATTGTCGTCAGTAAAGCATTTTCTATAAAGTAATCATTGTAGTGGAGGTTAAAAGAGTATAATCCCTTGTCTTTTTCACACTTTCCATCAACTTTTTGCTTAAGTGCTTTCCTTCTAATTCAGTATTTATTGAGTGCTTAGTGTGCCCTGCTTCGTACCTTGTGGGGGTTAAAAGAAAAGTGCAAAATAACTTATCTTAGTTCATTTGTATTTGGAAATGAATGCAGCATGGTTCAAAAGGGGATTTTGGACATTATATGACAGCAAGTAGATTAGAAAGAGGAGCAGATTTCTGGGAGAAGTTGATTGTTTCCATTTGGGACATGGAGAATGGGAGGTGCCAGGGCCTCCTTTGAAAGGAAGGGCTCAGGACACCGGTAATGATTGGTATTAGAGCTGCGGCAGAGAGATCAGACCAGATAGACGCAGAGGTGACTTCTCCAAAGAGAAATAACAATTTTCTGAATGTGAGGCGGTCTTGGGTAGTGTGGAAATGTGGGTTCTTCTGAGAGAGAAACGCAGAATGTGTTCCAGAAGCACTTGTTGTGTGAATCTGCTGGGCTCTGGCATCCGTTCTCTGAATGTTTTTTGCTGGAGCGAAAGCAGCATTGTAGGTAGCATTCCACTGAGCCTTTAGTCTACTCCATTTGAGTTTGAAATGTTCACCAAGATAGGCAGAAGCCTGGAACCAAAGCAACAGTAGCTCTGGATTACAAATGAAGGGCAGGAATGCAAGTGAGAGACATACAGAAAGTTGAGAAGAGAGTGGAAGTTGTTCTTTTAAGATCATGGGAAGGGACTCCGCAATAATGGGGAAGCAATCCTGCTCTTTTCCCTGGAAAACTTTGATGGTAAGAGAAGTCGAAAACATTTAACCCTAGAATTCAGAGATCCTTTATTCCCATCATGATTTATCCGTCATATTGTAGTTATTTGGGGGAACAAATATGGCCATCTGTGACAAAGACCCCACTAGTTTGTAGAAGCATACTTTGTATATTAATACTGGATATGGTATTGGTATTAAGCTTGGATATGGGGCTGAGTTTTATACTTAGGTACATGGTGGGGCAAAAAGGATGAGAAGATGCGTTTTGTTGTGTATATGTAAAATTAAAGAGTAGGAGCACCAGTCAGAAATTCTCTGTTCTACTTCTCTTTTTCTATTTCAGAGGAGGTTAAATAAATATAAAAGAGCCCTGATTAGTTCAGGATAGGAAAGGTGGGCTGCAAAGTCAGCATGAGTCAGTGTTGAGTCACTGTTCTGATGAAATAAAGCTCATGTTCACCAAGGAGGAAGGGAAGAGAAGGGAATTCAAAGACTGCTGAAGAAAAAAACTCCTTCCCTGGACAAGAGTAAGTTATCAAAAAGCCTGGGTATGACTTTGGGTAAATCAGTTGTCCAAAGAGACCACTTGAGCCTGTTGATCCAAGTAGATCCAGAGCAGAGGGACTCACTCCACAACCCCCGGGAGTGCATTAAAACTAGTTTCCACCTCAGACCTGCAGAATCCACTCTCCCCAAGGGGATTCAGAAAGCTGTTTATTTTAACAAGAACCCCAAGATGTTTACACTTCCTTAGAGACAGAAATCTCTGATTATCCAGCAGCCCATAGGAGCAAGAGACTGTTTTAGCTCTTCTTTGACAAATGGCAAATCGTGCCTCTTTAATACAGTTGGTTCTCAAGTGTTTGGATAGATAAATTGATCAGATCAAGTAGGAGTGGCCATGCAGGGTGACATAGTTTGGCTGTGTCCCCTGCCAAATCTCACCTTGAATTGTAATAATCACCATGTGTCAAGAGCAGGGTCAGGTGGAGATAATTGAATCATGGGGGCAGTTCCCTTCATACTGTTCTCGTGGTAGTGAATAAATCTCATGAGATCTGATGGTTTTATAAATGGGAGTTCCCCTGCACATGCTGTGTTGTCTGCTGCCATGTAGGATGTGCCTCTGCTCCTCCTTGCCTTCTGCTATGATGGTGAGGCCTCCCCAGCCATGTGGAACTGGGAGTCCATTAAACCTCTTTCTCATTTTAAATTACCCAGTCTTTTTCGGTATTTCTTCATAGCAGCATGAAAATGGATGAATACACAGGTTGTAAATATAGTAGGGACTATTTTCAATATGAGCATGGTGTTTAGGCAGTGCAGATGTCAGGCTGGGCAGAGCTGTTCTAGAGCAGCAGAGATCTAGGGGCAGGTCCCTGGGAAAGGAGAAAAAGAAGAGCACACACAAGACAAGCTTCTTGTGATCCATATTTTTGACATGGACTGAGGAAGGTGCTTGGGAACTGAGAAGTCAGAGCAATGCAGAGGAGAGGCCTTGAGGCATCAGATGCAGCTGTCTTGGGTTCCAGTTGTGATTTATTTTGCTGTTTCAGATCCTGGTTCTGCCAGAGCTTCAAGACATTGGGTCAATGACATCATCTCCCTGAGCCTCAGTTGCTGCTCTGCGTGATGGGAGCACTGAGGCAGACCACAGCCCCTCTGCCAGCCCCTCCTGGTTGACCAAAGCAGCATGGATACATGACCAGAAGTCCAGAGTTTGCATGGCTCAGGGAAATGACTTTTGGCCCGGAATGAGAGAGGAGGGAGGAGGAGGAAGTAGCAGTTTTACCACGTTTACTGACAAGCTGTGTGATGTTGAATGAGTGGCAATTGTACTGCAGGAGTATGAATTTTCAACTGACTAGCCTGCGATGCCTTGAAAAATGGCTTTTTAAATTTTTTTTCAGCCCAGCCCTCTTGTAAGAATTTTCAAACTGGAAAGAATCTTAGCTTAGGCAATTTGACGCTTCATTCTGCAGGTGAGAACCCTCAGGTACAGGTCTACCTGACACCAAAGCGCAAGAATTACAATTCCAAATCCCTGAGCCCATGAACCTTTTTCTCTCTAGTTTTGTCTCAGCCAGCAGAACCAGCCATGGAGCTCGCTGGGTAACATTTGCTGTCTGGCTCACTGACTTTCTAGACTTCAGGGCGTATTCACTTCGATACATTGTACAAATTAATTTTGTTTCTAAAATAGGAGTGGTAAATAAGAATGACTAGGGGCAGTCCTGATTTTTATGCGCTAAACATTTATGGAAGTATTTACAGTTTTAGTCAAGGGTGGCAGGGTCTGGGGATGCGTTATGAGGGAGGGGAGAATGGATTTGCCATAGCAACAGAAGTGAGCGTGTGACATGCTTCCCTTTGTTTCTGAGTTGCCGGAGCACTCCATCGGAAGGTGGAAGTGTATCCTACAATTCGCAAGTTGGGTTCTTTCCTCTTCACATTCTCCCTCTTTGTTTGGTCAAGTCGTTCACCTCTCACACTCAGGTTTCTGCACTGAGGACCCAGAGATCTGCAAAGGCTTCTTTCCTTTGCTGATACACTGGTGAACTGTGGGGACACACACAGAGCCACGCCTCCCAGGGCTGGGGTACTAGTTTTCTAGGGCTGAGTGGCTCAAGCAACACAACTGTGTTCTTTCGTAGTTCTGAAGGCCAGGAGCCTAAGATCGAGATGTCAGCAGAGCCACACTCCCTCTGAAGGCTCGAGGCAAGAATCCTTCCTTGCCTCCAGTAGCTTCTGCTGGTTGCTGGCTGTCCTTTGCATTCCTTGATGTGTGGATGTGTCACCCCAATCCCTGCCTTCATCATCATATAGCCTTATTCCCTGTGTATCTCTGTGCATCTTTTCCTTTTCTTAGAAAGGGTGCATCCTAATCCAGTATGACCCATCTTAACAGAGCTAATTACATTTATAAAGATCCTGCTTCCAAAGAAGGTCATGTTCTGAGGTTCCAGGTGGACATAGATTTGGTGGAGAACAATATTCAACCCAGCACAGTTGGGGTTTTAGTGGTGCTTTTGGAGTGAGTTCGTCAGCCTGTGTCCTATAGCTCTTGTATTTGTTCTTTCCTGAATTAGAGGGGTTGACTCCAAATCTCTCCAGGCTCAGTCCCTATCCATCTCCTCTAAGTCCAGGCTCTTTGTTTCTTGCTGACCAAAACCTGTGACATCACAGGGAACATTTAGAAGTGAGTGACTGGAACCTTGTCTGCTCCCACTTCCACACAAAGAAGTCCATCTCCAATGTATTTTCCTCCTCCGTGCTCCACCTGCACCAACCACAGCTTCTTAAAACCTGCACTTAAAACTATCCAGCATTTTTCAAACTGGGTTTCCCACATTCACTCCTGGAGGCCTCTGCTGTGCCTTGAACACCTCTTTCCCATTTCTAGTGCTTCCAATACGATGACTCAAATTCTATGATGCATTCCTCTCTTCCCACCCACCTTGTGTTTCATCAGCATATTGCTCATGCTTCCGTTACGGCATTTGGCACACTCTGCCAAAATCTATTTAGGAATCTACTCCCTTTGGACTTTCCACGTGTTTGTTGAGTGAATACTGTATGCCATTTGCTATTAAAATCACTGAAGACCAGAAAGAGAGCAGATATTGTCACTGTGCATTGGATGTAGCCTTAGTGGAGAACCAACATAGCGTGAGGCCATACGATTATGAGGCGAACCCAGTCTAGGGTGGCTGGGGAAGACTTCACAGGGAGAGGAGGAGCAAACCACAGTGCTTAGGACGTGTATGAAAGACTTTGCAGTTAAACAAGTAGGGCATGGGAATTTCTGGGGAAGGCAGGTCCAATCCCTACCTACCTGTGCTGCCTGGGGAACCCACACACCTACCTAGAGCAGTCAGGAAGTTCTAGCCCCTCAGCTTCCATCATCTCTCTGATCTTTAAACCTTGAGGGTGTGTTCCTGCTCCTAGCTCTTGCCCTTTCAGTTCTTTCTGCCTGGAACATCTTCCCTGAGGTCTTCAGGTGGCTTGTACCTTTACAGCTCCCGGGCCTTGGCACAGCTATCACCTTTTCCAGACTCTCTGCTCACATGCTAGCACAAAACAACATCCCTCATTCCTGTACTCTCTGTCATATCACCCCATTTAATCTTTTTTCTTAATACCATTCTCTGAAATTATCTTGTTCACTTATTTGTTTAGTTATGTTCTTTGTCCCTACCCACTAGGGTATCAAGTTCCATGAACGGCCTTATCTGTGATGTTCACTTTTGTGTCCCAAGTACCTAAAAGGCAACCTAGCACCCAGCAGGCACCCAGTCGGTGTGGAATGAAAGAAGAAATAGCCCCCTTTGCTGTCCGACGCGAGGAGCGTAATGAGCAGAGCGCTCTGTGATTTTCTTGCCCTTATCAAACATGGTCTTCGTTAATCCCTCACAAAGACACAGCGCTCTTAACATTTACAGTACTCTCTCATCCGTTTTCTCATTGAAGACTCTCAGCCTTCCAGGCAGGCCACGTATTATCAGCCGTGTTTTGTCGGGAAGACCTTCACATATCTGGCAGGTGGAACTGAAGCCTCCTGACCCAAGGCCAGCCTCCCTCCATTACCCTCCTTCCCTCACTGCAAAAGGGCCCTCCCTGTCCATTACAGAGTCTCCACTTTGTAGCGTTGGACATAAGGAAGATGGCTCAACTTCTCGGTACACTGGGCTCTAGGTCAGATATTGATTCAAATGATGGCCGCTAAGCCTTAAGTTGCACTTAGGAGTAACTGGAACAGTCTTGCTCTGCTCCTGCCTCTTAGCTTTTCCCTAGCAGACCTTGAGCCTGGTCCCAGCCCTCTTTTTGGTTTCAGAAGCTCTCTGATTCCACTGCACCTGACAGTGGCTTCCGCAGAGGTGGCTGCTTCCAGTTGCTGCAGGAATTAGGAGTTCTGGTGAGAGGTAGACAGGGGGCATGGGCAACAGCTTTCATCCATTAGCTGTCATTCACACAGTGCTTTTGGAAGAGTTCTTCCTTAGAAGATGAAATGATCCTCTTCTGGAGATTTCTCTTAAGAAAGTCGTCCAAAATACAGAGCAATGCAGAATCTGGTTTTGAATAGTTGGACACAGTCTAAATGTCCAACAATATGGGAATGGTTAAAAAATGAAGAGTGATCAACCCATGGAATGTTACCATTACAAATGTTGGATAGAAATATCTAATAATGACCTGGGAAAACTCTAAACATCAACAAAATGTTAAGTGACAAAGGCAGGATGCAAAATTGCAGGTGTACTCTAACAGCTATAACATAACAGAAAACAGCAGCTAAAGAAAGGCTGCAGAGAAAATATCCAGTTATATGAGAATGACTGTATTATGGTGATAGGATTATGGGTGTGGTGTTTCTTTGTTTTTCTGATTTTTCCATTATGCAACATTTAAGTAATTTTTTAAAGGCATTGTTTAAATGTTGCTTTTGTAACTCATAATTAAGCATGCTTTCAAAAATAAATATAATCAAAAAGGAAAAAGTTAAAATTTACTAGTATATCCACCACTGGTAACACAGTAGCATATTGCTTCTGCATTCTCTGTACATGCACACAACTCTCCATTTTCATAATCAAGAATGAAATCAGACTCTACCTATAATTTATAGTCGAGATTTTACTCAGTGATATTTTATGAATGTTTTAACATGCCAATATTCTACCACAAGCTTACTGTAAATTCTGCTTAGTTTGCGTTGTATGAGTGTATCACTATCTAGTTTATCTTCCATTGTATGTTTAGATTATGTCCAATATTTAGATGTTACAAATGAAAATTGTAGATACTCTTGCTAACAAATTTGTCTCATACATTCTTGATTATTTAAGATAAAATTTTAAAGTGGGATTTTTGAGTGTTAGGGCATGCACATTTTTATGTTTATGTATATATATTTAATATATACTCTATATATAGTCAATTTATATTTCTGTAAATTGTGTAGGAAAGAGCCTATTTTCCACACTCTTGCCAACAGATCAGTCATTATCATTTTTACACTTTGGCTCATTTAATAGCCGTGAAAGTGTATGCTATTTAGATATCTTTCCACTGCAGTTTTTAAAGACCTGACTCAAATAGCTTAAGCAAAAGAGGTCAGGGGATGGAGGAAGGGAGAGATTGATGCTCACTGAATCACCAAGTCTCCAGGGTAGATCTCACTTTAAGTAGGATTTGAAACATTGCTTGAACCCATTTCGAGACTGGGCATCTTTTGAGTTGGGTTTCTCCTCCTTGTGTGGCATTATCTCAATATCTAGGCCTGAGAAGGAAGAGTCTAATAAAAACTTGAGAATTAAGTCTTGTTAGCCCAGGCTGGGCCTACAAAGGACATGTGGCCAACAGTGAACCAGGCAGTGGAGTAGGCCCTGGTGTATACTTCTCCTCTGAGGTCCAGGGGCAGAGTGAGGGTGCCATGGATCTATAGGCTATGGTGAGGAGAGGGCAGCTTCCTCAAAGCCAAAGCAGGGATGGCTATCAGCAAGAAAAGGGACAGGATGTTAGATGACTAAATATAAAAGTATACTGTGATGTTGTGAAATACATATTTGGCCTTCATCCCCATTTCCTGACATACAGCTTCTGAAATTCTTGGAACTCTGCAGGGATAAGAGTGAGTGCCACATGGACGTGAACATGAGACAATACTGTGGACTGCTGGGGGAGAGGGTGGCAGGAGGGTGTGGGTTAAAAAACTACCTAGTGGGGACTAGGCTCACTACCTGGGTATAATATGCCCATGTAACAAACCTGCATTTCTATCCCTCATGTCTAAAATAAAAGTTAAAATGTTTAAAAAAAGAAAAAAAAGGGAATGTATTCTGTATGTTAATGAGATCACTACTGGCTGGGGGTCCCTAGATAGCTTCAGAATTGGGGCCGGTCACAGAAAAGGCCAAGGCAGGATTAGAGATTGGAACTTTCAGCTTCCCCCAAGGCTTCCAGGAATGATAGAGCAGCTGAAGTTTGAGCTGATCACCAATGGCCAATGATTTCGTCAATCATGAGTATAATGAAGTTTCCATAAAAACCTCAAAAGATCTGGGTTTAAAGAGCTTCTGAATAGCTGAACACATGGAGGTTTCTGGAGGGTGGTGCATGCCCAAAGAAGGCATAGAAACTTCACTCCCATTCCTCCATAATGGTGCCCTATTCATCTCTTCATCTGTAACCTTTGTGATATCCTTTATAGTAAATCAGTAAATCTGCGTGTTTCCCACGTTCTGTGAACCACTCTAGCAAATTAATCAAACCTGAGGAGAAAGTCGTGGGAGCTCCGGATTTATAGCCAGTTGGTCAGAACTTGTGTTTATGACTGGCATCAAAAGATGGGGGCGATCTTGGGGACTGAGCCTTTGACCTGTGGGATTTAATGCTATCTCCGGGTGGATAGTGTCATAGTTTAATTGAATTAGAGGACAACCAGTTGCTATCCACTGCAGAATCATCTGCAGAGTTAGTTGTTGGTGGGAAAAAGGCCCCTATGCATCTGGAGTCACAGAAGTGTTCCGTGTGGTGAGAGGATAGTAGGAAGAACAGTTTGTTTTGCCCACTAATATACTATAAAGAAATGCATCATTTGAAAAGCTAACACCCTTAGGTCGGGTGCGGTGGCTTATGCCTGTAATCCCAGCACTTTGGGAGGCCGAGGTGGGAGGATTACTTGAGGTCAGGAATTCAAGACCAGCCTGGCCAACATGATAAAACCACGTATCTACTAAAAATACAAAAATTAGCTAGGTATGGTGGCACCTGCTTGTAATCCTAGCTACTTGGGAGGCTGAGACAGGAGAATTGCTTGAATCCAGCGGGCAGAGGTTGCAGTGAGCTGAGATCGCGCCACTGCACTCCAGCCTGGGTGACAGAGTGAGACTCCACCTCAAGAAAAACAAAATTAGCTAACACCCAAACCCACATCAGATCATGTCTGTGTAGTCTTAAAACATCTACAGTTTCAAATTGTGCATGGGATACCATCTTCAAGAAGAGCTCCAGGTTCCTGAATGGTTGTTCTCCTCCTCCTCTCTCCCCTCTCCAGCTTTTTTCCCTCATCCTCTCCTTAATGATAATTCCCTTTGACCTTGAACAAACTTTAATCTCCCTGCACATGTTTATCATCTGTAAAATAGGCTTATTAATGTTTACTTTAATCTAACTGACAGAATAGCCGTAAATCATACAAAATGACCGCATGTCTGGTAAAACCTTTCACATCTCATGTTTGACTAGACATTTATTTCCCACCAACTCCAGGAAGCAGACTTAGAGCATGTGACCACGGTTTTCAGACTGCCTTTAGAGAAGCCCATTGTGTGCCCTTGAGAACAGAGCCTAGTTGTCTGACACCCATTGTCCCTCTCTATCAAAAATGCTGTGGCCAGGCACAGTGGCTCACACCTGTAATCTTGGCACTTTGGGAGGCTAAAGTGGGTAGATCACCTGAGGTCAGGAATTCGAGACCAACCTGGCCAATACGGTGAAACCCCGTCTCTACTAAAAATACAAAAATTAGCCAGGCATGGTGGCGTGCACTGGTAGTTCCAGCTACTGGGGAGGCTGAGGCAGAAGAATCGCTTGAACCCGGGCTGCGAAGGTTGCAGTGAGCCAAGATCATACCACTGCACTCCAGCATGGGCAACGAAGCGAGACGCCGTTTCGAAAAAAAAAGCTAGCAATTCCTGCCTTCAAATACATAATTTCAATGTAAAGAATAAAACCCTGTGCAAAAGAGAAGTAGATTAGGCCATGGATCAATGAAGTCCTCATTTGTGGGATGGGTCCTGGTGGTACTTAATGTTTATCTTTCAGTGACTGCTGTCTGCCAACCACATGCCAGCACCATGAAGAATGCTTTCTTAGGGCTCTCATCAATTGTGGTCCTTGGAGAAGAAACCCACAAAAAGGTGTAAATTTCCCTTATACCTGTACCCCCTGAGGGCTCTATGCCCTCACCAGCCTCCACTCATGAAATTTTCTAGCTCAATTCTTCTTCCTGGTATCCTGCAGCATCTGCTCCAGGTGAGCAATTGCTTGTGTCCTCTCTCTCTTTGCAGGTGACTGTCTCTCCTGGGATTCTGGGCTAGTCCATTGGCCTGTGACCTCAGATCTTTGACTTATTAGAGAAAGTTCACCAGCTTGCCATTTGTTTGACTTCTTTTTGTTAAAAGGTCAGGAGCAATGCTTTTCCCAACTCTTTATATCCTGAGCAGAAACTAGAAGATCTGCTTTGGGTTGTTATTTGAAACCTCGCACCGACTATGGAAGGTGGGCACTATTTGTATCCTCTTTTTAAAAATGAGGAGACTGGCTCAGAGTTGAGTTCAAATTCCCATACAACTTGAAAAGAATAGAGCTGAGACTTGAATCCAAAGCCCAGTAACCACTTTGCAAAATGATTATTTGCTTTGTTTTGTTTTTTGAAACCGAGTCTCACTCTGTTGCCCAGGCTGGAGTATAGTGGCACTGTCTTGGCTCATTGTACTCCGCCTCCTGGGTTCAAGCAATTCTCCTGTCTCAACCTCCCGAGTAGCTGGGATTACAGGCACACACCACCACACCTGGCTAATTTTTGTATTTTTAGTAGAGATGGGGTTTCACCATATTGGCCAGGCTGCTCTCAAACTCCTGACCTCAGGTAATCCAACCACCTCAGCCTCCCAAAGTGCTGGGATTACAGGCGTTAGCCACTGTGCTTGGCTACAAAATGATCTTTCTAAGTGTGTCTTCGGGAATAGCATTCTTTTGAGTCGCTAGATTGCAACTTCAATGGGGATGAGGCTGAACAGAATAGGAGAGGGCAGTTCATGAAAGATGATGATTTCTAGGTGAGGAAAGCTGTAGTCAGTCAAAGATTCCTGATCAGTGGGTGACCTGGCACTTAAGAGGAAGATTTGTGGCATCAGTGTAGAGGATGCATCAGAAAAGCCAAGACTGCAAGAATTTGAACTGAGCCTTAACGGAGGATTAAATTTTTAAATCATTTGGAACAAGAGAATCAACAACACTTGCCATGAGGGTGGAGAACTGGGTGTTGGAGAATCTGTTTGGGGTCTGATTTGTGCTTTTGAGAAGAAGGTGATGACAGAAATGTATTCAGAATCAGGAAGAGGACCTGGTTTGGCAGCAGAAGGTGGACAATGAGCTTGGTTTTAGACAGATTGTGCTGCAAGTGTCCAACCCAGGGAAAAAAGTCTGACAGGTACCTGGAAATGGGACCCCAGGACACTGAAGCAGATCAGAGTCATGGGCTGTCCAAGGTGATCTCTAAGGCATTGTCTCTTGTCCACATGCCTACGTATCACCAAGCAGGGTCTCCAGTTTTTGGAAAACTGAAGTAAAATCAACAACTCAAATGGGAATTTTCAGGAGTTTTAATGTAGCACGCATGAAAAACAAGCAGATCTTTCCTTGTCTTTAATGCTAGAGCTCATCATGCAGTGACAATTTGAAATTTACGACTCAGACTTTTAACATGTTTCAAGGAGAACATTATCATTTGAAAACCTTGCAGAGAGAAATGTGTCTGTACTAAGTGACACTATCTCCCTTTTTGTAAAGAGACCCCAATCATTTACATTTTCACTTTTGCTTCCCATCTTGTGTTAAATAATTCTGACATTTTCTTTAAATGCAAATTATATTACAGAAAATTTCTCACATGTGAGGTTTTATTTTTCCCAAAGAGAGAGAGGATTTTCTTTCATGTGACAACTCTGGCCGTCTCCTGCCTGGGTCTCTAACCCCCACCACTCTGGTTAAAAAAAAAAAAAAGAGGACTAATTTCATCTGGTTTTTCTGCCTGACAATGCCACTTCTGTGTATTAGTCAGAGTTTTCTTAGAGGGACAGAGCTAATAGGATATCTCTCTATCTATCTATCTATCTATCTATCTATCTATCTATCTATCTATCAATCATCTATCTATATCTGTCTATCTATCATCTACCTACCTATCTACTTATAAAGCGGAGTTTATTAAGTATTAACTTACATGATCACAAGGTCCCACAATGGGCTGTCTGCAGGCTGAGGAGCAAGAAAAGCCAGTCTGAGTCCCAAAACTGAAGAATTTGGAGTCCCATGCTCAAGGGCAGGAAGCCTCCAGCACAAGAGAAAGATGTAAGCTGAGAGGCTAAGCCTGTCTCATCTCTCTCACATCTGTTTTTCTGCCTGCTTTATATTTGCTGGAGGCTGATTAGATTGTGTCCACCAAATTAAGGGTGGGTCTGCCTTCCCCAGCCCATTGACTCAAATACTAATCTCTTTTGGCAACACCCACACAGACACACCCAGGATTAAGATATTTTGTCCTTCAATCCAGTCAATTTGACCCACAGTATTAACCATCACTTTCTGTCAGAAAAGGGCTCCTTGAATCTTAAATGGCTGAGGAACTAGCTGTTAAGGTCAACATTCAAAATAGTCAATAGTAACTTCTAAAACCCTGACCTTGGAGTTGGGAAGACCTTCAAGGTCAGCAGATGCTGGCTGCTCCCCTCCATTGCTGAATTTCCATTAAACGTCTCCACCCATTGGATGTTCAGCCAGAGCTTACATATCTCCAATGGCTGGCAGAAAAGACACCCTAAACTAAGATAATCAAATTAAATTTCAGTTCCATTTGAAAGCTTCTACCCATTGGTCCTAGTTAGCCACTGTAGCATTAACCTGGAACAGAGAGGCAGTATTCAGTATGCTGGGGCTTTGCAAACAGAAACATTTGGATTCCAGACCTTTGCCTGGGGCATAAAGCATATTTTGAGCATCATCTGCAGCACCTGGAAGTTTATCAGAAATGCAGAATATTGGGCTTCACCCCAGACCTACTGCGTTCTAATAAAATCCTCAGATGATCTCCATACTCATTAAAGTTTGAGAAGTGTAGCTCGAGAGAACTTAGTCAATTATCCCGTCTTCAGTTTCTTGTCTGAAAATTGAGACAGTTGTACTTGATAAGCTTTAAAAGTTCGTTTCACCTATAAAACACCATAGTCATAAATACAGAGTTTATAAAAATCTATTGGCAGCTTATATTGGCAAGTGAACAATTCAGGTATAAAACAACAGGGAAAATGTAAAGTACACTATTATTTAGCCATTCAGTTAAACTATTTTAACAATTATGCTGATAAAAATTATAGAAAATGAAAATTCTGGCCAGGTATGGTAGCTCATGCCTGTAATCTCCGCACTTTGGGAGGCCAAGGCAGGAGGATCACTTGAGCTCAGGACAATATAGTGAGACCAATACCAGCCTGGGCAATATAGTGAGACCCCTATCCCTACACAAAATTAAAAAATTAGCTGGGTGTCATGGCACATGCCTGTAGTCCCAGCTACTCAAGATGCTGAGGCAAGAGGATCCCTTAAGCCCAAAAGTGAGATGACTGTGCCATTACACTCCAGCCTGGGCAATAGAGCAAGACCTTGTTAAAAAAAAGAAAAAAGAAGAAGGAAAAAGAAAAAAGGAAAAGAAGAAAGAAAGAGAAAGAGAAAAAATTTTCTAGATACACACAAAATTTAATGATTATAATACACAAGAAATAGAATTAGAAAACTACCAAAATATCTCTAAGTGGTTATTCATAGGTTCTGTGATTAGGAATGCATTTTCCTGCTATTTAGTGTCCCCTTATGTGATGACGACAGAAAAACAAACAAACAAAAAAGCATCTTTAGTTTTTAACCAACAAGAATACGAGATTTTAAAACTTCAAGTTTTACAGGCAACCATACAATTTATTTCATAAAGAATGTATCAGCTCTATTCATCATACATAATGTGTCCTTCAGCTATGGCCTTTCAAGGCCAACTCAAGTCTCACTTCTTCCAAGCCAATTTCCCTTCTTACATATTCTGGGGTCAGGGACTTTGTTTGAATGAACTCTGTATCCTCTTCCTGACAAAGAAATGAACTTGGATTAGGTACAAAGTAAATGAAAAATGAAGGAAAGGAAGGAAGGAAGGGAGAGAGAGAGAGAGGAAGAGAAGACAGAAGGGAGGGTGCGAGAACAAAAGAATGAAAGCATGAAAACAGGCCCCAGTGCTGATTGAACTCCAGCCTCTTTGGAATTCTGCAGAATTTTTCAGAGCCAGACCCAGCTATTAGTAACAAATGGCCTTGCGTTGTTTGCTATAGTGTCATGGTTTTGCTTCTCCAGTGAGATTTCAAGTACCTTAAGAAGAAGAAAACATGCTGCTTTAAAAATGTGTTTGATTATTGCTTTCTGAAGCAATTTGATTTGGGAGAAATACTGTCTATTCCTACTTATATAGGAATAGGATAAAATCTCAGGACTGTCAATGTTTGAAGGTGCAAGGTGAGGGCACAAGATTATCTAACTGGCTTTTTAAAGTTACCAACATACTGAAGTATCTTGAGTGTGTGAACGTAACTACAAAACTTTGAATACATGAGGCAAAAACTGTTAGAAATGAAGTAGGAATTGGAAGAATCCAAAATTAGATTTTTCAACAATCTCTCCGTAATTGATAGAACAACTAGACAGAAAATTAAGAAAAATATAGAAGTCTTGAACACAGTAGCAGCCAATTGGACCTACTTGACTTTGCAAAACATTCCACCCAATGATAGAACTACCACTGTTTTCAAGTGCACATGGAATAGTTACCAAAATAGACTATACTCTGGGCCATAAAAAGGTATCAATAAATTAGATTAAATTTATAAAAACTATTATCCTTGGATATAATATTAGATTAGAAGTAAATAATAGAAACATAAACCTGAAAAATTCCCAAATAATTATATATTAACTAACACACTCCTGGGTCAGAGAAAAAAATCAAAAGGGAAATTATATATTATTTTGAATTGAATGAAAATGAAACCACAACATATTAAAATTTGTGGGATGCAGCTTAAGCAGTATTTAGATGGAAATTTACAATACTAAACACCTATGCATAGTAGAAAAGAAGAGAGTCTCAAATTCTTCCACCTTAAGAAACTAAAAAGAAAAGAGCAAATGAAACTCAATGTAACTTGGAAAAAAAAAAAAAAAGGAAATAATTTAAAGATTGGAGTGAAAATGAATGAAACAGAAACCAGAAAAACAATTTAGAAAAATGCATTCAAAAGCTGGGGTTTCTTGTTCCAGAAGAAAGGTGACTGTTCAGGAACAAAAAGAGATAAAAACAAACTAACAATTACCAATATTAGAAATGAGAAAGGTGACATAGAAACAGATTTTACACATATTAAAGTGATAATAAGGGAATATTATAACTTTATGCCAATTAATTCAACAACATAAATAAAATAGACAAATTCCTTAAAAGACAAACTACCAAAGCAGGTTCGTGAAGAAATCAGTTATTCGAATACCTTGATATTTGTTAATAAAATTGAATTTGTAGTTAAAAACTTTGCCACAAAGAAAATGTCAGGCCCATGTGGCTCAAGGGCACATTCTACCAAATATATGTATATACATACATATATACACACACACATATATATATGTGTGTATATATATGTATTTTTTTTTTGAGACGGAGTTTTGCTCTTGTTGCCCAGGCTGGAGTGCAATGGCGCGATCTTGGCTCACCGCAACCTCTGCCTTCCAGGTTCAAGCGATTCTCCTGCCTCAGCCTCCTGAGTAGCTGGGATTACAGGCATGCGTCACCACGCCCGGCTAATTTTGTGTTTTTAGTAGAGACAGAGTTTCTCCATGTTGGTCAGGCTGGTCTCGATCTCCTGACCTCGTAATCCACCTGCCTTGGCCTCCCAAAGTGCTGGGATTACAGACGTGAGCCACTGCGCCCGGCCTACCAAATATTCAAGAGTGAAATAATGCCAATTGTACTCAATCTCTTCCAGAAAATTGATGATGTGATCAAATATGTAGAAAATCCAAAGAAATCTATAGCAAATGTACCAGAACTAACAAGTTAGGCTGCAGTGTACAAGATCAGTATTTTAAAAATCAATTGTATTTTTATGTGCTAGCAATGAATAATTGAAAATTCAAATTTAAAAACATTAGTGCAAAAATTATGAAATACTTAGGCAGTGCTGGGATGAGAGTGAGTTACAAGAAGCATTCACTTCAGGCCCAAAATTTAAGGCACTGAAAACTCAATAATCAAGATAAATAATATTATAATGCGCTATTTTAAAATATCCAAATTAATTCAAAAAATTTATGATGAGTAAAATATCGAATTTTTAAATAATGACAGGGATGTGCTATTTATTTTGTGACCCTGCATTATAGTGCAAGGGAAGAGTTGTTCCCAATCAGCCTGTGGTTGTAAGAGCTATATACTGACAATTACAAATCATCATGGAGAGAAATTAAAGAAAACCTAAATAAAAAATGGAAAGATATATCTTGTTCATGAATCTGAGTACTTTGTATTATTTAGATGTAAATTTTTCCCATATTGATCTATAGATTCAACAGTTCCCATAAAAACCCCAGCGTGTTTTTTTATTTTTGGTGGAAATTGATAAGTTGATTCTAAAATTCAAATAGAAATGCAGAAGACCTAGAATAGCTAAAATAATTCTGAAAAAGAAGAACTAAACTGGAAGTCTTGTACTACCTGGCTTCAAAACTTATTATAAATCCATATTAATTGGCCGGGCACGGTGGCTCATGCCTGTAATCCCAGCACTTTGGGAGGCCGAGGCAGGCAGATCACGAGGTCAGGAGATCGAGACCATCCTGGCAAACACGGTGAAACCCCATCTCTACTAAAAATACAAAAAAGAAAATTAGCTGGGTGAGGTGGCGGGCGCCTGTAGTCCCAGCTACTCGGGAGGCTGAGGCAGGAGAATGGCGTGAACCCGGAAGGCGAAGCTTGCAGTGAGCTGAGATGCGCCACTGTACTCCAGCCTGGGCAACAGAGCGAGACTCCTTCTCAAAAACAACAACAACAACAACAACAACACAAAAACAACAAAATGCATATTAATCAACAGTGTGGTATTGGCATCAAGATAGTTCAGACAAATAGATTAATAATATAGAAGAGGAAATCCAGAAATTGACCTATGTATATATTTTCAATAAAAGTGCAAAAACAGTTTAGTAGATCTTTTTTTTTTTTTTGAGACGGAGTCTCGCTCTGTCGCCCAGACTAGAGTGCAGTGACCAGATCTCAGCTCACTGCAAGCTCCGCCTCCTGGGTTTACGCCCTTCCTGCCTCAGCCTCCCGAGTAGCTGGGACTACAGGTGCCCGCCACCTTGCCCGGCTAGTTTTTTTGTATTTTTTTTAAGTAGAGACGGGGTTTCACCGTGTTAGCCAGGATGGTCTCGATCTCCTGACCTCGTGATCCGCCCGTCTCGGCCTGCCAAAGTGCTGGGATTACAGGCTTGAGCCACCGCGCCCGGCAGGATAGTCTTTTTAACAAATGATTCTGAAACAATTGGGTATCCATGTGCACATTTTTAAAAATTAATCATTTCTCATAGTTCTCAAAATAGTTTTGGGTAAAATTCCAAACTATAAATGTCATAAGGAAAGTGTTATGATCTTGGGTAAGGTAAAGACTTCTTAAACATGACATCTAAAGCATAATACATAACATAAAAATTATACATTGGTTTTCATTAATATTAAAAACTTTTGCTCTGTGAAAGACCCTGATAAGAAGCTGAAAAGACAAGTCACAAACTGGGAGGAAATATTACTAAATTATGTATCTAATAAAGCACTTGTATTCAGAATATATAAAGAATGCTCCAAACTCAATAATAATAAAATAAATACTGCCTCACTCAAATAGGAAGGCAGTTGAAAAGAGGTTAAATATCATTAGTTATGAGAAGTGCACATTAAAATCACAATGAGATACCACTATACACCTATTAGAATGGATGCAATTTTAAAAAAATGAGCATATTCAGTTTGGAGGAGGATATGGAGCAACTGGAAGTCTCATATGATGCTGGTGGCAATGTAAAATTGTAACAACTTTGGAAAACAGTTTAGCTATTCTCTAAAAAGCTAAACAAACACCTATCTCATGTCTAGCCACTCTACTCTTAGGAATATATTGAAAAGCAGGGGTTTGGAAACTGTAAAGTAAATGTTTCAGCCTTTTCTAGCCAAAACCAAATGCCACATACTCTGCCATTGTTGCATAAAAGCAGCCACCGATCTTAAATGAACAAGTAATTGAGTGTGTGTGGCTGTGTCTGTAGGCAGTACACAACAAGCCACAATCTGCCACCCCATGCAGACATCCATATAAAGGCCTGTACATAAATGGTCATAAGCAGTTTGATTTATAATAGCCAAAAACTAGAAACAACCCAAATTTTCACTAGCAGAGGAACAGATCCACAAACTGTGGCATATCCATAGCATGAAATAAAACTCAGAAACAAAAAATAATCATTTACTGATCCATACACAACATGAATCTTCAAATAATTATGCTGCATGAAAGAAACCAGATTTTTAACAAAGAGTACATACTGTATGATTCAATGTATATAAGATGTCAGCAAATGCAAACGAATCTATAGGGGCTGGAAGCAGATCAGTGGTTCTTAGCAGAACGGCTGGAAGCAGGCAGGAGAAAGATGTCGCAAAAGTACACAGGATGCTTCTGAGAGAGGTGGATAAGTTCATTATCTTGATTGCAGATATTGGTCTCACAAATGTATATCTACAAGGTTTATCAAATTGTTTACTTTGAATATGTTCAGTTTATGGTATGTCAACTATACCTCAATAAAGCTGATGAAAAGCAAACCAAACCAAAACATAAACCTGGCAGTGAAAGGGCTGCATGGAGTTGGCCTCAGAAGGCACTGAAGCCAAGGTGTTGAATGTCATTAAGACTTTCTTTCTTCCGCCTCGACCTCTCTCTACAGACAGGCTTCTCTCTCTGAGGATAGCCTGTCCACATGGGAGGCACGAGGCCTCGCTCTGCCTTCTGGAATAACTCAGAACAAGCCTTGTAGGGAGGCCAGTGATGTTCTGGAAAGAAATGAGCATAGGAGACAGACAGACCTGAGTGAAAGTAAGATTCACTGCTTACTTTTTTCATGATCCTCAGCAAGATCAAAGCCTCAGTTTTCTAATCTGGAAAATGGGACAATTGCTCACTTTACAAGGTTGTGTCAGGACAACAGAGATGAATGGGAAATCATAAAATGCTACCAAACATTAGTTCTCTTTTCTCTTTCTTCTTTACATATCAACTATATTAGTCAAGGTTCTGCAGAGAAACCAACAGGATGTGCATTTGTAGAGAGAGAGAGTTAACTTAAGGAATTTTCTCCCTGCAGTTATGGGAGGTGGCAAGTCTGAAATCTTCAGGGCAGACCAACAGGCTGTAGATCCAGGAAAAAGCTGATGTTGCAGTCTTGAGCCCGAGGCAATCTAAAGGTAGAATTCCTTTTTCCTTGGAGAATCTCGGTCATTTCTCTTAAGGCCTTCATCTGATTGGATGAGGCCCACATTCATGATGGAGGGTAATCTGCTTTACTCAAAGTCCCCTAATTTATATGTTAATAACTGTTTGAAAATACTTTGAGGCAGCATTTAGACTGGTATTTGAGCAAACACCAATAACCTAGCCCAGTTGACACCTAAAATCAATCATTACCCCCAACACTTCAACTATTTGAAGAGGAAAAGTTTGATGGCTAGCACTCTTCTCTCTCAAAGCTAAACGTTTTCAGATTCCCCTTTCCACCCCATGGACTGGTGCATTTTTTTTTTTTTTTTTTTTTTTTTTTTTTTTTTTTGAGACAGAGTCTTGCTCTGTCGCCCAGGCTGGAGGGCAGTGGCCGGATCTCAGCTCACTGCAAGCTCCTCCTCCCGGGTTCACGCCATTCTCCTGCCTCGGCCTCCTGAGTAGCTGGGACTACAGGTGCCCGTCACCTCGCCCGGCTAGTTTTTTGTATTTTTTAGTAGAGACGGGGTTTCACCGTGTTAGCCAGGATGGTCTTAATCTCCTGACCTCGTGATCCGCCCGTCTCGGCCTCCCAAAGTGCTGGGATTACAGGCTTGAGCCACCGCGCCCGGCAGCATTTTTTTTTTTTTTTTTGGCTTTCAGTTCTCAGCTTACTTGTGTCTTTCCTTCCAGTGACACAGTTTTTTTTTCCCAGTGATATTGGACCCAAACTCCCACATTTATGGATTTCATTTCCTTTGCATTGTGAAGTGGCCTAGCCCTTAGAGTTCCGCTGACTGTATCATTTAAAGAACTTGAGCTTGTAATGAAGTACCTATAGATTTTTCAGACGCAGAACTCTTTCCTTCCATTAGAACTGGACAATTTTATGAGATCTTGAAAAACACAGGATGAGCCTCTGGGTTTCAGCGATGGGCCATATGCCGCAAGTCAGACTGCATCAGAGCCAAAAAATTCTAATTCCTTCACAATAATGTTTAATGGTAGCTTATAAGGCTGTACCTTGGCTGGGAATTTAAATGTCTAAGAAGAGGTAAACAGGTTGCAATTTCATTGCTTCTAAACACGTGACTGCCTCAGGGGCTTCTGATTTATTTATTTATTTTTTAATGGAGTGAGAGGCCGTAAACCCTTCCTGCTGGCAGGCTGGCAGGCCATACAGATTTTTAGAGGTGCACCAAGCTGCAGCCAAGAGCAGGTACTGGGAAGCTGATTGAGCCCCCATAATTAAAACCAGGTTCTGCAAATGCCCCTGATTTCAGGGGTCACATCTGATTTCATCTAAAACATTCTTTTGGTCCCTTCTTAACCCAGTTTTGACTTTTCAGCATTCACATCACTACCAGAGTGGAGGGTGGGAGGAACAAGGCGTCGGGGTGGTGGACAGAGGAATGTAAGGGATACACTGAGGGTTCAGAATTGAGTTTTGTTTGTAACTTGATTCCAACTGGGCATTTGCAATACAGTGTTGGTGAGTAGTTATTGCGTGTTATCTCTCTGTATCACTTACGCTTTCTTTAATTCTTTATTTTTTTTCTGAGTACTTTGAAAAAGGTAAGAATAAAAATGAGTATTTAATGATGGATATCCCTTATTATTCAAAGCTCACATCCAACTTCCATCATTTTCTAATGAAAAACATACATTTGTTATTATTTGCTTTTGCCCACACACATTTCCAAATGTTGGCAGGTTTGTTTTCTGGTTTAACTTGCAGGTATCATCTGCTGAAGTTTTACTTGGCCTTTACCTAAATATTTGGCTGCACAGAGCACCCATTTCACTTTGGGGTAATGCTTTGTTCAGTGCCTGAAAAATCTGTGTAGTGAATGAAGACTTTTGCTGTTCAAAATGGGGAGCCTCAGTCCAAAATGATTTTGCAGGCTCTGGGATATCTGGGATATTCGAGTTCTTAAAAGGGTCTAATTTGATGAGGAAAACAACAACAAAAAGTAATCAAAGCTCCTTCTAGTAGAAAATGTTAGCAACTTATTTTTTCTGTAACACTTGATATGTTTTCTTAGGTTTAGGTATTTGTTTCTGCCACTACATTTTGGTTTAATACAATTGCATTATCTTTTACACTTTCAGTTGTATTTACCAATAACTTAGATAAAAGGAGGAAAGCAACTTGAATGCCCCCATTTTAGTCAGTCACATATTTATTGGGCATCCGTGGTGTGGTACACACTGTGCTGGTGGACTAAGGAAGACAAAGAATAAGACATCCTTCCTGTCTCTGCCTCAGTTTCTCATCTGGAAAATGCGGCGCAGCCACTGTGCAGCTTCTCCAGAAGAGGAGAAAAAGAAGCTGTGTTGTAGTGTTTACCAACTTCTGTGGTGTAAATAATCCCACAATGGCTCGTTTCAAATTATGAACCAAATGGGAGTGAATGTGGCATTGAGAAGAGGTGTGCACGATTGCCTTGCGCCAGTCTGACCTGTCTCCAGCACACAGCCCTGGGGCCAGCGCAGTGCTACCTTCTCCCCAAAGCTGTCTCTGAGCCTCACCTACTCTCTACCCTCTTTCCCTTACATATGTCAGAGCTCCTGGCACATCTAGGGCAACTCGTGTCTTTTGGTGGAATAGATGAATATTAAATAGGGAATGAACACCCTGAATTTTGAACATTAGCTAAAGGCTATATGCAAACACACTCCTATCTATCAACTCAGTGGATCTCCTTCTATAAAAAGAAGAGCTGCTCCCCCTTCCTTTTCAGTTCACGTACTTCAAAAGAAATGGCAGCTCGGTCGTCATTTTCGCTTCCAGGAGTTCTCCTGCGCAGGGCACACGTTGCCATGGGCGGATGTACGCACAGCCTGTGGCTTTAAGGCTTGCCTTGCGGTTTCCTTAACTTAAACCTTAAACCAAGCTCTTGAGAGAAGCTACACGAAAAGTAATGATCCTCAAAAATGAATGCATTGTAACAGCAAGAAGAAATTTAATTAGCCGCCGTAATAGCATCATTTAGGCTTCTTTCTCTTTTCTTCCTTTTAAAAGTAAGTGCAGTGAGTAGAACCTGTGGGTCCCACCATCTTAGTCCCTTGAACTCTATAACTGGGACCGAATGGGGGCATGTGTGTGTGTCTGTTCTCTACATTTTAGTTTCACAAATAGGCTCATCTGATTTTTAAAAACTGTAATAATAGTAATAATTTTAAAAATAGTCCCTTAGCCTGCTTCCCAGGAAAGCCGACCTGTGATGGCATTCGAGTTAAAGGGAGCAGCCAGAATGCAGGCAGGGAGGGAGGAAAAAGCCAGGCAAGGTTTCCTGTGAAGATTGTGTGGCATTTAGAAGGAGGGAGAACCTTATAAAGAGCCCAGAGATTGTCTCTCTCTGTCCACTCTGAAGTTGCTGCAGCTGAAGAGGATGCTGTGAAAAACAAGTGATGGGGCCGGGCGCGGTGGCTCACGCCTGTAATCTCAGCACTTTAGGAGGCCGAGCGGGGAGGATCACCTGAGGTCAGGAGTTCAAGACCAGCCTGGCCAGCACAGTGAAATCCTGTCTCTACTAAAAAATACAAAAATTAACCAGGTGTGGTGGCGGGTGCCTGTAGTCCCAGCTACTCTGGAGGCTGAGGCAGGAGAATTGCTTGAACCTGAGAGGCGGAGGTTGCAGTGAGCCACAATGGCACCATTGCACTCCAGCCTGGGTGAAAAAAAACCAAACAACAACAACAAAAATACGAGAGATGGTGGCTTCTTAACTGGCCTTTCTCCAGAAGCCTCCAAGACGAAAGGCAAAGGTTCTTCAACTGCCTAGGGAAAGGAAAACTCAAGGGCAGGTCTTCTTAGATTGCCCCCAGATTTCTTGCAGGGACAGCTTAATTGCATAAGGTCCATGAAACCTCACAGCACGTTATCAAGAGGTAGTCAGCATCCTCTACATCTTCCCCAGCTTTACTGAGATATAATTGACAAATAAAAACTGCATACATTTAAAGTGTACAGCATGATGTTTTGATACACTTACATGTTGTGAAATTACCACAATCAATCACGCTGATTAACATAGTTACCTTTTTTTGTGGTGATGATACTTAAGATGTACTCTCCTAACAAATTTCAAGTAGGTAATACATTAGTATTAGCTATAATCACCATGCTGTACATTAGTTCTTCAGAGTGTATTCATCTTATAACAGAAAGTTCGAGCCCTTGGACCAACCTCATTTCTCCGACCCCTCTGACTCCTGGTAACTACTCTTCTGCTGTTTCTATGACGTACACTTCTTAAAATTCCATATGTAAATAAGATCATGCAGATAAACATGATAGAGTATCCTGTACCTCTGAAGCCTGAAGCCAGCTGCTATTTCCTAAATGACACCTGGCTATGGGGGATGCAGACCCTGACTTGCCTCTGGCCACCCCTTCCCAGTGCAGAGATGATGTCACCTAAAGAGTAGCTTTTCCTTTCCTCTGCCTGCTCAAACAACGATTAAATAGATCCAAACTATTTTTGTGTGTCTGTTGATATTTCTTTAGGAGCAAAATAGATGATTCTATTTTAAAAGTAGAATTATTAAAGTCATATATGTAACTGATTAAACAAGTTCAAATATAAAAAGATAAATAATGAAAAGTCTCTCTAACTCACTCCTCAGAAATCACGACAATGCCGGGCGGGGTGGCTCATGCCTGTAACCCCAGCACTTTGGGAGATCCAGGTGGGCGGATCACGAGGTCAGGAGTTCGAGACCAGCCTAGCCAACATGGTGAAACTCCGTCTCTATTAAAAATACAAAAATTAGCTGGGTGTGGTGGCATGTGCCTATAATCCCAGCTACTCAGGAGGCTGAGGCAGGAGAACTGCTTGAACCGGGACTTGGGACGTGGAGGTTGCGGTGAGCCGAGACCACACCATTGCACTCCAGCCTGGGCAGCAAGAGTGAAACTGTCTCAACAAAAGGAAGGAAGGATAGATGGATGGATGGAAGGAAGGAAGGAAGCAAGGAAGGAAGGAAGCAAAGAAGGAAGGAAGGAAGGGAAGGAGAAATCACTACAATGAACAGTTTTGTGTCTCTTCTTAAAAATTTTCTAGCCCGGTGCAGTGGTTCATGCCTGTAATCCCAGCACTTTGGGAGGCCGAGGCGGGCAGATCACAAGGTCAGGAGACCACGGTGAAAACCCATCTCTACTAAAAATACAAAAAATTAGCCGGGCGTGGTGGCGGTTGCCTGTAGTTCCAGCTACTCCGGAGGCTGAGGCAGGAGAATGGTGTGAACCTGGGAGGCGGAGCTTGCAGTGAGCCGAGGTCCCGCCACTGCACTCCAGCCTGGACGATAGAGTGAGACTCCGTCTCAAAAAAAACAAAACAAAACAAAACAAATACTATACATGATAAAGTACATTTGTATATGTGTATTTTTAAAATTTTCATTTTTAACACACGTGGGATAATGCATAACACACCTTTTTTAGGCTCCTTGCCTTTTCTTTGCACTTAATTTATAGAATAAGTTCCATTGCACATAACCAAAAACCAAACTATCCTGCATAATAAACTGAATTTGTTGACTTACATAATTAGAAGTTCAGAGAAAGAGCTTGATTCAAGGTGGATTTGACTCAGTGGCTTAACTATGTTATCAGAGGTCTGATTTCTCTCTGTCTGCTTTGCCTTTCATGGTATCGTTGTAAAGGCTGGCTTCCCGTATGACTTGTTAACATCCCTAGGGCTACATACCTACATGTCCATATGTAGGCAGAAAGAGAGAGGGTTATTTCTTGAAGTTCTCTCAGAAGAGCCAGAAAACATTAATTTGAATGTTTTTTCACTTGGAGGCTCAAGCCAATAATTTTTCACATCTTATTGGCATGAATTGGGTCATGTGCCCCCATTGGAACCAATCTCCTTAGAAAAGGATGGGGTTACATGAATTCATTAGGTTTGAGCCAAGGAAGGACTCACCTGAGAGCCAGAGGTGGAGTTGTCATTTTCCAAGCATATGGGCTGTGAGTGGTAGGTGTGGCTATCCAGGCAAAAAATAAAATCTTTAGTACCATTCTTAACATTGTATTGGGAATATCTCTCCATAGCTGTATGGCTAGAGATACTTTCTTTGAAAAGATAAAATTGTCAGCGTAGGGCTAAAGTATCTAGATATAATATTATTTAACCAGTTCCTTACTAATGAACATTTAGGTGATTTCCAAATCTCTCCTGATAAAAAGCCATGCTTTAGTGAATTTGATACACTCATTTTTGCATACATATGGATTATAGGTATATCTGTTGGCTAAATTCCCAGAAGATGGGTTGGAGAATTTAATCAGCATACATTTAGTTACAGAGAATCAAATCTTTTCCAAGGGGGTAAAGACTCAAGTTGAACTTTTGGGAATGGTTGTCAAAGTTACACTGTTGGACTGATCCACCAAAGGAGCTGCTGCCTAACTGGGAAGTCGCCATGCAGATGTCAGCTCCCAGAATCCCACCACCATGGAGCCATGATCAGGAAACACCAAGGTCAGGAATCTGTGATGATCAGGAAGCCACTGCTGCTGCTGCTGCTGCTGCTCCAGAATTATCCTGTGCCAGGAAAATGGATGTTATATGCCCTGACCTTGGATACCCACAAAACTAGTGACCACAAATACAGCAGGAGCAAATGTCAGCTTCTTTTTTTGCCTTCCAAATCTCATATGGTACTTCTGATTGATGGAATCTCATTCACACTTGAAACCTTATCTGCAAAGGAATCTGGGAAATGTGTGGCTTCCTGGCTTCCACTGTCAAGGAGGCACCCTGGGAGGAGAAAGATATGCATTCCAGTCTCTCACATGTCAGGGAGTGTGCATTTTTAATTGTGCTAGATCCTGCCAATATTCTTTATATATACACACAGACACACACACACACACACATACATACACACACATGCGCGCGCGCGCGCACACACACACACATATATATATACACACACACATTTCTTTGCTGCCTTTGTAGAACTAAGATCTCTATAGCCAAAATGGCCCCCATTCCAACTTCATGGTGACTGTATAGACCAAAAGCAATCTTTGACAGCCTGTATTGATTACAAAAGGATGGGCTTCCTTTCCACTGCAGCAGAGATGAGCTTCTGACTCATTAGCCATTGTTGATCATTTCTATAGTCCTGATTCTGTACCAGTTAATTCTCACTTCTTCCCTACAAAGTAGGTTTCATCATCTGCGGCCCGGATATGCAGACAGTGCTCACAGGTAAAGCCCAGAAGGACTGGCTTCTCTTTTGATTGCAGGGTGACTATATGTACCAGTTGTTAAATATTTTGAATACCACTTTTGATCATTCCTAATTTATAGATACGAAAACTGAGGTTCTAAAACATTAGGGCATTTCCCCAAGATCAGAGGGGTGGAAAGTAAAGAGAATTTGAACCCAGTGGTGTATGGCTCCAAAGGTTGTTTTTCTACAGCACTCACTGCCTTTCTGCTGAGTCAAACATTAATACAAAAACGCTTATATAGTATGGTGTAGTTTAATAAAGGCTCTGCTTTTAAAGCACATTAAGACACAGCTCTTAGTATTAGCAAATATATTTTCTGGGCACAAAAATTGAGACACCATTTTACGACACATCGTCCAGCAGAGCTCACTGAGGAATTGTCACAAAAATACAGGGTGAGACCCTGTTATAATCGGACCTAAACTAACCTCTCCACAGCCTCATCTCTGCCCCTCCAGCCCCAGGGCTCTAGATGCCACATACTCACTGCACCATGTCCTTACCCTTGCCTGAACTTAGGGGTGAAGTGCCCTTTTCCTAAAGGATGCCATGCTTCGAAGGTAGCTCAAGAAGATACCTCTTCAGGGGAACCTTTACTGACATCCTCAGAAAGAGTTTTGCTTTTTGTTTTGTTTTGTTTATTGAAACGGAGTCTTGCTCTTGTCGCCCAGGCTGGAGTGCAATGACACAATCTCAGCTCACTGCAACCTCCATTGAGTTCCAGCAATTCTCCTGCTTCAGCCTCCCGAGTGGCTGGGATTACAAAGGCACGCCATGACACTGGGCTTTTTTTTTTTCTTTTGCGTTTTTAGTAGAGATAGGATTTCACCATGTTAGCCAGGCTGATCTCGAACTCCTAACCTCGTGATCTGCCCACTTCGGCTTCCCAAAGTGCTGGGATTACAGGCATGAGCCACCGCACCCGGCCAGAAAGAGTTCTTATTTCCTCTCACCTTGTAATTGTATCTCTTTCATACTCCTAACTAAAGGTAGAATCTTCTGCCATTCCCCTCCCCCCCCGCCATCAAGCTGTGATTTCTTAAAAATTATATCTTAATCATTTTTGGCATTCCTTGGTGCCTGGCATATAATGCATAAATTTAGAAGGGTGCTGTGTGGCTGTCTGTTTTTCCCAGTGGAAGGCTAAGATGGTAAGGTTGTCTGTGTTACCCATTTCTTCTACTGTAACTGAAAACTTGTATTTTGAAAGCCAATATATTGTCAACTATTCTAGAATCTTAAGTAGTTTCTTTACATAGAGGAGAGAAAGCAGTAAATTGCAGTGGGATAGAGAACAGGCTTTGGAGTGAGAAACTCCTGGATTTGAATCTCAGCTCTGCTACTTGCTACGTTCATGACTTTGAATGACAACCTCCTTCAACTTTAGTGTCTGCACTGGTAAAGTGGGGATGATAGGAATGCTTATTCCATAGCCTAGTGTGGGGTTTAATGCACATAAAGCACCTAGAGCAGAGCCTGCCTGACAGTGTCATCTAGTAGGGACAGCGGAAATTGATGAAGAGAAGTTTTAAATATGCCATTTTCACACTTCTGTCCCAGAAGAAGAAAGCATTAGGATTTCTTTCAGATTTTCATTTTTGTTAAAATGCCAGAATTCAAGAATTTTGCTTAATGGGTGAAATATATTGCTCATGTGTTTGGAGCAATCATTAGAAATAACCTTTCCAAGAGGCTCCAACCACCATCCATCTGTATGAAGGAGAGCTAAGCCGCAAGAAATGGATGAGGATGTTTTTTCTCATCTCCGCTGCAGCTTGTTGCTAGGTACAATCGCTCCAGGAGGTTAATATCTTGATCCTTGGGTAAAACAAAGATATAACTCATAAGAAACAGAGCACAAATGGAACCACAGCTGAACATGGAGTAAGGGAGGAAATTTTGCAAAGTAGAGATTTAAGTTTCATGGTACCATGTAGGCTCTGCGATAGGGACCTGGGATAGAGTGCTAGCAACACCACTAATTAGTTATAGGAAAGCCATTTTGTTTTCCGTCCAAGCCCATTTTTCTCACGGGCATGTAGGGGAAGAAAAATAATTTTTTCTCCAATTCTCATAGGTTCATAGTTGGAATGGACCTCTGTAACAAAAGACAGATTAATAAAAAAAAAACCCAACACATTTATTAACATGTATATTTTATATATACATGGGAGATACCAGGGAATGAGTAATTCTCATAGAGGTGAATTTGAATTACAGCTTATATAGCATCTTTAACAAAGTACAGTAAAATTTTAGAGAAGCGACAAAACAAAGGAAAGGAACTTTGAGTGCGCAGAATAGCAACTTGTGGAAAGGTAAACTAAGGGCAATTAACAGCAAGTTAGGAAAGCTGGTTAATGTAGATTCCACTGCTACCATCTCCACCGGCTAATGTTGTCTTAAATGGTTAACATTTCTTCTCTCTGGTAGGTGAGGGCATGGAAATCCTTTGCCTTTGTACATTTATATCCTGCTTTTAGTCACATGGAGGGCAGAGTGCTTTCCTGCATTTCCTCCTTCATTGCCTTTGGCTCAATAATCCTGTATACTTTGGTGTGGCATATTCTGGTTTCCAATAAGCACAAAAATTCCCATGTCTTACACCTTACAGGGGTTTTCAAAGCACTACTCAGATGCAGAAAATTTGATATTAACAAGGTTAAGAAGCATCAACAAATCCCTCTCTGTCTCTTGATAGCACCTTTGTTACCAGAAAGGGGCCCAGATCCAGACGCCAAAAGTGGGTTCAGGGATCTCGCACAGGAAAGAAATCAGGGCAAGTTCATAAAGTAAAGTGAAAGCAAGTATATTAAGAAAGTAAAGACATAAAAGAATGGCTACTCCATAGACAGAGCAACCCCGAGGGCTGCTGGTTGCCCATTTTTATGGTTATTTCTTGATGATATGATACATAAGGAATGGATTATTCATGCCCCTCCTTTTTAGGCCATATAGGGTAACTTCCTGATGTTGCTATGGCATTTGTACACTGTCATGGGTGGGAGTGTAGCAGTGAGGACAACCAGAGGTTGCTCTCGTCACCATCTTGCTTTTGGTGGGTTTTGACTGGCCTCTTTACTGCAATCTGTCTTATCAGCAAGGTCTTTATGACCTGTATCTTGTGCCTACCTCATCCCATCCTGTGACTTACGATGCCTCACCTTCTGAGAATGCAACCTAGTAGCAGCTCCTATTCAAGATGGAGTTGCTCTGGTTCAAATGCCTCTAACACCTTGATATGAGTATTGCTGTCCTGAAGGTAAAACCGGACTGGTGATGCCTCAACTTCCTGTCCAGGAAAGGGACCTGGGATAGAGTGCTAGCAACATCACCAACTAGTTATAGGAAAGCCATTCCTGTCCAGGGACAGAAACTAATTGAAATAGAAAAGTAGGTTGAGAAATTCATATCTTGTGTTTTCTTCAACCTCTGTACTTTCGTTCTGAGGTTAAAAAAAAAAGTTCCTAAAATAAAACACACTCCAGAAACCTCAAATTTAAAAATGAGTATATATCACTGAACATATCACATTTTATTTATTTATTTATTTATTTATTTATTTATTGAGATGGAGTCTCGCTCTGGAGTGCAGTGGCGCGATGGCGGCTCACTGCAACCTCCGCCTCCCAGGTTCAAGCGATTCTCCTGCCTCAGCCTCCCAAGTAGCTGGGATTACAGGTGCACACTACCATCCCCGGCTAATTTTTTGTATTTTTAGTAGAGATTGAGTTTCACCATATTGGCCAGGCTGGTCTCGAACTCCTGACCTCGTGATCTGCCTGCCTCAGCCTCCCAAAGTACTAGGATTACAGGCTTGAGCCACCACACCTGGCAAACATAACTTTTATTAGAAAGAATAAATATTTTATTAAACTTCTAGTATTCTTCATTTTAATTGGTTTCCTTCCTTCCTTCCTTCCTTCCTTCCTTCCTTCCTTCCCTCCCTCCCTCCCTCCCTCCCTCCCTCCCTCCTTCCCTCCTTCCTTCCTTCCTTCCTTCCTTCCTTCCTTCCTTCCTTCCTTCCTTCCTTCCTTCCTTCCTTCCTTCCTTCCTTCCTTCCTTCCTTCCATTCCAATGTGTGTTTGTGTGGGCATACCACTGAAAACCCTTCATGGAATGAGGCAGATGAACTTACATGAACTTAAACATTTTCTTTAATCCTCACCACAAATTGATGAAATGGGCATATGGCCCATTTTACAGATGAAGTAATGAAGAATCAAGGAGTTCAAGTAAATTGTCTACCTGACAAAGCCAGGAGGTGGTAGAGCCAGGGTCTAAACACAAATCTGATGCCAGGACTCCCAAATTCAGAATGGGGGAGCACCTTGACCTACAACCTCACTGTGCTTCAGAGACGGGGTGTTCCCAAGGCTGACCTAGGCAAACAGATGAGCTGAACACTTAAATGTGAATGAGACTGACATTTACACTTGACCATTTTAATTGTGCAAAGAGCAGATAGAACTGGATGTAGGGATGGGATTCAGGTAACTTTCAACCAGGAAAGAAAGAATGGATCAGGAGAAAAAATCCAGGATAGTTGACCATAAACCCAGGAAGCATAATAGCCCTCTGGGCTCATTATCTTAACTAAGAATCATGGACTGAAACGTCAAGGTTTCTGGTGTAGATGTTGAATCACACAGTCATTTAAGGACATCTGGGTGGAAACGCAAATTTACACATCAATTGGTGAGAAGTGTGGAAAACATTTTATCCTTTGCTTTTATTTATGGTATCTTCTCCTTTAGCTCCAAACTTTCTAGTTTCTTCTTTTCTGTCAAGAAACATTACCAGAAAGTGATTGGCCCATATATCTGACCTTCTTTAAGATTTGGGCACTTGTGAATACCACAGGTCTTTTCAGAAGGAACCTGAGATTCCTGCATTTCAAGGCTGGCCATTGAAATGCAAGCCCTTGTTTTTAAAGAGTCACTTCCACATGGACTCCAAACTCCCTTTTGATCTCTTCCAGGCCCTCCCCCCAGCATCATTCTGGAATGCTCACTTTTCCTAGAAAGTGAGGCTCTTTTCCATCTGGTTGTGCACATACTACTTTTCCTTGCTGACTTTCAATAGTGTGGAAATTAGTTGCTGGGTGATAGGGCTTCCTATCGTGATTTGTTTAGCTCTATTTGGGGGGGGCGGGGTGGGGTATTCATGGAGGATTTAGTTAACATTGCTGTCAACACTGGCAAGCAGGTCTTCAAAAAAGTTTTCCCTAGTCACACATCTACTCGCTGAGGAGACAGGCAGTTCTTTTTCAAACTTCTCAAATATGAGAATATGTCATTAAACGAGCCTAAGAAGAAGAAAAACAAGTCCCCATAGTCACTGCAAGGGGCCGCAACCAGAAAGAACCTATTTTGTTTAATATTTTTAAAAGAAACATATTCATATGTTCTTGATGCCTAATCTGAAAAAGGGCCACTGCCCTTCTAAATGTTGCTTTCAAACCAGTGAAACGCAGTATTCTTGGAAGAATAAATTGTTACTCCCAAACTTGGACATAGGTGATCCCTTTTAAGCTTGCGGTCTCCCAGCAATACCTACAGCAGAGAGTCTTAATTTGGATTTCAGAGGGACTCCGAAAAGTCATACAAATGTTTCCAGTATGTACATGTGTGCACTTAGCATTTTTCTAGGGACCAGAGTCATAGTTTTCATCAGATTTCTATAAGGGACACATAACCCTAAATGTTTTACATCAAATGACCTACTGTGGCATTGAATAAAACTTCCTAGGGAGAACTTGGCCTGGCCCCTATTAATTAGACCTGGGGAAAGTAGGGCAGCAGAAGTAGAGCCACATTTTGGATCTGCCTTCAGTGTGATTCTGTCATTCAACAAACATCTAGCAAGGACTCGGTGAAAGGCAGTGAAAGGCAAGAGATTTGATTGTCTCCTTTTAGGAGTCACCATCATAAATGCAATTGTTAACTGCAAATTACTCAGCCCCTTTCAAGTCTCTGGCTGGGATGGAAGCCTAGAGCCTTCCAATTCCTGGGGGAGCCTACATGCTGTGTGATGAAGTGTTCATTAGTGGATTTGTGTAAAGTGCTTTGAAGATCCGAAGACCCAGCGTGCTAGAAGCATCCTCGACCTCCTTAAACTTTCTTTGTCTCTCTTTTATCTAAAGGCAACTTGTCAGTACCACGATGAGGTACCCAAAATACAGATCTTGCTTTGAAGTCCTCATAATCAGTAAGTGGCCCACCTGAATAGAGGCATTTTCTTCTTTCCTGAAGAGGGGGTTAAAAACTTGACTCTCATAAGAGGCCTAGTTTTGAAAAGGAGCTTCCCTTCTTGGCCACAATGGCAGGTTTCATTTGAAGATGCTTACAAAAAGTTAAAGCCTAGAGTGTTTGGTGATAAATTAAATCAAAGGATATGCAGGCTGGATGCCCCAGTGCATTTGGGAGGCAAGCTGCTGGCAGTGGGATCTGCATGATGCCCGAGAAGCCTCCACGGGGGATAAAAGGATCAGAATTTACAATCTAGTAGGGGTGTAAGATAAGCACAGAGATAACTATGATATAAATCAGGATGTGTTCCACTGGGGCTATAAGAAAGACTCAAAGAACAGGATGGGAATTAGAAAATGGGCCTATCATGCTTTATGTATTGAATCAGAAGTTTCAAGAAGCCAGTGGCTTTGGAATGAGTAACATCAAATTATAACCAACATTCATTGTGTCCTCCCTATGTACTCATTGAACTAAATCCTTTCCATGCATCATCTCATTTAACAGACCTTGACTGACAGGTAGGGTGGTGGCAGGTGGTTATGTCTGGGGACAGCATCGCTCAATGGAAAGAGCAAGGACAAGAGCCAGCGGCCTCTGTGCAAGGCTTCTCAACTAAAGCTTCTGTCCACCTTTCTTTGCTCTTTTCTTGATTTCTTACATATAAATGTACATTTTTGGTTTGCATTAGCTTCTACTGGTTAGACTAACATGTGCCCAAAGCATAAGAAATCATGACTTCAATGTTAATTTCAATATCCTGATCATATGATCCGGTGGCTACAATGTCAGCTCTGGAGCATCCAGGTGGAAGGGGCTGGGAGCAGTTGGAGACTTATCTAGATAAGACATTTGCCTAGCAAACAAATGCCTTAGTTAGGTTATTTGCATTTGCCTGGCTTGGATCCTTGACCAGAAAAAGACATTAACGGAACAATGGGTGATATTTAAATAAGGTTTGTTAATTAATGATATTGTATTAATGTTAACATCCTGATTTTGATAATTGAATTGTGGATATGTAAGCTTTTAGTATTTGAGGAAGGTGAGTGAGGAAAATAGGGCAATTCATTATACTATTCTTATAAATGTTTGCAAGTCTAAAATAATTTCATAGTGAAGAGTTAAAAATAAGAATAAATAAAAATAAGTAAAATAATGCCTGTGGATTTGGAGTGATCGGGGTGGACCTGGGTGAAGGGAATTGGGACAAAGCCCTAACCCCTTCCCTTGGTTATGTCCCTGCTGGGATGCTTGTTGAAAGCAGAGTCCTGGCCGCAGAAGGTTCCAGAAAGTGGCCTGAGAATCTGTATTCGGACAGGCTCTTCCAAAGGATCCTTAAGAAGAGGTGAGTTTAGGAAATAGCATGATCTCATTTGTTCCTCGAATTCCCCTGCCAAGTGAGAAACATCATCCCCGATGTTCAGAGGAGGAAACTGAGCCCGAGGGAGGGTAAGTTGCCTGAAGTTGCAGGTCTGGAAAGTGGTGAAGCTGGGGTTCGCTATGTTTTTCCTTTGAAAAACTTCCTAGTAAAACATTTCTTAGGACCCGCCACTAAACTCGTGTGATATTTATGTGCTTATCTGTTCCAGAAACTCCTGGCAGGCACTTCCTCGTTTACCAACCCTCCATCCTGCCTACCTTGCCAGCATCCAGCAGGATGCCTGACACATAGTAGGGAATGCTCTTTATATCTGGATTGGGCTCTAATAACCATCAGAGCTTTTATCTCATTGGCCGTCTTGTATATGGGTCCCATCTAGAGGACACAAATTCAATAACTATTCTTGCTTGGAAAAATTCTTGGCTTTCTAGCCTTTCCATTTCAAGAAATGTTTCTGTTGGTTTTAATTTAATTTGAGGCACATAACACACATACACAAGCGGAATTAAATAATCTAATTTCAAATATTAATTATAATTTCAGGAAAATAACTTTGATTAAGTGATTTAAAAGGCAGGGACAGGCTTCTCTGTAAAATTATTTCCAATCCCAGAGCCATTTCTGGGCTTTTTCTCTCTCCCAGTATAGAGAATCTTGTAGATTGCTGGGAGGCAGTAAGGTAGTGTATTCTATACATTGTGAAGATGTTTAATACTGTGGTGACCAAGCAGAATCTAATATTCTTGGCCCTTGCACTCCCAAGCACTACTATTTTGCTTCTCCTACTCTTAATAACAGGATTAGGAAAGGAAAGGCAAACCATGTGAGACTCATTTTAAGGAAGTAATGAGATTCAGGACACATTATCCCAAACTATAGCATCTTGGTATTGCAGAAAACAGCAGAAGCAGGAGGATCACTGTATTAGTCTGTTCTCACACTGCTAATAAAGACATACCCAAGACCAGGTAATTTATAAAGAAAAAGAGGTTTAATGGACTCACAGTTACACATGGCTGGGGAGGTCGCACAATCATGGCCGGAGGTGAAAGGAGCAAAGTCACGTCTTACATGATGGCAGGCAAGAGAGCGTGTGCAGGGGAACTGCCCTTTATAAAACCATCAGATCTCATGAGACTCATTTGCTATCACGTGAACACAGGAAAAACCAACCGCCATGATTCAATTACCTCCCACTGGGTCCCTCCCACGACATGTGGGGATTGTGGAAACTACAATTCAAGGTGAAATTTTGGTGAGGTCACAGCCAAACCATATCAGTCACTCTCCCCTTCCCCTTATTTTTCTCCCACGAAGCAGGTCATAAACCCTGATGTTCTCCTGCCCTGCTATAGGTCGTAAGATCCTCATTCCAGAGGGGCCTCCTCTGTACCTGGAAACAAGGAACATCCTTATCTCTGAAGACACAGGACACAGAAGAATCTGAACAAACAGGCCATGCTAAGCCCTCTCCCTTGCCGCAGTTTATTACCAGTAGATGGAATCCTCTTTTTCCACTTATATTTCTCCATGACTTTCTTCTTTTCATCAAACTTAACATAAAAATACACAGGTTTTTCCATTTGTGTGAGCCTTCAGTCACTGATGAAGGCTCCTGTGTCATGTAAAACTTATATTAAATCCATTTACAGGAGCAAGAAGAGAAAGAATTCATTTCAACACTTAAAATTGTGTTTTATAATGAACTACAATTTATTTTTCTGCCAGTGAGCACCAAGTTATCTGTTCTATATTTTGGAATAGGTTCACAGGCATTATTATTACTGTTATTATTGAGACAGAGTCTTGCTCTGCTCCCCAGGCTGGAGTACAGTGGCAGAATCCCAACTCATTGCAACCTCCACCTCCCTGGTTCAAGCAATTCTCATACATAGGCATTATTTTTAAGTCTTATATTCCAAGAAGATTAAAATGATAAAAACATGGGATTCAGAGGCCAGAAGACCTGGGTTTACGTCTAAGCTCCATCAGTTACTGGCCATGGGACTGGGATAAGTCACATAATTCCTTTCATCTCAGTTTCCTCACTGGTACTACAGGGGCTCCAGTCGTCACCCTTAACCTCACTGTTATGGCCAGGTTTAATCAAATGACGTGAGTTAAAAGGACCTGGCACTGGGGATGTGGATATAATGAGAGTCACCCACTGCTAAGTGGTACAACCTGCAGTAAAGCTACCCTCCACATTCCACAGCCCAACTCCTTCTCGGCATCTAAACTCCAAGCACCCAACATTATGCTCTTTTTGTTCCCTGGCTAACTCTGGATGCCCCAGTTCCTTCTGTTCTCAGTAGTCTAGGAGACCCTTCCTAGTGTAGGGTAGGAAACATTTCTTTCCTCACTCATCACTAGGTTTGTGGCTGAGGCCCCTATTAAAAAATAGAAACAGATTAACAAGAGAAAAATCACACAAATGCTTTAATAAGTCTTACATGTCATAGGAGCCTTCAGAAATGAAGATCAAAGAAACAGCAAAACCTGGGTATTTTTATGCTTAGATTTGATGGAGAGTGGACAAGTTGTGGAGAAATATAATTGGACAAAAGGAGTATGGTCTAACAGTAATAAACTGGGGAGAACTTAGAAAGGTCTGTTGGTTCAGATTTTTCTCTGCGTCCCTGTGACTTCAGAGGGAAGGATGTTCCTGTCCTCCAGGTATAGGGAGGGCACCTCTCACATGAGGGTCTTGTGATCTATTTCAGAGGAAGGTTAGAGAATCCTTTTTTGGCACGCTTTAGGGAAGAAAGGCAGGAAAAGGTCAGAGGGACCTCCCTGCTTCTGCTGTTCTCTCTGATTTCAAGGTGCCATGTCTTGGGGGGTTGTGTCTGGAATGCCATCCCTAGTCCTGAGTTCACTCACCCTTAGATTTAAACCATGAGTCCTATGCTAAAGTGTTCATGGTTAATGATAACTCTTAGGGTCATACCTCTCTGGTTATGACGTGACTTATCCAGAGTCATGCAAGAACATGGTAGGAAGGCAGGGGTAGAGCGCTGGACTCTGCATTTTTCAGGCCAGGCTGGGTAGTTGTATCCTCTTTTCCATTCTATCTAGGGCCCCAGAATGTTATCCTGTAGTGCTTGTGTGTGATTTTGGGCGGTTGAACTCTTTGATCCTATTTACAACTTTGAATATGCTTTGGGTTTCAGTTTTAGCTCAGAGACTTCTGGGATTGAAAGTTAGCTACATTTGGGGGCTTTAGTTTATGATTTTTCTTTTTCTTCTCCTATACCACTACAATGCTTTGAAAGGGAGAGCATGTCAGCAGTAGCCTGAACTTCATATCTTTACATTTATTTTGCTCTTAACTATGCTTTGAGGAATTGGAGAAAATGCCAGTTCCTGCACTGCAATGCAACATATTGTGATAGATGCTTCTTCTGAGATCCCATATGCTTCATATTGCCATGGAAAAAGCACTGGCATAGCAAGATTTTTTTTTTTCTTCTATAAATGTCCCCAGAGACTGAATTGGATTTCTGTTGGTTGCTTTTACAGCAACATTGTCTGATGGGGGGTTGGGGGGTGGTGGAAAGAGAGAGAGAGAGAGAGTGAGATGGAAAGAGGGAGAGAGAGGGAGGCATGTTGTACATTAACAAACAGAGTAGGTTTTAAAGCACAGTTGCTTTAAGACAGCAGCTTAGGGGCACAGCCTTAGGGTTCTCCTGGTTCTGATTCTGCTAACTAATATATAAATGGACTTACCTTGGAGTATTGGAAAAGCAGTAAACTTAGAAGAAGGAAGGCACAGTTCCTGACATGGCCACTCATCCTTTCTGAATCTCATGCAAGTATATCAGTTAGGTTTTGCTTATGCAATTTAATAATACAAGTGAATTTTTTTTATTATTATTATTTCTCACATTCTGGGATGGTTCTAATGGAGCTGGATTATTCAAGGTAGCCTCACTCATGTGTCTGGCTGTTGGAGTAATGTCACCTGGAGGACTTTGGCTACCCGACTCTCATCACCCAGCCAGTTAGCCCTAGCTTGTTGTCCATGGTGGTGGTCGTGGAATTGCCCAGCCTTTTTATGCCTCAGCTCATGTCACGTTTGCCAATGTCCTCTGTGGCCAAAGCAGGTCACACATCTAAGCTCACACTCCAGGGGCAGAAAAATAAACTGGTCTTGATGGGACGTTTTGAAAAATCACATTGCAAAGAGGCAGCAAACACAACCTGCTATCACAAGTAAATTATGCTTTCTGAGCCTGAGTGCCCTCAAATTTAAAATAGGTGAACACTATGTAGCTAATAATTCAAATGTATCATATCAAATATGACCTCTTGATCCAGTGTGCCACCCCACTCCATCTGCTCTTCTGCCGTTCTCTCCTATTTTCCTAAGTGGCACCATTGTTTACCTACTAGCTGAAAGCCGACACTTGGGAGTCTTCCCTGAGCCCTCCTTTTTCCTTATCCTGGTATTCCTCACAGCTAACCCATCAGCAAGAAAGATTCACGGATACTAACTCCAAAAAAGATCTTGTACCTGTCCATTTCTCTTCCTGCTTTTATCCTTTCTCCCTCAGCAAGACCGAGCCTTCCTCTTCTTGGAATTTTCCTGCAGATATTCACATGGGCTCCTTTCGTTCTTGGCTCAAGGTCACATTCTGAGTGGGGTGCTCCCTGGCCGGTAAATGTTCACTGTCAACCCCATACAATCGGACATTTCATACCCGCTTTTCTTGTTTATTTTTTCTCCTTTCTACTTAACACCAAGTCACCTATTCTTTAACTATCCCCTCCACCAGAACTTCAACTCGATGAGGGCAGGAGACTATTGGTTTTTTGGCTCACTAGTGAGTCTCCAGTGCCTATTGCAGTACCTAGCACATAATCAGCAATATCAATTTCTTGAATCACAAAAGAGTATTTTAAGGAGATACTTCCCTCGTTGTCTGAATCACAGAATGGCCTGCTTTCATGTGCAAAGGCTCTTAGGCACCTAACTCAGTTCTAAAAGGTCAGAGACATTTGCCAGAGAAGTGGCATCTGAAACCTGAAGGCTGAATAGTCATAAAGAAGGGAACAGGTGAGGAGACACAGCAGGGTACCGAAGTGGACACATAGGTGGCCCACTGGGTATAGGAAGACCCCTGATGCATATTTATTTTTCTAAGAATGAAATAAGCTTTGCTCATTTTTAATATACTCATTAGTACTAGAGTCCTCAGTAGGTACCTGTGTGAGACAGGTAGAGGTCTGTCACTGTCACTAATACTTGGAGAGGTGTCCCCATGGGGAGATACAGGGGTCCACAACAAAAGAGCTTCACAAGACCCTCACTTATTTGTTGTTTTTGCCACATTCTGACTCACTGGGAGTTTCCTGTACTCAGTTGTATTAATATTATAGTCATTTTGATTGCTTTTAACTATATGAAACTTCACAAAATGAACAAGCCCCTTGGAAAAATTCCTGTAAAGGAACTAACTTATACTCAAGACAGTACTATGAAAGCAAGCACAAAAAAACAAAAACAAAAACAAAAAAAACCCAAGGAGGCAGAGGCAGCATTTCACCTCCTCCTCAAAACAGTGGCAATCTATTCCCATCAGGCAAGAAGCGAGGGTGGTGGAGATAAAATTGCAACCACCAAGACTATTTGAAAAATAAATTTTCATCAATTATTGTTAGCGATTTCAAATCGATTATGCTTAAGCTACTAGCAACACAATGACATAAAACATTATGTTGGAGAAAATATAAAATACAGTTCATTGAAAATTTTATCTTATTTTGGCTTCTTTTTAATTGAGGTATCATTTACAGACAATAAATTACACAGATTTTAAATGTTTGGTTCAATCAACACTTTTAAACTTCTATCACCATAGATTCCTTTTGTCATTTTCTTGTATTTTTTATAAATGTAAATATACAATGTATCTTGTGTGTGTGTGTGTGTGTGTGTGTGTGTGTACTTGGCTTTTTTCTTTTTTGCTCTACATAATGTGCGTAAAATTTATCTGTGTTGTTTCTCTCAGTAGTGTGTTCCTTTTTATTGTGAACTCATGTGCCACTGTAGAAATTTATCACAAAATTTACATTCATTCTTTTATTAATGAATATTTGGGTTGTTTCAAGTTTTTAGCAATTAGAAATAAGGCGACTATGGACATTTTTTTCTATAAGTTTTGGTGGACAGTGACTTTATTTCTCTTGTATAAACACCAAGGAGTGGAATTGCTAGATCAATAAGTAAGTGAATTTGTAACTTTATAAGTGGTCACTTTTAACATCGACACCAGGAAAGTTTGAGTGTTTTAGTTGCTTTTCATCTTCTCCTTCATCCTCATCCTGTCATGTTACCAGTTGATTGAACTTTAGCCATTCTTGTGCAGTGGTATCTCATTATAATTTTCATTTTCATTTACGTGTTTCCTAATGTCAGTTGAACATTTTTTCACATACTTATTGGACATTTCTATGTCCTTTTTGGTGGAATGTTTGTTCATGTCTTTTGCCCGTTAATTTTTTTCAATTATTAAGTTTGTATATTCTAAATAGGACTCCTGTATCAAATCTATATTTTATAGACATATAATTCTGCATTCATAAATTTAACCATTCATGGATCAAAAATAGTCAAAAAATGCATCCGTACTGAACATGTACAGACTTTTTCGCTTGTCATTATTGCTGAAATAATACAATATAACAACTATTTACAGAGAATTTACATTGTGTTAAGTATTACAAGTATCTAGAGATGATTTAAAGTATACAAGAGAACGTACACAGATTGTATGCATATATTATACCATTTTATGTCAGGGACTTGACCATCCTCAAATTTTGGCATCGTAAGTGGGTCCTGGAACCAGCCCCCACAAATACCAAAGAATGACTGTGTGCGTGTATATATATATATAATCATATATACATGTATACTCATCCAAGTATTTTTCCCTATGACTTGACTTGTTAAAATAGTATCTTCTGATGAATAGAAGATTTTTATTCGGATGATATATAATTTATTATTTTTTCTTTAATGGTTTGTGACTTCTGTCTTTTTCCAAGAAATCTTTGCTTATCACAAAGTTGTGAAGATTTTCTTCTGTTTTCTATTAGAAGATTTATCTTTCTGGCTTTTATTAATATGTTTGGATCTACAATCTATTTCAAATGAATTTTGTGTATAGCATGAGGTAAGAATCTAGGCTTCTATGGTTATCTATTAGTTCCAGCATCATTTGTTGAATGGCATTCCCTTTCCCTATTGGACTGCTTTGCACTTGCAGTGAAAATGAATTGATCATATAAAGTCTGGGTGCAATGGCTCACGCGTGTAAACCCAGCACTTTGGGAGGCTGAGGTGGGCTGATTGCTTGAGCTCAAGAGTGAGAGAACAGCCTGGACAACATGGAGAAACCCCATCTTTACAAAAAATACAAGAATTAGTTGGGCATGGTGGCATGCACCTGTAGTCTCAGCTGCAGAGGTGGAAGGATCACCTGAACCCATGAGGTCAAGGCTTAGTGAGCCATGATTATGCCACTGAACTCCAGCCTAGGTGCTGGAGTAAGACCCTGTCTCAGAAACAAATGAACAAACAAAAACCAAAAAACAAAAAGAAACAAACAATTGATCATACAAAAGGACTTATTTCTGGACTGCATTTTGTCCTGTTGATTGATTTGTCTATACCTATGCAAATACCACACTCTCTTCATATTTAGCACTACAGTAATCTTAAAGTCACATAGTGTAAATCCTCTAGTTTTATTCTTTTTGAAGATTCATTTGATTATTCCAGGTTCTTTACATTTTCATAAGAATTGTAGACACAGCATACAAATTTCTATTTTAAAATCCTGGTGGGAATATTATTTTGATGGTATTGAATTAAATTGTGGAGAATTGATATCTTGATAATGTTAAGTCTTTTTACCTATAAAGAGAGCATATTTTCTCATATATTTAGGCCTTTTCAAATTTCTCTCTGGAGATTTGTAGCTTTGAGAAGAGAAGTCTTGCCTATCTTTGGTTAAATTTGTTCCTGATTTTTTTAAGTCTTTGTGACACTATTGTAAATGGAATTTTATATATATTTTTGTTTTGTTTTCTAATTGTTGACTGATAGTACATAAAATTGTAATTAATAGTTGGATGTTGTTCTTGATGTATCCTGAGATACTGCTAAACTCTCTTAATAGTTCCCATAGTTTTTTTGAGGGAGAGGGGAGTTGGTGTCTTATGATTTTCTATATTGCTTATACATAGAAAAGTTTGACTTTTTAATTTCAAATCTTCATGCATTTTATTTATTTTTCTTGCCTTATTAAGATGGTTAGGGCCTCCAGTACAATGTTGAACATAAGTGGTGAGAGTGAGTCACCTTGCTTTGCTCCTAATCTTACGGTAAAATAATTTAATATTTCACTACTAAGTATGATGCCAGCTCTAGGTTTTTCATAGTTGCGTTTTATAAGATTGAAGAATTTTCCTTCTGATACTAGTTTTCCAAGAGTTATTATTATGAATGGGAATAGAATGTTATGCATTTATTGAGCTGACCATTGAGTTGAGTTGGTTTTTCTTTATTCTGTAAATATGAGTTTCTTTGATTAATTTTCAGATGTTAAATCCCACTTAGTCATGATGTATTATTCTTTTAGTATATTGCCACATTTAATTTTCTAATATTTTCTAAGTATGTTTGAATCTATTTTATAAGGGATAGTGGTGTATATATTATTTCCTTGTAAAGCCTTTGTCAGGCTTGCTATTAGCATAATGCTGTTATCATAAAATTAGTCGATTACATGTCCCATTCTCTTCTTTTGCTTGAAAGAGTTTCCATAGAATTGTTATTTCTTTAAAGAATAGTAACTTTATTTTGTTTGATAGAATTCACGTGCACCTGGATATTTCTGTGTGAAAAGGTTTTTCATAACTAATTCAATTACTTTAATAAATATGAATCTTTTTGTAGTTTATCTTTTGTCAGTTTTGTTAAGTTGTATTTTTAAGGGATTCATCTATTTCATCTATGTTGCTGTATTTATTGACATTATGCTGTTCAAAATAGTTCCTTATTATCCTTTCCGTGTGTGTAAGATCTTTAGGAATCTCTTCTCCTCTGTAATACATTTTTCTCCATATTATTGATTTGCTCCTTGGGATTTATCAGTTTTATTAACCTTATTAAGGAAATATAGTTTGATTTTTAAATTTTTAAAATTGTTCTCCCTAGCATGTTTGTTTGTCACTTTACTGATTTCCACAATGATCTTTCCATTCTTCTTCTTTCTTAGGGTGTGCTTTGGTCCTCTTTTTCTAGCTTTTTTTTTTTTTTTTTTTTTTTTTTTTTTTGAGACGGAGTCTCGCTTTGTCGCCCAGGCTGGAGTGCAGTGGCGCGATCTCGGCTCACTGCAAGCTCCGCCTCCCGGGTTCACGCCATTCTCCTGCCTCAGCCTCCGAGTAGCTGGGACTACAGGCGCACACCACCTCGTCCGGCTAAATTTTTGTAATTTTTTTTTTTTTTTTTTTTTTTAGTAGAGACGGGGTTTCACCGTGTTAGCCAAGATGGTCTCGATCTCCTGACCTCGTGATCCGCCCGCCTCGGCCTCCCAAAGTGCTGGGATTACAGGCGTGAGCCACCGTGCCCGGCTTTTCTAGCTTTTTAAGTTTAAAAATTAGATAATTGGCTGGGCGCGATGGCTCACGCCTGTAATCCCAACACTTTGGGAGGCCGAGGCGGGCGGATCACGAAGTCAGGAGATCGAAACCATCCTGGCTAACACGGTGAAACCCCGCCTCTACTAAAAATACAAAAAATTAGCCAGATGTGGTAGCAGGCGCCTGTAGTCCCAGCTACTCGGGAGGCTGAGGCAGGAGAATGGCGTGAACCCGGGAGGCGGAGCTTGCAGTGAGCCGAGATCGCGGCACTGCACTCCAGCCTGGGCGACAGAGCGAAACTCCGTCTCAAAAAAATAAAAATAAAAATAAAAATGAGATAATTGATTTTAAATTTTCTTCTTCTACAAGAATATCAGATATAATTTCATCACAAACTGCCTCCTATAATTTTTGATATGTTATATCCTAACCTCATTCAGTTTAAAATAGTTTCTTATTTCAGTTTTGATTTATTTTTGACTCATGGATCATTTAGAAATACATTGTTTAATTTCCAAATATAAGGCATTTTTTCTCATTGTCTTATTGGTATTAGTTTCTAATTAAATATCATTGTAGTCAAAGAACATACTGTGTAGATATCAGTGCTTTGAAATATACTTAGCTTGTTTTATGGTGATTAAAAAAATTTTTGTCTAGCTTTTATAATTTTTTTTTTTTTTTTTTTTTTTGAGATGGAGTCTCACTCTGTTGCCTAGGCTGGAGTACAGTGGCACTATCTTGGCTCCCTGCAACCTCCGCCTCCTGGGTTCAAGCGATTCTCTCTGCCTGGGACTCCCAAGTAGCTGGGATTACAGGCACGCATCACCTCACTGGGCTAATTTTTGTATTTTTATTAGAGACACGGTTTCACCATGTTGGCCAGGTTGGTCCCGAACTCCTGACCTCAGGTGATCCACCTGCCTCGGCCTCCCAATATAATTGTTATCCGAAGGAATGCTATTCCCATCAAATTTCTCCAGCTGTGTTAGTTGCCTATTGTTCTATAATAATACCACAATTTGGCCAATTAAAACAACACACATTTATTATCTCCTATTCGGCCATCTTGGAAGAGACCCTACACATTTATTATCTCAAAGTTTCTACGCATCAGGAGTTTGGGCATGTCTTAGTTGGGTCCCACAAAGCTGTAATTGAGGTGTTGACTGGTTCATATCTTCTAATGGAGCTCAGGATCCTCTTCCAAGCTTAGGTAACTGTTGGCAGAATTCAGTTACCTGAGTTTGTAGGACTGCAGTTTCCATTTTCTAGAGGCCACAGGCAGTTTGCTGCCATGTAGGATTCTCCAATAGGCAGTTCTCAACGTGGCAGTTTGCTTCTCTAAGGCCAATAAGAGTCTCTCTCATGCATACTAGGAAAGAGAGAGGAGAGAGAGAAGAGTGAGAGAGACCATTGAGAGATATATGTGTATGCATGTATGCAAACATATGTATGTCCGTTTATAAACACATACACACACAGTAATCTAATCTCAGTAGGGGTATCCCATCACCTTTGCCGTATCTATTAACTAGTAAAAAGTCACAGACTTCACTCGTATTCAAGGCAAGAGGATTAGACAAGGGTGTAGCTCACTGTTTGTGAACGTAGAAACCTGCCTTCAGAAAGAACCCCATGAACTCATCTACGCACAAATACCCTGACTCCTTAGCCACTAGCATCATCTCTGGGCACCCAAAGGAAGGAGACAATATGGAGAGTAACACCGTGGGACAGAGATTGTTTGGTTCATGATAGAATTCTGCCTATCACACCACCTTTACTAGAAGGCAGAATTCTGCTTTCCTTTTAAAAGATGTTTTTGCTAGATACAGAATTCTGTTGGCAGATTTTTTTTAACACGTAAAAGATACCATTTCATTGTCTTTAAAGCTCACATATTTCTGGTGAGAAGTTAGTTGTGATTCAATTTGTGGTAATATGTTTTCAATGGATGTTTTTTTTTTCCTCTGGCTGCTTTTAAGTTTCATTCTTAATCTCTGGTTTTCAACCAAATAGCTGACTATGATGTTGCGGCATGGTTTTCTTTGTATTTATCCTGCTTTGAGTTCACTCAGTTTTTAGATCTGGAGATTGAAGTATGTTAACTTTTGAAATTAAACTTTTTATTTTGAGATAATTGTAGATTGACAATGCAGTTTTAAGAAATACCACAGAGAGATCCTGTGTACCCTTTATGCATTTCCCTGAAATGGTAAACTACAATCTAAAACTATAGCTTAAAACTATAGTACAATGTTACAACTAGGACCTTGACATTGATAAAGTCAAGCTACATATTGTTTCATTACCAAAAAGATTTTTCATGTTTCACTTTTATAACCATATTCATTTCCCTCCCACCCTATCCTCTCCTTAATTCCTGATAACCTCTAGTCTGTCCTCCATTTGTGTAATTTCATCATTTCAAGGATATTGCATACATGGAATCATAAAGTATGTAACAGTTGGGGACTCGCTTTTTTCACCCATCATAATTCTTTGTCTATTTGTAGTTTGTGCCTTTTTATTGCTGAGTAATATTTCTTCATCATATGAATGCATCACTCCGTTTAACCATTCACCAATTGAAGGTATCTGGGTTTTTTCCAGTTTGGGAGTATTACAAATAAAGCTCCTATAAACATTCATGAGCAAGTTTCTGTGTGAATGAAAGTGTCATTTCTCTGGGGAAAATGCTCAGGAATAAATGGCTGCGTATGGTAGCTGCATATTTTGTTTTTTAACAATTTTCATGAGTAATTACATACTTTTCCATATGCACCAGGAATATGTCAATGATCCTGTTTCTCTGCATCCTCACCAGCATTTGATGTTGTTGTTATTTTTTTATTTTAATTTGATGTATCTCACTGTGACTTTAATTTGTATTGCCCTAATGGCTAATGATGTTGAGCATATTTTCATGTGCTTATTTGCAATTCGTATATCTTCTTCAGTGAAGTATCTCTTCATGTATTTCATCCACATTCTAATTGGATTGTATGCTTTTTTACTGTTGAGTTTTGAGTTTCTTACGTATTCTATACTCTAGAATATGTGGCTTGCAAATATATTCTCCCATCATTAGTTGACATTTTCATTCTCTAATCAGAGTTTTTCATGGAGCAAAAGTTTTAAATTTTGATGAAGTCAAATTCACCAATTTTTTCTTTTATGGATGTGTTTTTGGTGTCATGTCTAAAAACTCTTTCCTACTCCTAGATCCCAAAGATTTTCTCCTACGCTTTTTTTCTGAGTTGGATGGTTTCAAGTTTAATTTCATATTCAATTTTAGTTAATTCTTGTATAAGAAATGAGTCTTAAGTTGAAGTTAATTTTTATAGCAATGCATGTTCAATTGTGCCACCACCATTTGTTGAAAAAGCCATCTTTTCTCGATTGATTTGCTTTTGTACCTTTGTCAAAAGTGAGTTGAACATGTTTGTGTAAGTCTGTTTCTGGATTTTCCAGTCTGTTCCATTGATATATGTGTCTATCCTTATGCCATTATTACATAGCCTTGATTACTGTAGCTATCTACTAAGTCTTGAAATCTGGTAGACTGATTCCTCCCATTTTATTCTTTTTTCAAAATTGCCTTAGCTATTCTATTTGTTTTTCCGTATTTTTTTATTTTTATTTTTATTTTTTAGACGGAGTCTCACTCTGTCACCCAGGCTGGAGTGCAGTGGCCGGATCTCAGCTCACTGCAAGCTCCGCCTCCCGGGTTCACGCCATTCTCCTGCCTCAGCCTCCCAAGTAGCTGGGACTACAGGCGCCCGCCACCTCGCCGGGCTAGTTTTTTGTATTTTTTTAGTAGAGACGGGGTTTCACTGTGTTAGCCAGGATGGTCTCGATCTCCCGACCTCGTGATCCGCCCGTCTCGGCCTCCCAAAGTGCTGGGATTACAGGCTTGAGCCACTGCGCCCGGCCTAAATTTTAGAATATTCTTGCCTAAAATTTAATTTTTAATCTGTATCTACAAATATCCTGCTGGAGTTTTTATAGGAATTGTCTTAAATCTTCATATCAGTTTGTGATGAGTTGACATTGACATTTTTATTATGTTGAGTCTTCAATTCATGAACATAGTCTCTTTATTTAGTTGTTTGATTTCTTTCATCAGCATTGTGTAATTTTGATCATACAAGTCTCACCCATGCTTTGTTTGATTTAGACCCAAGAATTTCCTCTATTCTATTATAAATGACATTGCATTTTTAAATTTTGTTGTTCACGTGTTCATTGACAGTACATGGATGTATAATTGGTTTTCGTATGTTTATCTTTGATCTCGTGACCTGGTTGACCTCACTTATTAGTTCTAGGATTTTAAAAAATAGATGTTTTGGGATTTTCTGTGTAGGAAATCATGTCATTTGCAAACATGAAAATTTATATTTCTTCCTTTCTAATTTGTATGCCTTTTATGTCATTTTTTTCTTATGCCATTGACTAGTACTTCTAACTTATGCTGAATAAGAATAGTAAGAATATCCTTGACTTGTTCCTGATCTTACCAGGAAAGCATTCAGTCTTTCACATTAATATAATGTTGGATTTTTAAAAATGCTTTTTATTGAGTTGAGGAAGTTCCTCTCTATTTCCATTTCTCTTAAAGTGTTGTCATGAATGGGTATTGAACTTTGTCTAACACTGCACTAATAAATAGGATTATGTGACTTTTCTTCTTAAATTATTAATTTGGTGCATTACATTATTAATTTCCAAATATTGAGCCATCCTTGTATTACTGAAGCACACCCCTACTTGATGATAGTGTAAAATTCTTAATGTATATTGCTGAATTCTATGTGCTAATATTTTGTTAAGAATTTTTGTGTCTGTCTTAGTGAGGAATGTAGTTTTTATTTCTTAGTGAGTCTGTAGTTTTCATTTTTGTAATCTCTCTGTCTGATTCTGGTAATGTTAACTTTATAAAATAAAATGAGTAATATTTCTTCCTTTTCTATATCTGAAAGAGATGGTGTAGAATTGATATTAATTCTTCCTTAAAGATCTGAAGAATTCATCTAGGCCTGAAGATTTTTTTTTTTTTTGTAATTTTTAAATTAGAAATTCAACTTTTAATATGGTTATAGGAATATTCAAATTATCTATTTAATATTGGGTAAGTTGTGATAGTTTGTGTTTTTCAAGGAATCAGTTCATTTTAACTAAGTCGTCAAATGTTCTCTTGGTCTATTTTATGTCGTTATAACAGAATACCTGAGACAGGGTAAGATAGATAGATAGATAGATAGATAGATAGATAGATAGATAGATAGATAGATAGATAGATAGATAGATAGATAGGTTTATTTGGGTCACAATTCCAGAGGCTGGAAAGTCTAAGAAACATGACACTAGCATCTGCTCAGCTTCTGATGAGGGCCTTGTGCTGTATCATAACATGGCAGAGATGTGGATGGGGAAGCAGGTGTGCCAGAGGGGCAGAGCATGAGAGGCTACCTGGCGTTATAACCACTCACACTCTTGGGAACTGATTCATTCCCTGTAAGAACTAACCCAGGCACATAAGAAAGACATTAATCTACCTTAACAACCTAAACTCCTCTTAAAGTCACTACCTCCCAACACCATTATGCTGGCAATTCCACTGCAACATGGGTTTTGCTGGTGACACTCAAACCAGAGCAAATGTATATGTATACGATTGTTTGTAATTTTTCATTATGATCCTTTTGATGCTTACAGAGTCTGCAGTACCTCCTGTTTCATTCTTGATTTTGGTCATTTATGTCTTTTCTCTTTTCTTTGTCAATCTTGCTGCAGTTTTGCTTATTCTAGTGGTCTTTTCAGAGAATTATTTCTTTAATTTATTCTTTATTGTTTCTATTGTGAATTTTAATGGTTTCTGCTCTTATCATTATTATTTCCTTCTTTCTACTTAGTTTGGGTTTATTTTGCTCTTCTACGTTTTTTTTTAAAATGGGAGTTTAGAGCATTGATTTAGGACTTTTTGTCTTTTCTAGTATCTACATTTAGTGCTATAAGTTTCCCTTTCAGTGTTGCTTCAGCTGCATCCCACAGATTTTGATGTGTTGTATTTTCATTTTCACTAACTTTATATATATTTTTTTATTCTACTGAGACTTTCTCTTTGATTCATGGATTATTGAGAAATGTGTTGTAAGTTTTTCAAGTGCTTGTAGTTTTTTTCTCTTTTCTTTCTAGTTATTGACTTCTAAACTGATTCTATTATGGTTAGAGGACACATGCTATATGATTTCACATATTTTAAGTTTGTTGAGGTTTGTTTTATGACCCAAGATGTGATCTATCTTGGTATATGTTCTCTGAGAACTTGAATAAAATGAGTATTCTGCTATTGTTGGGGGGAGTGTTTCATAGATGTTGATTAGATTGTCTTGTTTGATAGTGTTGTTGAATTCTTCTATAGCTTTACTGACTTTCTGTCTATGTTGTTCTATCAATTGTTGAGAGCTTCGTGTTGAAGTCTCCAACTATAAATGTGTATTCATTGATTTCAAAACTAGTCTCTTTTGACTTTCTGTGTCATGGCTACTCATGTGACTTATCGGTTTCATTTTTCATTTCTAGTTTAGTACATTGCAATTTCTGCCTCCCGGGTTCAAGTGATTCCCCTGCCTTCGCCTCCTGAGTAGCTGGGACTACAGGCGTGCACCACCATGCCTGGCTAATTTTTTGTATTTTTAGTAGAGACAGGTTTTCACCATGTTGGCCAGGATGGTCTTGATCTCCTGACCTTGTGATCCACCCACCTTGGCCTCCCAAAGTGCTGGGATTACAAGGGTGTGCCACCATGCCTGGCTGTTTAGTACATGTTTTATCATAAAACAATATACTAACATAGTAGCATATACATAGATATACATTGAGAATGCATGTTCAGTAAGGATGTATGACCAAGAGCTTGGAGAAAACACCTGAACTAGAAAAGTAGCAGACAAACCTTTTCTTTAGGTTTGTACTGCTGTAGGTCGTATAAGTCTTTACATATAACATTATAAAAGTTATAGATTTCAGAGCAAAGCACTTAATACTTACTGCCATTCCATTTATTCTAGCAGAATACTGAGTGTTTAGCTTCTTTGCTTTTTATGGCCTTTCTCCTTGATGTAAGGTCAAGGAGGAAAGTATATCTTTTTTTTTTTTTACCCTGTCTGCCCAACACCTATCCCAAAGCACCCAGCCAGTGCTCAATACAGATTTTTAAATGAATAAATAGAAGAATTAATAAAACTTGCTTTTAGTTCCTAACCTAGGATCCATCCACCCTGCCCCAAGTTCTCTCCCCAAGTACGGAGAGTTCTGTAGCTTTTGTCAGATTCTAAGAAACAATTCATGGAGCTCAAAATATTAAAACCCATGGATTGCAGGGCAGGTTGTGAGAGCAGATTAAAAAAAGAGACATAAAGGAAAATGCTGATAAATTATTCTATATCTTGATAGGGATGGTAGTTAATGGGTACATACATTTGTAAACCTATCAAACCACATTTAAAATCTGTACATTTTATTAATTTAAAATTCTATTTAATAATATTAATGGAAAATTCCATTGAGCTTGTTTCATTATATTTTTTTCACACTAAAATAAAGAAAAGGGCTCTCGACAAATTATCCATTAATATTAAACCCTGATTCTGCTCCCGCCTGCAGGGTAAAGCATTTAGAGTCAGTCTGAGCTCTGGATTCTTTTCAGAAACCTTTATTATTCTTTCCTTACACTATCCTCCCAAATGCTGTTTACTTTTTTTTTCCTGTGCACATGAAAGAGAAGCCAGCTTAGAACTTTTAAAATCTTCATGAACACAAGGAAAATGAAGCAGTTTCTGCTGTAAAAATTATAACTGATGACAGAAAGCAATAAAAGACTAAAACTGTTTGGGGGAAATCTGGTGTTTTATTTTTTGTTTTTTTTGTGTGTGTGTGTACAATGCTTAGTATAATTTTATTTCCTTTATAAAAACCACAAATTGGTGATTATAAGGTATGCTGAAATCTTAACAAGGTAATTCCAACTTCCCCTGTTTGTATTTATTTATTTATTTATTTAGTATTATTATACTTTAAGTTCTAGGGTACATATGCATAACGTGCAGGTTTGTTACATATGTATACTTGTGCCATGTTGCTGTGCTGCACCCATCAACTCGTCAGCACCCATCAACTCGTCATTTACATCAGGTATAACTCCCAATGCCATCCCTCCCCCCGAAATCTGGTTTTTGACATCAATCAAGAGTAACCTGTAAAAGGAGGACGTAAAGGAACTAATAGAAATTGCTGTTCCTGTATAAACAAGACTCTTCTTGTGTGATTTTACATCAATGAGACCTGACCTGGTGAGGTACATTTTAAATGCATCTGGAAACCAGAGAGAGCAAATGCACAATGCTGTATCTGCTGGAACTTGAGAAAGTAAAAAGATCACATAATGTGGGAAAGTGTTCTCATAACAGAAATGATAGTGACACCTCTGTTTTCTGAGTTAGGTCTGGCAATTTTGACGGCCTGTATTCATTCATCTTATAAATGTTTGTAAAAATCCCATTTGTATAAGCGATAGCGCCAGGTCTGGGGTCCACCAATGGACATGGACTGGCACCTGCCATTGAGGAACTTCTATTTTAGTAAGGGACAGGCACCTAAAACAGAATAGCAGGACATGGTGAGTGTTGTGATGGTGGCACGTGCTATGTGTATGGGAGGATGGAGGTGGAGGGCCACATGTTGCTGAAGAAGTCATGTCTTCCTTTATTCTGGAGGTAATATTGAAGTGAGGTTTTCAGATCTGATTTGATTGACATCTTGTTGGTTACTGCTCTGTTCCAGGCTTTTGTATACACATTCTCTTGGTCAATCATATAACTTAATACCTCGGGATGTAGGTAACATTCTCCTCATTCTCCTGAAAGAGAAACCTGATGTTTGAGAAATTAAGTAAAACATTTTGTTCAAGTAACATAGGCAGTGAGTGGCAGAGCAGGATTCGAATGCAGGGTTTTGATGGCAAGTACAGCCTTTGTCTCTTTTTTCCTCCCTCCTTTATTCTTTGCTTCTTACCTGTTTTTTCCTTCTGGTGTCCTCTCTGCCATTTGGTACTGGATATTAGAAAATTAAAAGAAAAATAGGTGTTTGGATCTGGAAAAGCTGGCAAAGAGCATCTCAGTTCCCATCTACCACCACCCCTGGCTCCGAAAAAAGCCGATATGGACCAAAGGCCCAGAGGTGTAATTGTATGTTCAGACAATAGTCCAGGGATGGCAGGAAGTTTTCAAGTTCGTATCCCATTTTTCACATTTCCCCGTTGTCTACTGGAATGTCCTTCCACTCCAGCTCTGTGCATAGCAATCACTGTGTTGAGGTTCCAGCTCCAATAACACATTTTCACACTGAATGATTACTTACTTTTTTCGAGTTTGAGGTCTCAGTGTGATATTTCAATAATTTTGAAGGAGGAAAATAGAGCTGCCCTCTAAGATATAAAATTTACCACTTATAAAAATCATAACAGAGATGTTCAAGGTCTTAAGGAAAAAGGATGATGTCTAAGTCATTACACGTCTATGGCTTCATTGACTGGACAGGCGAATGCGAAGACCCACGGTACAGCATGGAGGAATCCCAAGGAAAATACAACAGTGCTCTTCTCAAAACAGTTCAAGAAAGCCCACATTTGTATCTTCAGGTCTCAGTGGGAAAATGATTCTTATTGTAAAATGTCTGCATTGGAATAAATCAGTTAAATACTCAGCTAGTTTGACAAACTCATTTTGTTCTGATTCATCCTCACTCAGCACCTTCTAATTAGGTTATGGATCCTTGATCAAGTTGGGCTGGAGCAAGGGAAAGCCTTGATCATGACAAAGAAGTCGCTGTGGCCCAATGGACAACATTTTTCTGTGTGAATTAACGTATCAGTGTCTGTGTTGGAGAAGAATCTTGGGGGAAAAAGATCTACAGATCTGAGACCTTAAACAACACTATGTGATGATTATTCCTGCTTATGGGCAGCAAATGGGATTAGCAGACTGTGATATTGCCAAAAGAAAGCTGACATTCTTCTTTCCAGAAGGGAGACCACATCAAAGATGGAGAAAAAAGGTAACCCTAGCAAAAAGTTTTGCCCAAACCCTCTTTGTTTACAGTCTCTGCTGGCTTGATTTCTATGCTTCTATTATAGCAATGCAAGAAACTTGTCCTTCTGTGTCCTGTAGAACGTGGCAGAGGAGACTTATGGCTGAACATCAGCACAGGCCCATCATTAGTTTCTCCTTTAAAAGAGGTCAATATAAAGACTCAAAAACATGGAGAAAAACTGCTCACCTTGCCTGCAGCGACTTGGCTACAATGCATGGGTAACTCCTTTTCTTATGTGTCCTCAAATCATTAAGTGGTTAGCTCTCAGCTCAGAATGCAGCATCATTTTGGACACTTAAACATTCTCATTGAAAGTCTGTGATGATTGGTGGGCAAAAGTCTAACGGATAATGCCTAGCATAGAGTAATTGTCCATTAAATGTTTGTTGGATGACAGCTCCTGTACCTTGATTGTTTCCTCCCTGAAATCCTACCACACTTGTAAGTGTCACAAATGTAATAGTGTATTCAGATTAACCGTTTTTATCTTGCTTATTCTTACCTACTAGACTATACATTCATTAAGTCCACAGATTATATGTCCTTGTATCTTTGCTGCTGGTATACTGCCTGGTGCCCATCAGGTATTCCAGTGATCTTGTTTCTGCAGTTAGGTTATTAAGAGGTTCACGAGCAGCATCTATAATAAGTCTTTTATGTACCTCTCAATATTTAAAACAGAGTTGTTCCATGCAGTTGGCACACAATAAATGTTACTAACAATGACAGTGATGGATTGAGAAGAAAAAAATTCACCTTTCTTGAGATTCTGAGCCTGTATCTATCTTGGCTAAAGTAATTATGCAGATAATTAAGGCTAAAAGAAACTTGCTGTTTTCATTTGCACGGAACTGCCAGGAGTCTAGGTCTGTGGTGATCAAAGTCTCTAGGTGATGGTTTAACTCCTTGTCTCCCCAACCGTTACAGACAAACCCAGAGCACTGAGCCGTCCCGGAGAACCAAAAAGAGATAGAGTTAAAATAACAGTCAAGCGTCGGATTTAAGAGAGAGAGACAAAGAGAATAGAGATATCACTTTTATCTTTAGAAAAATGATCACCTCACTTGCTGCATTTTGGTACATGGTCGGTAGATGCCTATGAAGATAACGATCAAAATGCTGAATGAAATTGCTGAGCGAGGTCAAGAGTGGACTGTGGGAGACAGGTATTTGGTATTTGCTATTAAGATAAAGGATGGCTCTTACTCCCACCTTCCCCCCACTTTCCCCATTTATCGCCAACTATGAAGTCTTTTCTAATTGTCCTTTTAGGGAAACCCTGTCTACTAGGCACTCGGAGAAAAATTGAAGCCTGGGAGGGAAGCAATAATGCTAGTGTTCCCAGGCACACAGAGAAGAAGGGACCACTTCCGGTTCATGCAAGTGTGAGGAACAGAAAATGAGAGATGAGCTGGGTGAGGATCCCTGGGATCCAGGGGCTGTTGGTCAGTAAAAACGGGCTGCTTTTGCAAAGACCTCCTCTCTGGATGTGGGGTCGTTTCTCCCACACAACCACCAAACAAGACAAGCATTCGCTTAACACTTTTTTCTTTCCTTTCTTTTTCTTTTTGGTTATTAACTAAGGCATTTATTAAATATTTTTACAACAGGCCTACACATGTATGGTTTCAGTGCATATGTGGTATACGTGTAAACACTGTTGCATTAAATTTAAAATTACAATGAACTTTGTCAAGAGTGCAAGAAGAAATGTCAAATAACTGCTATGAAAAATAAGGTTATATAGTTCTTCCTTAATGCCATAGATCTGAATATTGGTTCTTTTATATGTTTAAAATAAGAATTACTACAACAACAAAAAAACCCACAGAAGTATCTCATCCATTACTGTTAAATGCTGGTGAACATCATACAGGTTATAATTTTAATATTTTTTTCTTTTCCAATGTATTAAATAATTATTCTTGTGCAATACCTACATGCATTTAAAGCGTGCAATTCAAAGAGGAGGTCGTGGGAATCCCAAGTTGAAGCCAGTGGGTCAGAAGTTCCTGAGGCCTAGACTTGCAACTAGTGTTTAGGGGGTGTAGTCTTGGGGACTGAGCTCTCGGCCTGTGGTATCTGACACTGTCTCCAAGTAGATAGTGTCAGAATTGAATTGGGGGATACTCAGCTGGTGTCCACTGCTGGTTGGTGGAGAAAAACCTCCACACATTGGGCTATGGGAGTCTTCTATGTTGATTGCTGTGGTATGAGAGCAGAGGAAAAACCTGGTTTGAGAGTTTTTCCAAAACTTAATTTTTTTTTTTTTTTTTTTTTTTTTGAGACAGGGTCTCACTCTGTCACCTGGGTTGGAGTGCAGTGGCACAATCTTGGCTCACTGCAACCTCCACCTCCTGATCAAGCAATTCTCCTGCTTCAGTCTCCGTCTCCCAAGTAGCTAGGATTACAGGCGCATGCCACCATGCTTGGCTAAGTTTTGTGTTTTTAGTAGAGATGGGGTTTTGCCATGTTGGCCAGGCTGGTCTCGAACTCCTGACCTCAGGTGATCTGCCCACCTTGGCCTCCCAAAGTGCTGGGATTACAGGCATAAGTCACCATGCCCCAAAACTTAAATATTTAAGGTGCTGGATATCCTAATTACTTTGAGTTGATTATTAAAATGTATCGGATTACCCTATATATACCAGAAATATGTATATCTTATATGTAAATAAAATAAATGAAAATAATTATGCTAAATCTAAAAAAGTGTGTGCAATTCATGAGTTTTGATAGTGGCATACACCCACAAAAGTGCCGCCACACTCAGGATTCAGAACATGTTTATCATTCCTCAAGAATGCTCAAGTCCCTTTTCAGTTCATTCTGCCCCACTCTCTCCCTCTCCTGGGCCTCAGGCAAACACTGAACTGCTTTTTGTCACCATGGATTGGTTTACATTTATATAAAAGGAATTATACATGTGTCTGGCTTCTTTCATACAGTGTGATGCGTTTGCGTTTCATTCATATTGTTGGGTGTCAGTGGTACACACTTTTTAAAATCACTGAGCCATATTCCATGGCGTGGGTTACACTAGCGCTGGCTTGACTGTTCACCTGCTAGTGGACACTTTTGTTTCTCCCAGTTTTTGGCTGTTGTGAATGAAACTGCTTTGACTACGTATATACAAGTCGTTGTGTGGATGTGTGCTTTCATAATACTTAGGCTGACTCATGTCCTTTTGAAGAGGTGGGAAAACGAATGGCTCGGAGATAATGGAACTAGGCCAAGGTTGCAAATAACTGACAGGGCAAGGCCTTGAACTCCATTCAATTCAACTTCAAACTCGGTTTCTGAAACTGAGCACGGTCTGGTGTTACTGGTTGAGAGTGCAGGCTCTTTAGAAGCCAAGAGAGGCTCTAAATCCCTGTCGGCGTGTTGCTGTGTTAGCCTCCCAATTTTATTTATTTCTCAATACACTTGTTGAGCTGTACTAAGTGCTCGGCTCTGGGCCACACGCTGGTGTTAGCTACAGAAACGACTAAGACACGTCCCTGGCCCAGCTGAGGCACGGTGTGATTCTCCAGCAGGGTCAGTAGCAGGGAATGCACATATTCTAAGTGCTGTGAATGAACAAAGCTCAGGTTCAGGCTGAAAAAACATGGACGGAACTGAAGCTGCTTAGTGTTGTTCAAAAACGGACACAGGAAGTGGGCCTCCATTTTCAGGGACTGGAAAGGAAGCTTGAATGACACAAGGCAAGGACGGGCTGAAGACTGGGGAGAGCTGTGACCTCTTGCTCCTGTGAGGCAGGGAACAATTCCTCAGCTCCTGCTGATTTGGGCCAGGCTTGTGGACATCAGTTGACATAATACTAAAGATGGCATTCACTGGTCAAGCACTGTTGTATTTATTTTCTATATTATTGCCCCCATTTTACTGAGGAAAGAATTAAGGCATGAAGAGTAACTTCTCTTTCCTCTCTTTCCTAAAGAGAAGTAGCAATGTGCACTTTTCAATCAAAATATTCAAATTATTAGGTTGATTAAAACTAGTCTCTGAGTTGGATGCTGCACACCCTGCAGTTTGAGATCTTTGCACTGCATACTGTACAGACTCATTTGCTGAATGAAGGAAATTGGACTCTATCCTGGGGCAAGGGAAAGAAACGATAGGGTTTAAGCCGAGGCAGCATTGCCAGCTTCAATTTTGGAAAGATCATTCTGACTTTTAAAGGCGAGAGGCTATGACAACACATTCAGGACTAGTGGGAGGCAAGTCAAGTGCCCAGCAAGCAACACTGGAGGAGGCGCCCACTCGCAGGGCTGTTATGCAAGTGCTCCAAACAAAAGATTTAAACCAGCTAAATAAAAATGACAGCAGATTATAAGATGTCAGGCTGGACAGGACCGGAAATAATATCAGAAATAGGGGTATTCCTGGCCTTAGGTCACATGAATTCAGCCTGGGGGTGGGAATAAATTTATCTGCATTTGACTTCTGGATCCTTCACTTACCATCCCAGTGACCTGGTGCAGATCTCCTGAACTCTGAGCCGCTGGTCTCTTCTTCTATCTGCAAAGGCAAAAATTTGCTCTAAAGTTAGTGTGGGCATCAAAGGAAAATAAATCTTGTCATCTTGGGGAAGAGGGTGTTTACAGTAACCACATGTGGTGGTGGGTGGAGGGGCAGCTCTTTTTAGGACCGTAGGTCTGCAGGTTCCAAATCCATGAGAGGCCTAGACTGGGTCAAGACAACAGTGTTCCTGGCCCTGGTCCTTGCTGGGCTGTGTGGCCCTTAGTAAGTCACATTACCTCTCTGGCTTTATTTCCTTCTGAAAATGATGGTTGGCTTAGATTTCTAAGGTTCTTTCGATCTCTGAAAGAAAAATATATATCTACGATTATGTAAGCACAGAGAAAAGAATGAAAAAGACTAGAAACCTCCCAGTCTGAGATTATACCCGGATTTATCACACTGTGTGGTAAAGAGGATTTTCTTCTTGTCTATTCTTGATATTTCCTATCTTTTCGAATTTTGAATGTGCTGCATTGTAAGAAACTGGCCTGAAATCAAGGGCTTGGTGGTGTGATGTTAAGAGTCCAGGTGAACCCTTCTCTGAAGACCTCCCCAAAAGATGCCACCACCTCCTGTTTGCTGTTCATCATTTTGTGGGAACAGATTCTTCCTTGGAGGCACTTCTTAAAATGCAAACATCCAGCGGGAATGTTCTCCAAGGGCAGCTTTTGCTATTTTTAAGCCTCCACCCTTGACACTCCAGCTGCCTCTGGGTCCCCGCTTCTTTCCCGGGTTTCCATGCATGGCAGGCGGCAGTTTGGCTCCTCTGAGAAGCGCTGGCTGGGCTTCTAGATTCAGCAAGAGCCCAGGCTTCTTTCTGCATTTCCAGAAATGGAGGGAGTGATTCAGATCAGATCCCCAAGATTAAGAGGTTTTTATCTTTCTTCTGAGAGTTAAAGCTGAAGCCAAACGTTATGTAACAAAGCAGATATGTGTCTACAAAAACAAGAGCGGTTATAACAGTGCTTATGTAGCCGCGAGGACAAAGGCATTAACAGCTGGCACTAGAAGTTGTCTTGAGGGGGACTTGATTTCTCCAGGAAATTCCTTTGATTAGCCTCTTGGGGGTGAAACCCTGAGGGCATGACTGGAGCGTGGGGGTGGGAGGTTTGGGGAAGAGAATGAAAGTGTTAAAATGGAATGAGAAAGGGAGATGGTAAATAGGAGAAAGAAGATGAATATGTTGGGATGTCAGGGCCAAGCTGAGGTACACTTTGAACAATTAACAGTGGTGATTGTCCCAGCTAGCATTTCCTGGGGACTTACAATGTGCTATATGATGCTTCAGGCTTCTGGTAGACTGTCTCGTATCACTGTCCTATGTTTAAGGGTAATGTTTATCCCTGTTGTACAGATGTAGAAACTTGGCAGAGGGGTCAAGCAACATGCCCAAGATTACAAAGCTAGCAAGAGGAACAGGTTTTGTAAAAGGTCCAGTACCAGCTTGCACTGTGTGTGTGTTATAATACCCTCTGTCTTCCCAAGAGTTCAGTAAATGGATTCTGCTCCCAGGGAGGGCTGTTCAAGGATCTACTAGATCTAGAAGGACTTACAAATCTTAGGTCAACAGCGCTGGCTAGCCTTGAAGATGATATGTGGAAACCTGGGGCTACATGACGCAGGCTCAAATTGTTGAAGTCAAGACTAGGACTAGACTTCAAATTTTCTTACTCTTGGTCCCCAGAGCTCTTGCTGTTTGGTAAAGCTGTAAATTTAGGTACACTTTGTGGACACCTCCCAGAGTTATAAAAGCAAACTCCTTAGCTAAGCATGTAACGACCTTCATACTGTGTCCTAGGATGGCCTCTCAGCCCTGCTAATACCTACTCCACTGCACTTTATTCTGGCTGGAAGCAGTGTGGGCAGCAAGCTGGACTGAGTGGGAGGAGGTGAGGTAAAAATTCAGCAAAACGAACAGTGCTTTTGTTCTAATGGCAACAAAGAGAAGGAAACACATACGTGCAATACAGCAGGTGGTAGAAATACTAATAAGAAAAGTAAGGAAGCCATAAGGCTGGGGGGTGCCATGCTGGATAGCTTAGGCTGAGAAGGCTGCTTGGTGAGGTGACTCTGAGCAGAGATCTGAAAATGGAGTCATCCAGGAGAAGGGAGTTTTAGGCAGGAGGCCCCTCAAGTGCACATTCGCTGAAGCAGGAACGGGCCGGTGTGCATGCTCCTTGTTTATATTTGTTCATTGCTGTATAAACTCCACTTGTAGAACCGTGTCTAGGCACATAATAGGTGTTTAATAAATATTCCTTGGATGAATGATTGAGGTGAGTAAGAATGCCAAGGGCTTAAATAAGGGATACCTCAGAGAAAACAGATGGAAGGAATTGGCAAACTTTGTCTGGAAAAAAGTAGTAAATATAAAATATATATTTAGAGTAAATATTAAAGTAAACGAAAAAATATATTAAAAATAGTAAATATAGGCAGCTAGTAAATATTTTAAACTTGCTGGGCCCTACTGTCTCAGTCATAATGATTAAACTCTGTCCAAGTGGCACCAAAGCTGCCAAAGATGATAGGATAAGGTTATATATTAAACGTTAACAGAAGTTCGAAAGAAGTTGATTTCAACCCTCATGAATGACTTTGAGGGGTTCAAAATTATATTATATTGGATTAGGACCCACTTTTATGACCTCATATTAACTTAGTAACTTAACTTACTAACTTTAGATACCCTGTCTCCAAACATAATCACCTTTTGAAACACTAGGGGTTAGGATAGCACATGAATTTTGGGGGGTGCAAGGCAGCCCATAACAAGCATCTGTGGGTATACCTTAGAGATATTGCAGGTTCATTTCCAGACCACTGCAATAAAACAAACATTGCAATAGATGAGTCACACAAATGTTTTTGTTTCTTGGCGCCTATTAAAGTTATGTTTACACTATAAAACTATTAAATATGCAGTATGGCTAAAAAATAATGTGCCTACCTTGATTTAAAAATAATTTATTGCTAAAAATGCTAATGATCACCTGAGTCTTCAGCATAATCTTTTTGCTGGTAGAGAGCCTTGCCTCCATGTTGATGACTGCTGATTGATCAGGGTGGTGGTTGCTGAAAGTTGGGGGTGCTTGTGGCAATTTCTTAAAATAAGATAACAACAAAATTTTCCCCATCAATTAACTTTTTCTTGCATGGAAAACTTCTCTGTAGCATGCAATGTTTTTTGATAACATTTTACCCACGTAGAACTTTTTTCAAAATGGACTCAACCTCTCAAACCCTACCACTGTTTTATCAACTCAGTTTATATAATATTCTAAATCCTTCATTTTTATTTCAATAATGTTCATAGCATCTTCACCAGGAGTGGATTCCATTTCAAGAAACCACATTTTTAGTCCATTCATAAGAAACAACTCCTCATTCTTTAAAGTTTTATCCTGAGATTGGAGCAATTCAGTCACATCTTCAGGTTCCACTTCTAATTCCTGTTCTCTTGCTGTTTCAACCACACCTGCAGGTACTTCCTCCACTGAAGTTTGAACCCCTCAAAGTCATTCATGAGGGTTGAAATCAACTTATTTTGAACTTCTGTTAACGTTTGATATGATTTGGCTCTGTGTCCCTACCCAAATCTCATGTTGAATTGTAATCCCCACATGTCGGGGCAGGCGCCTGGTGGAAGGTGACTGGATCCTGGGGGCTGACTTCTTTGCTGTTCTCCTGATAGATAAAGTTCTCATGAGATCTGATTATTTGAAGGTTTGTAGCACTTCTGAAACTGACTTTGCAAAAATAATAACTGAGGAAATTACGATGAGAGAAATCAGACCTAACTGACTCTATCTTGCTTCTAACCCTTAAGCTGTCCTTTTTTACTCCTGGGCATAGGCCGAACCAACTTTGGGAAGGAATTCAGTTCATGGTTTGACTCTGAAACAAAATTGATAACAGCCTTTTCCTGAAAAGGCCCCCTTCTTGCCTGGGGTCCAGTCTGCCTTTGCAGTACCAACAAATTAGCTACAAGATTTGAAATTACAATTTAGGGGTCATACAGCCTCTGACTCCAAGAGTCTGAACCTCCCACATTGCTCCTGGGGATAATGTCACTGTTATAAAACCTAAGATCAGTGCTTGAGATATTTTGTAGACCCTGTACTTGATGGATCAGCTGACATCACCCAGACTGGTAATCTGGCCCATCCAGTTCTGCCATTGCACCCAGAAACAGAAGACATTAAGAAAACCAAATTTCTGTGGTTTTGGTGCTGTGGCTCATGCCTGTAATTCCAACACTTTGGGAAGCTGAGTTGAATGGATCACTTGAGGTCAGGAGTTCAAGACCAGCCTGGCCAACATGGTGAAACTTCATTTCTACTAAAAATACAAAAAAATTAGCCTGGCATGATGGTGCATGCCTGTAATCCCAGCTACTTGGGAGGCTGAGGAAGGAGAATTGCTGGAACCCGGGAGGTGGAGGTTGCAATGAGTTGAGATTGTGCCATTGCACTCCAGCCTGGGTAACAGAGTGAGATTCTGTCTCAAAAAAAAAAAAAAAAAAAAAAAAAAAGAAAGAAAAGAGAAGAAAAGAAAACCCAACTTTGAACCGCTATGATTCCATCTCCAACCTGACCAATCATCACTCCCCACTTCCCAAGCCCCTACCCACCAAATTCTCTTTAAAAACTCTGGTCCCTGAATGCTCCAGGAGACTGATTTGAGTAATTACAAAACTTTGGTCTCCCACACAGCCGACTCTGCGTGAATTACTCTTTCTCCATTGTAATTCCCCTGTCTCAATAAATTGATTCTGTCTATGCAGCAGGCAAGGTGAACTCATTAAAGGGTTACACTTCCTTCCTTGCCCTCTGTCTCCTGCCACCATGGTAAGACATACTGTTTTCCCTTCGCCTTCTGCCATGACTGTAAGTGTCCTGAGGCCTCCCAGTCATGCTTCCTTACAGCCTGTGGAACTGTGAGCCAATTAAACCTCTTTTATTCATAAATTATCCAGTCTCAGGTAGTTCTTTATAGCAGTATGAGAATGGACTAATACAATGCTGATATTTTGACCTTCGTCCATGAATTACAAATCTTAATGGTATCTAGAATGGTGAATCCTTTTCAGAAGGTTTTCAATTTACTTTGCCCAGATCAGAAGAATCATTATCTATGACAGCTAATGCCTTATGAAATGTATTTCTTAAATAACAAGACTTGAAAATTGAGATTACTTCTTGATCCATGGGTTTTAGAATTAATATTGTGTTAGCAGGTATGAAAACAGCATTAACCTTCTAGTATGTCTCCATCAAAGCTCTTGAGTGACCAGGTGCATTGTCAATGAGTAGTAATATTTGGAAACAAATCTTTTTCTCTGAGTAGTAGGTCTCAAATGTAGGCTTGAAATATTCAGTAAATAATGCTGTAAACAGATGTTCTGTCCTCCAGGCTTTGTTTTTCCATTTGTAGAGCACAAACATAGTAGATTTAGCATAATTCTTAAGGGTCTTAAGATTTTTTGAATGATAAGTGAGTATTGGCTTCAATTTAAAGTCACCAGCTACATTAGCCCGTAAAAAGAGAGTCAGCCTATCCTTTGAAGCTCTGAAGCCAGGCATTGACTTCTCTTTTGCTATGGAAGTCCTAGATGACATCTTCTGCCAGTAGAAGACTGTTTTATTTACATTGAAAATCTGTTGTTAAGTGTAGCCACCTTCATCAATGATTTTAACTAGATTTTCTGGATAACTTACTTCAGCTTTTCCATCAGCCCTTGCTGCTTCATCTTGCACTTTTATGTTACAGAGACACTTTCTTTCCTTAAACCTCATAAACTAAATTCTGCTAGCTTCAAAATTTTTGTCTGTAGCTTCCTTACCTCTCTCAGCCTTCATAGAATTAAACTCTTAGAGCCTTTCTCCGGACTAGGCTTTAGCTTAAGGAAATGTGGCTGGTTTGATCTTCTATCCAGACCACTAAAACTTTGTCCGTATCGGAAATAAGGTTATTTCACTGTCTTATCATTCACTTGTTCACTGGAGTAGCACTTTTAATTTCCTTCAAGAACTATTCCTTTGCATTCACAATTTGGCCAACTGGCACAAAAGGCATAGCCTTCCTCACTAAGCTTGATCATTTTTAGCTTTTGATTTAAAGTGAGAGATGCGTGACTCTTCCTTTCACTTGAACATTTAGAGGCCATTGTAAGGTTATTAATTGGCCTGATTTCTATATTGTTGTGTCTCAGGGAATATAGAGGCCTGAGGAGAAGGAAAGAAAAGGGAGAATGGCTGAATAATGGAGCAGTCAGAACACACAACATTTATTGGTTAAGTTCACTGCCTTATATGGGTGCAGTTCATGGCCTTCACTAATTACAATAGTGACATCAAAGATCACTGATCACAGATCACTGTAGCAGATATAATAATAATAATATAAAGTTTGAAATATTGGGAAAATTATCAAAATGTGATGTAGAGACACAAAGTGAGCCCATGCTATTGGAAAAATAGCACTGATAGACTTGTTCAAAGCAGGGTTGCCACAACCTTCAGTTTTTAAAAAGCACACTATCTGGGAGGTACAATAAAGTTAAGTGCCATAAAATGAGGTATGCCTATTACTTGCTTCAGACAGTATTCAGAGATGCTAGAGATACGGCAATGAATGAAAACAGGGGAGAGGGGAGGTGAGTATTAATAATGATAAATTATAGGAAGACAGCAAATGACAGGTTGCATAGTTAGAAGTTTCCTTGAATGAGAGGAGGGGCTTTGGGAAAGTCTTGCCCCTCCAAGCCACATGATAAGGAAGCTACATTCTGCAACTTTCTTGCTGCCCTTCCCATGCCCACTTGAGGTGGAGATGTCCTCTCCTTTCTGCTTTCTGATAAGCCTCTAGCATTGTGTTTTCCTCATTGTGTCGAATTAGTGTGTGTGTGTGTGTGTGTGTGTGTGTGTGTGTGTGTGTGTGTGTGTGTGTCTGAGCTGCTCTGGAATATGGTGCAGTGCCTGGCATGTAGAAGATGCTCAATAAATCTTTGATGAATAAATGAATAAAACGGGAACAGGCTCTGCCCTGTAGGCTTTGCAGTCAGGAGTATGTGGAATTAGGCTATGGGTGAGGCAGAATTATAAAAGCAGCAGAAAACTCAAAAATCTGGGACATCTGAAAGCTTCTTGTCTGCTTCCCTGCCATCAGTAGCAGAGTTTCTGCAATGCAAAGGTGGATAAAACTTTTGTTGGCTGGTTAAAATAAAATGTGAAGAGTAAACATTTTATTGTAGTTTTTAATTGTGAGGCTTTCTGCAAGAATCGGGGAGAGACAGCTCTGTTTACTCACAAAGGTAAGCCTGAAACTATGATTTCATTTTCAGTGCAAGGAATACAGGGAGAGTGGAGAAGGTAAGTTGGGATATTAGGGGGAATAGTACAAGTACAATTTATTGAGTTCTTACATGCCTGGCACTTTGTTCAACTCTTCACGTATGTGATTTCATTTAATCCTCATGTCAGCAGGACAGTTCAGAATGCCTTCATTTTGAATACCAAGAAACCGCTCAGAGTGTTTGAATAACCAGCTCCAGGACACACAGCTTTCCCATTTCAGAGCCAGGATCTGTTTGGGCCCTTCTGACTTCATTGAGCCTGCTCTTGCCCTCCCCCCTTAGATTCCCTTTCTCCAAAGATGCCTCAGTCGTCTCTTCTTGTCCCTCACATTATTTCCTTCCACAATTTCCCCTTTGTACAACCTTGAGCTGTGCACTGGTACTTTGCATCTTAGCTAAGCTCTGGCTCACAGATTCTAAATCAAGAGAAGACATTAACAAACCTGTACACACATGGTTGAGTTAAGAAGCTGTTTTTGTGTTTGCAGAGCTTTGTACTCATGTAGAAGACAAAAACCAAGGCAATTAACTTTCAAGAAATTACATCGCCAAATTTTGCTCTGTGAAATAGTCAATGCATGAATCTTTCTCTGAAATAGTCAATGCATGAATCCTTGGTTGACTGAAGTTAACTGAAGCTGGATCTAACTTACTGCACAGAGATCTGTGCTGATCTGTAGACAGTGCAAGCCATCAGGGTGAAAAAGAGGCCAGTCCTTTCTGAGTCTGTACCTGAGACTGAAAATTGCTTTGATGAGTTTGTGACCTGATAGGACAAAATACCCCAGAATTTGGTAGCTCAAGTTCTTTAAAAGTTTTGACTACAAGGTGATTATCTGCCTACCTCTCTTTGAACTAGCCTGTCCTATATTAATAACCTCACCAACATCTTTCTTCATCTACCATCTTTGCGTTGCAAGGTAAAAAAAAAAAAAAAAAAAAAAAAAAAAAATTGATAGAAGAGATGCATTTGCCCAAGTTAGGATGCTTAAAGTAGTTTCTCTTCTTGATATGCTTTCTGGCATCCCATGGAATGTAATCACCTGGAAAGTGATGAAGGTTAGAGTACCTATCTATAAAAATATGCCCAACTCTGTCATCTTATATGTGTATCCTATTCATAAAAATATTGCCAATAAGAGGATCATACATATCAAATAAGAACATGCTTTAAAATGTGTAGGGTTGAAAAGAAAAAAAAAGAACATTCAAGGGCAGTTGTAATTTGAAATACAGGGCTATGTTCCAGGCAAAGAGAGGGAAAAAGGGTTTATTTATTTCGCAATTATTTTTTATTTGTTTTAGTATTTTCCTTTCTCCATGAGGTTCTCTTCTGAGTCTTGTCCTTCCAAGATTGTACTCTGCATTCCTTTGAAAAATCCAACATGATCTATTTCATGAGGAATAACCTTAGCTGGAAAATTGAGAGAGATATCGCCTGTGTACACTGTTAAGCCATGACTCCTTGTAAGGTTTAAATGGGACCAAATCTTTAGTTTGGTGCAGGTCACTGGGCCCTCAGCCAAGATTCTAGGGTCAGATGCAGTTTGGAATTTAGGATTATTTAAATTTTGGGAAAGCAGCTCATTGTATACAGTAATCCGGTTGTACTACTTCTTCAAAAATTATATTAATTATCACACAAAGTGGGCTAAAAGCTGTCAGTAAAAGGTTAGGTTTTGCAGCCAAATGAGTCTTGAAGAAAGCTTCCAATTTTTAATTTGCTGAGTATTTTGGATTTTGGAATTCCAAAGAAGGAATTGTGGATCTGTAGTGTATAATCAGAAGAAGATACAGGCTTTCTAATCTCATTTCCAGGCCATCAGCTGCCCTGGCAAAAAAATTAAAAAATAATAAAAAATAAATGTCCTCTGGAGAAACTCCTTGCAGAGAGACCTAAGACTCTGTCCATCACCACCCTCCTCAATTAAGCACACTGGAAATCTGTGCAATTTGGATTCTGTCTCGGGGAAATCTCTTCCCCATCCTCTACCCTCTGTCCTGTGTTTTCTTCCTCAATTTAAAATGGTAGGAATTTTAGACAGGGGAAAATGGAATTTGGTGTTTTTATTTTTTAATTTATTTTTCTTTATTCTTTACAAAAGTCATGTACATTTATGGAAAAATCAGATACACCACCACCAATAAAATGGGTTTTAAGTCACCAACCACCCAATGATAATGTCATGAGCTTGCTAAATATACATATATATACACACACATATATATATGCTAATTCTCTCTATATATGTATATATGTGTTTGTGTGTATATATATACACACATATGTATATATCTTTCCAGATTTTTATTTTTCTAAGCATGTAGAAAAGGCATTCTTTCAGTCAAATTAATTAATTCTACACAAAATTCTGTAATGGAGAACGTCTAGAAAATTACCACTTTACAAAAATGTATTTTCAGCAGGCAGTCATAAATTAAGAATTAAAAAATTTGAATCTCATCATAAATATTTTGCAGTTGGAAATGGGGCATACTTTTTTATGCTACCTTTTATTTAGGATCTGTGTTAACTTCTTGTTAATCTTCTTGAGAATATATGTATAACCCCTGAGAATCCCACTGCAGAGCCTCAGAATGAGGCTATATCCCCAACATGATGGCAAGACTTTTGGCTTCTATAAAAGTTGACATATAAACTAGAGAAAGAGAGAGCAAATATATTTCAAAATATTAGAAATGGAAGGAAATGTGGAAATCCATTTTGTAACAGACAACGAAATTGGGAGTCACTGGTGGCCCATTCAGCTCAGCAATACTAGGTACTAATGCCTGAATTCAGATCCTATTTCCCTTATTGGGCAAATCACTTAACTTTTCTGAGCTTCAGTTTCTTAAACTGGAGTAGAGTTAATACCCATGTCTACTCTTAAGGCATCATAAGGATGAAATGAGGTAGCACACTTAGAGAGCGAAGCATTGTGCATAGCTGTGAGAGAGATCCCAGGAAGTTTAGTTTTGTCTGTTAGTGTCAGACCTGGGAGTGGGACTCAGGCCTTTGTACTCTCAGCCAGGGCTCTTCCCCAACATTAGTCAGGGAGGACTGGGGCAGCAGTACTTGAGGAATAGTTTTCAGAATGGTGCGGTGGCAAGAAAGGGCAGAGACAGGGCTAGAGCAACTTGAACATCCTCACCCCCTGATATAGTTTGGATGTGTGTCCCCACCAAATGTCATGCCGAAATGTGATCCTTAATGTTGGAGGTGGGGCCTGTGAGGAGGTGGTTGGGTCATAGGGGTAGATCCTTCATGAATGTCTTGGTGCTGTCCTCGTGATAGTGAGTGCATTCTCACTCTGAGTGCATGCAAGATCTGGTTGTTTGAAAGAATACAACACCTCCTCTTCTCTCTTGCTACATCTCTCATCATGTGAATCACCTGCTCCTCCTTCACCTTCCACCATGATGGAAATCTTCCTGAAAGCCTCACCAGAAGCAGATGCTGGCACCATACTTCCTACACAGCCTGCAGAATCCTGAGCCAAATAAACCTTTTTCCTTTGTAAATTACCCAGTTTCTGGTATTCCTTTATAGCAATGCAAATGGCCTAACACACCTCCTCCTTTTCTTTCTTTAAAGCAATCACTGCAAAGAGTGAGAAGCTGTACAGACCATCTTTCTTTTGTTATACAAAACTTGAACCATGTATAGAAGGTTAGGTTTCTCAATGATAGTCTCTCAGAACAATGGGGGTGCGCCATCCCCTAGTGCTGTAGTTTGATGTTTATTCCCCCAAACTTAATGCTGATATTTGACTACCAATGTTGAATGTGGGGCCTAATGGGAGGTGTTTGGGTCATTGGCTAAGAAAATTAGTACCAAGAGTTAGGGTGTTGCTATAAAGATACCTGAAAATGTGGAAGTGGCTTTGGAACTGGCTAATGGGCAGAAGTTGGAAGAGTTTGGAGGGCTCAGAAAAAGACAGGTAGATTAGGAAAAGTTTGGAACTACTTAGAGATTGGTTAAGTAGTTGTGACCCAAACGCAAGTAGATATATAGACAGTAAAGGCCATGCTGATAAAATCTGATGGAAATGAAGAACTTATTGGGAAATGAAACAAAAGTCATACTTTTACATTTAAGCAAAGAACTTGGGTGCATTATGTCCATGCCATAAAAATTTGTGGAAAGCCACACTTGAGAGTGATGACCTAGGATATCTGGTGGGAGTAATTTCTAAGTAGCAAGGCACTCAGGAAGTGGCATGTCTACTTTTGATCGCTTACAATAAGATAATGACAGTGAAGAAATTACCTAAGGTATAGTTTTAAAAAAGCAGAGTGTAAAAATTTGGAAAATTGGTAGCATCGCCATATGATAGGAAAGGAAACAGCATTTTCAAAAGAGAAATCTACACATGGCATGGAGCAACCACTTGCTAGAGAGATTAGTGTCACCAAAAGGGAGTCAGGTGCTAATAGTGAAAACAATGTGAAAAAGACTCTGAAGTGATTCTAGAAGTCTTCTCCCTTTTGGAGTGGAAATGTTCACCTAATGCCTAGACCACCGTTGTATCTTAGAAGTAAATAACTTGGTTTTTTTACTCGTTTGTTAGTTTTCTACAGACTCATAGCTGCAAGAAACTTGCCTTGAGTCTTAGATGAAACTTTCAACTTCGGACTTTTGAGTTGATGCTGGAAAAGTTAAGACTTTTGAAGACGACTGAGAGGGATGATTCTATTTGCCACTCTCAGAAGAAAATGAGTTTTGGGGGACCAGGAGTGGAATTCTATAGTTTGGATGTTCATCTCCCCAAACCCCATGTTGAAGTTTGACCCCCAGGGTTGGAGGTGGGGCCCCATGGGAAGTGTTTGGATCGTAGGGAGGATCCCTTATGAATGGCATGGCGCTCCTCACAGCAGTGAATGAGTTCTTGCTCACTTATTTGTTCTGCTCACTCACTATTAGTTTCCACAAGAGCTGGTGCTTAAAAAGAGCCTGGCACCTTTCCTCTCACCCTCTCTTGCCTCCTTTCCTGTCATGTGATCTCTGCACACACCGACTCCCCGTCACCTTCTGCCACAAGTGGAGGCAGCCTGAAGCATTCACCAGATGCCCAATCTTCCCACCAGCAGAATCATGAGCCAACGAAACCTTTTTTTCTTTATGAATTACCCAGCCTCTGGTATTTCTTTATAGTGATACAAATGGACTAAGACATCTAGGATGTAGGGGAATGAGATAAAGATGATTTTGGAGGGAAGTCATGGCGAATGTATGGGAACCCATCCATAAGGTAGGCACTTACCCTGAGAGAATAGCGTTTCCACCTAGACATGGCTAACATTTTTGTAAAATTAACATGAAATGTGAAATGTGTAGTCACTGTGCTTGGCAGTAATGTGTAGGTTTCCTCAATATTATGTGAACATTGGCATTTAATATCAGCTTGCTACTTGAAAGATGCAGAAAACACAATAAAATTTGACTTAAAACTGATGACTGAAGAAACAAAGACATAGAACATAAACATAGATGTGTCTGGCTGGAGGAAATATGAACAGCCTTTGTGTGGTTTGAAATACACATGCATACACACAAATGCAAGTATACAACACACAAATGTGAGTATGTGTACACACATGCGCACAAACAAGCAATAGCATCTTCTAAATTTCCTGGTGATCTGACAGGTTAGAGAATTGGTGGTGCACTCCTAATGTATGATTTGCTAACCATGTGATCAATTTTATTTGCCAAATATCCTTTAATTATAAGATCCATCATCTCATTTTTATTTTTTTTAATGAGAGTGCCACAAAAAAGGAGCTGGGTTTGTAACAACCAGGTCCTGTCTTCTAATTATATTTACTATTAGATTTCAGGAAATTTTAAATATTCTCTGAGTCTGGAGAATTCAAAACTCTTAAGCCTCTTGGAAGATTGTGATATATAACCTTAATTTACTTAAAGGAAATCTCTAATAAGGTCCAATAATTTGTAGCCTCATACTAATTTTTATGCAATGTTGAGATGGCCATTCATCCTTTCCCCAGGGAAGTTCTAGGGGAAAAGGTGCCAGGCTAAATCACAAATGGAATTAGTTTGCAGGCTGGAATGACATTTCTTTCTTTTTTTTTTTTTTAAAGCCGCACTATTCCTCTTCATTTCATTAGCTATTGTTTGGAATAGCATGCTTGGTAATCTCTTGTGGGAGGAGAAAAGAATTTGGAGTTTAAATATAGTTTGGGATCAGTAAAAAGTAGAACATTACTCAATAAAAGGAGGTAAAGGATCCTAAGATTCTTCTTCTGTTTATTAAAGACTTGGGGAAAAGCTGTAAGCAAAGGAAAGAAGAGAAAGACTGAGTTTTTATTATCTGTTTTTTAAAAATTCCATCCATGTTTAAACAGTTAAATGTATCATACATCCTTTGCAGGAATTAATCCATTAGGGTCTTCAGAAATTCTCTTCTTGGGTGTGTTTTCTTGACATATTTGGAATGAGTGCTAGTGCAAATGGAGAATTTATAAGAAAACCCCAAACTGGAGATAACAAAACCAAAAATACAAACCATGCAGCCTTAACAGTGTTTCAAACTTCCATGAATCAAATCTAAAATGAATATAGGAAAATACTTACTTTCCTCTTTGCAAGAATGAACAGGCAGGCAAACCCACTTCCTCCTCTACTGGGAGGGGAAGAAAGTCCATTAAATCACATTTTAGGTCCTTTAAAAAGGGCATTTGGAACCTACACCCATGCTACGAGTGCCACTGTGCTCTTGCTTTAAACGTCCCAATGTGTTTTCGAGTGCTGGGTTCATCCCAACCTTTCGCAGACGTGCACGCACATCTAATCCAGCAGTACAAAGCTGCCGGAGCCCTACCCCCAGGAGGCTCTGAGCTCCTGGCAGAATCTCAGCTTTTCTGAATAAGATGGAAATTTATTAGGAGGAAATTATTCTGGTGTCTTCAGAAATATAACATTCCTGATAAAAATCTTGCTCCTGACAGGAGACTAACAAGATACATTTGTTAGTGGTTTCTGTTCCTGGGAATCAGCGGTCGATGCCCTGCCCTTTTATTGTATCGTTTGAGGGAGATGCATGCAGTGACAAGCATGATTTAAGTTCTGCATTTTACAAACATTGGAATTGTGAAATATTGCCATGTACTCTGCTGAATGTACGCTACATGCCATAGCCCTGCAGAGGGAAGGAGTGGTGACACTTGGCACATAGTAGGTGAACAGTAAATTATTGGTCTTTTTAAATTTTCATAGTATATACAATGCCTGCCTTCAGAAAGCTCATAGCCTGACAGACAGAAAAACAGATCACTTCAGATACTGGTAATTCGCTGATGGGTCTTTGTACTGCCAGATATATAGGTTACTCTCAAGAAAGCCTCTTAGAAAGCTTAGCTCTTATTTATTTCAGGAACTATTGTTACAAGCTTAGTTTTCTGATTTCCTATTTATTTTAGAAACTATTGTTACAAGCTCAGTTTTCTGATTTCCTATTTAGTTATACATTAGAAGCAGCAATTAAGAAAAGCTAGAACTTGCTAAAAGCAGTCGTAAAAGCAGGGACACAGAAGTATACCAGCCGCTGTGAGGGTAAGAAGCTTTGCTCTCTTATACCAGAGAGAAAAGAAGGAGGCAGAAAAACTGGAATAATCTGACCAAAGAATTCAGATACCATAGAAGTTTTGGGGTAATTTGAAACAGAAGTCTACAGAGGTATATTACATCTAAATATGTGAAGGACATTTGAGTACACAGGTCCTATTTTATATAGTCACATTTATGACTCTTAATTGAAAAAAAAAAGGCTCAAATATGTTCAGAATGGTCTATTTATGAAAAGAATAAGGAAGTATTTGATTCTTTTAAGAAAAATTAAAAAATGATCAAATGTGCAAGTGTTGGCACTTTAAAAGGATATTTCAATATTTGGACAATTTACGGATATGCTTTTCGCATTATCCACATTACCAGGTAAATTAGATTTCACCATGTTAGAGAGAAAAGTAGATCATTGCCTTAAGCAGAGTTTAGTATGTTGTATAATTGTAAAGAAGAAAAAAGATGTGGATTATTTTCTACTAATTATAGTTAGCAGAACCCTCTACATATTTTGAGTAAAGATGCAAACATAGTTATTGAATATTTAGGATTATGTATTAGTTTCCTGTTACTGCTGTAACACATTAACACAAACTTGGGTGGCTTAACACAGCACAAATGTATTCCCTTCCAGTGCTGGAAGTCAGAAGTCTGAAATCAGTTTCACTGGACAAAAGTCAAGATGTTGG